>NC_084665.1:129866153-130196153 GCF_028389875.1 Rhea pennata
GCCCCGGTGCCGGCGCCTCACCGTAGGCCAGTCGCTCCCGCAGCCGCTCCCGCACTGGGCACAGGACGGGACAGGACGTGATGGGACGGGACGTGGTGGGGACGAGGCCCCACGACCACCAGAGCAGCCCCAGGCCCCACGGTCCTGAATGCAGCCTCCGGTCCTGCTGCAACCCCACGGCCCCCAGCCTCGCACCCTGCCCCAGACCCCAGCACGGACCCTGTCCCGTGGTCCCGAGAGCAGCCCTTCCCAAGCACAGCAGCCCCCAGCCACAAAGGCAGACCCAGACCCACGGCCCCAAGCACAGACCCCTATGTGCACCCACAGCCCCATGGCCCGGGTCCCGTGGCCCCAAGCACGCCTCTCTACATGCAGCCCTGGCCCCACGGCCCTAAGCACAGCCCCCTACGCACACCTCCAGCCCCAAGCCCTATGACCCTACAGGTGGCCCCCAAACACAACCCCAGCCCCATGGCCCACGTGCAGACCCCAAGCCCCACAGGCCAGGACATCCCCTGTGGTCACAGCACCACCATGGGGTGCCGCCATGGGACCGCGCAGCACAGTGACCGTCCCTCCAGACGAGGCTGTGCCTGGGGCTTCCCACCCCCCAACCCACCTGTTTTGGAGCCACCGTTCCCGCTCTGCAGGTCCCTCACTGCCTCCAAGAAGATGTCGAAGAGCCCCTCCAGGTCCATGGGGCCGGCCCGGTGCTCGGGGTGGAACTGGACGCTACAAAGGGGTGTCAGGCGCGACCCCGCGGCACACAGCCCCGCAGCTCCCCCGGCCCCCCAGCCCACCTGAAGAAGGGCTTGTGCTCGTGGACCAGCCCCTCGTTGGAGCCGTCGTTGGCGTTGGTGAAGAGCGGCGCCCAGCCGGGCGGCAGGCTGCCGGCCTCCACGGCGAAGCCGTGGTTCTGGGCGGTGATGAAGCAGCGCCGCGTGTCCTCGTGCACGCAGGGCTGGTTGTGCCCACGGTTCCCGTACCTGCGGGGCCGGCGTCAGGCCCCCGCCCCACTGCATCTGCCGTGCTACACCTGCCCCATGCTACCCACCCTGCTCGCCTGCCCCACGGTGCCTGCTCCGCTGCGCCTGCCCCACACACCTGCCTGCCCCACACGCCCACACACCCCATGCTCCAGCCCCATGTGCATGCCTGCCCACCCCACATGCCATCCCACATGCTGGCCCTACACGCATGCACACCCCACATGCCATCCCGCATGCCTGCCCCAAGTGGCTGCCCGCCCCATGCACCATCCCACATACTGGTGGGCACCCGCCTGCCCCACGTGCCATTCCACGTGCCAGCCCCACATGCCATCCCACACACCCGCCAGCCCCACGCGCCCGCCCGCCCCACAGCGCGGCTCACTTCATCTTGTAGGTGCGGGCGCCCAGCGCCAGCGCCAGCAGCTGGTGGCCCAGGCAGATGCCGAGCAGGGGCTTGGGCCGGGGGTCGGCCAGCAGGCGCCGCAGCCCCCGCACCGTCGCCCCACACAGCCGCGGGTCCCCGGGGCCGTTGCTCACCAGCAGCCCGTCGAAGTCTGCGCCGCACCCAGGGGGTCGCTCCGGCACCACGGCGGCCCCCGGCCCCGCGCAGACCCCCACGGCATCACCCCAGCCCCACACAGACCCCCACGGCATCGCCCCAGCCCCACACAGACCCACACAGACCTCCGTGGCCCCGCACAGACCCCCCCAGTGTAACCCAAGCCCCATGCAGACCCCCACGGCGTCGCCCCGGCCCCACGCAGACCCACACAGACCTCCATGGCCCGCACAGACCCCTCCTCTCCCAGTGTCACCCTGGCCCCACACAGACCCCCACAATGTCGCCCTGGCCCCACGGCCCCACACAGACCCCCCCCCAGCATCACCCCGGCCCCACGGCCCTGCACAGACCCCCACGGCATCGGCCCAGCCCCATGGCCCCCAGACGCCCCCTCACAGTGTTGGCCCAGCCCCACATAGACTCCTCCAGCATTGCCCCAGCCCCACAGAGACCCCCATGGTGTCACCTCATCCCCACTGCCTCCCAGCATCAGCCCGGCCCCACAGCCCCCCATGGTATCACCCTGACCCCGCAGCCCCACACAGCCGCCCATGGTGTCACCCCAGCCCCACGGCTCCGCACAAACCCCCACAGCATTGCCAAGGCCCCACAGCCCCCCAGCGCCAGCCTAACCCCGCAACCCCCCCGTGGCATTTCCCCGAGGCGCCCTGGCCGCCGTGGGGCCGCCCCCCGGGGTCCCCTGGCACCTGCGGGGTTGAGCGCGTGGTCCCAGGGCAGCACGGTGACGGCGGCGCCCCGCTCGCACAGGCACCGCACCTGGTTGTGCTTCAGGCCGCAGTCGACGGCGGCGATGCGCGGCGCCCCGCCGGCGTTGAACACGCGGGGGGCCTGGGGGGCGCCCGTGAGCCCGCCCCGCCGCGCCGCCCCGCCGCCGCCCCGCCGCGCGGCCCCACGCCGTGGACCCGCGGCCCTGCAGCGCGGCCCCACGGCGCGGCCCCACCATGCAGACCCGCAGCACAGACTCGCCACCCCGCAGCGCGGCCCCCCCCCCCCCAGCACAGCCCCCCTTCAGGGACCCCCGGCCCCCCCAGCACAGCCCCCCAAGATGCCCCCCTTCAGGCACCCCCTGCCCCCCCAGCACAGCCCCCCAGATGCCTCCCTGCAAGGACCCCCCACCTCCACAGCACAGCCCCCCAAGATCCCTCCCTGCAGGGACCCCCGGTCCCCACAGTGCAGTCCCCCAGATGCCCCCCTTCAGGGACCCCCAGCCCCCCAAGATCCCTCCCTGCAGGGACCCCCAGCCCCCAGATGGCCCCCACAGGGACCCCCGCCCCCCCAGCCGCACCTTCAGCGACACCTCCTGCACCAGGTGCCGCGCGTTGGGGTCCTCGAAGGGGAGGCTCTTCTCGGGCGTCCCGTCCGGCACCACCTTCCCCAGCAGCGTCCCCTTCTCACGGATCCGCTTGGTCAGGGCCCGGGTGTCCACCCCTGCCGGGATGGGACCGCACAGCCGTGGGGCACCAGCCCCCCAGCTCCCACGCAGACAGTGGCCTCGGGCCCGAGCCGGCGCCCCCCACTACACCAACCCCGCTGCCTCCACGGCCCCCAGCCCCACGGCCTCCCCCAGCTCCCACGGCCACCCCCACGATGGCTGCTCCTGCCCCTTCCCCCAGCCCCACGGCCTCCACCAGTCCCACGGCCTCCCCTGCAATGGCTGCCTCTGCCCCCAGCCCCACAGCCTCCCACAGCCACCCCCAACGATGGCTGCCCCTGCCCCCAGCCTCCAG
This sequence comes from Rhea pennata, assembly GCF_028389875.1. Lineage (NCBI taxonomy): Eukaryota > Metazoa > Chordata > Aves > Rheiformes > Rheidae > Rhea > Rhea pennata. Next base: position 129,869,456 of record NC_084665.1, read on the forward strand.
CCCCGCAGCCATCCCTGTGATGGCTGCCCCTTCCCACAGCCCCACAGCCTCCCCCACAATGGCTGCCCCTTCCCACAGCCTCCCCCAGACCCACAGCCACCCCCGCAATGGCTGCCCCTCCCCTGCAGCCCCCAATCCCATGGTCACCTCCAGCCCCACCCCGCTCTCTTACCCTTTGCCCCACGGCCATCCCTGTCTCCACCTTCTAGCCTCACCGCCACCCCCATCTCCTTCAAGATCCATGGCCACACCAAGCCCCGCAGCTATCCCCAGACCCATCTTCCAGCCCTATAGCCATTCCCAGCCCTATGGCCATCCCTGATCCCCAACCCCATGGCCACTCCCTGTCTCCCCGCCACCTTCCCCAACGGCTGTCCCTGCCCCGCAGCCACCCCTCCCATGGCTGCTCCTGCCCCTCAGCCCTAGCCCCACAGCCTGTCCCCACCTTCCAGCCCAGGGATGTTCTGCTCCTTGAGCCACTGGTCCAGGGAGCGGGAGGCGCTCCAGTGGCTGGGGGTCTCTGAGCACTCGCCCACCACCAGCGCAGCCACATGGATCTTGCTGGACTCGAACCACTGTGGGGCAGCAGGGCCTGAGCGCCGCTGCCCGACGCGGCACCAGCCGCAGCGGGGTGGACTTCGCCCGGGGCCGGGGGCGACGCCGGGACCGAGCCCGGCCAGGCCGAGACGGTTGGGAAGCCCCGGCATGAGCTGCTCCTGCCTCGTCCCAGGAGGGATGGGGCCCCCCGCCGGCGGGGGCGGCATGCGGCCCCACCCGTACCTCCGGGGGGGGAGCATGGCACGGCACGGCACGGCCCCGGGCACAGGGGGCAGACCCAGCCCTGCCGGGACTCCGGGGCCGGACACCGTCCTCGCAGCAGGGGCGGCTGCACCCGAGGCCACGCGGCTCCGCAACCCGGCGTGGGCCCAGGCGCTGGCAGCACCGCAGGGGAACCGGCACCCGCCGGGACATGCCACCTCCCCGAGCCGCTGCCTCGGGCACGGGGCTGCCCACGCCCCCCTGCCCCATGGCCACACGCCTGCTCAGCCCCATGTCCTCCATCCCCCTGCCCCACATTCCCCCGCCCCATGCCTGCAGGGCCCCGCCACCCCTGCCCCACGTTGCCTCTCACCCTGCTGAGGCCGTAGGGGTCAGGCTCATCTCGGGGCACCCCATAGTTGCCCACGAGCGGGTAGGTGAGCACCAGGATCTGCGCCTTGTAGGAGGGGTCGGTGAGGGCCTCGGGGTAGCCCACCATGCCCGTCTGGAAGACTGCAGCACGGAGGAGCTGGGCTCAGCCAGGACGGAGCATCCTGGCCCAGCCGAGCCGCGCCGCACCTGGGGTGCCCCACGCGCCACGAAGGCGGCCGCCTCCGTCCCCATCCCCCCAAGTCCCTGCCCCCAGGGACTGGGGGCCTGGTCAAGCACGATGGGGGAGAGAGGTGAGAGCAGAGCAAGGCCACAGGGCACCAGACACGTGGCCAAGGGGGGGCTGCCCTGACAGGGCCCCTCGGTGGAGGGGCGGGGGGGGCACCAGAGCCCCACGCAGTAGGGCCTGCACGGACGGGGCCCACAGCGGGTTGCACTCCCCAGGTCACCCCCCCCCCCCCCCCCGGGGGACGGTGCCCCGAGGGCTGCACCCCCCAGGTCTCCCCTCTCCCAGACAGGAGCCCTCTGAGTACCAGACACACAGGCACCCCGGAGACCCGCACCTCGGGACACACGGGACCCCCGGGCCCCGGCCCTGCGCACACCGCCCGCACACACGGGACGGGACAGGACGAGAAGGGACCGGGACCGGGGGGGTCGGGAGGGCCCGGCCCGGCGCGGCGCGGGATGCCGCGCTCCCGGCCGCACTCACCCACTTCCCCGGTGGCGGCGGCGGCGGCCCCGAAGGGGCGGCCCCGCAGCACCGAGCCGTCCTGCAGCACCAGGGAGCCCATGGCGGCTCCACGTGGGCTCGCGCTGGGGCGGGCCGCGGCGGGCACCGAGGAGGCGCGGGGCGGCGCGGTGGCGGCAGCGGCGCGGCGGATCCGGGGCGGGGCCGGGCCGGGCCAGCCCCGCGCGGGGGCGGGGCGGCACCGCGCCGCGCGGCCGCGGCACCTGGGGGCGCGGCGGGCCGTGCCCGGGCGAACCCCGAGCGGGAGGCGCCTCCGCTCCGGGGCTCCCTGGGCTGCCGCGCGCTGCTGGCGGCTCCTCGTCCCGCTCCGCGCCGCTGCCTCTGGGCGGAAGCAGCACCGAGCACAGAGCAGCCGCCCCGTCCCTGCTGCCTGCAGCCCGGTCCCAGACCCCGCACGGCTACTGCTCCACACGCAGCCTCCGTCCGACCTCCAATTGGCACAGGCAGACGCACTCCAAGTGCAGACAGAGCAGCGAAAACTCCTCAAATGCGGAGTGCAAAAACGCAGCGATAAGAACGTTTCCAAACCGAAACATAAAAAAATGAAACATTCCAAACACAAAAAAAAATTCTACTTTTAAACATCCACATACAGGACAAAGCGCGAACGCAGTCCCCCACTACCACAAATTATGCAGTCGAGTTTCCCGCATTTGGGGAAATCGCAGGGGTCAGCACACCCGGAGTGCAAGGGATGAGCCTCGCCCTGGGAAAACCACCTGCCTGATCATGGTGTCTTCCCTGCCAGGTAAGTATGCCCCCGCCACCCGCCCCGCGCGCACACACGCCGCCGCACGCACACACACCTCACGCACACGCACGCAAGCGCACCCACCCCCGACGCACCCACGCCGCCACGCGCGCCCCGACGCCCCGCGCGCGCCCCGCCGCCGCCGACACGCGCGGCGCTCCGCCGCGCCCGCCGACACGCCGCCGCCGCGCTCTCCCGGCGGCCCCCGCGCGCGCCCTGATCTGCATGGGCACGCCCACCGCGCCGCCGACACGCCCCCGCCGCGCCGCAGCCGGCCCGGCGGCGCCGCCGCCGACCCCACCCTCCCGCCGCCCCCCCCCCGCCCCCGGCAGCGCCCGCTTCTGCCCCGGGGCCTCGCACGCGCCCACGGCCACGCACACGCGTGTGCGCGCCCACGGCCACGCACACGTGCACGTACACACACACATATGCAGGTGCCTCTGCAAGAATACACGCGCATGCACGTGCATGCACACGTGCACTTGCCTCGGCACACACACGCATCTGCACGCACATGCGCACGCACACGTGTGCACACACGCATGCACACACACCTGTGTGCACAGGCGCCCGCCCTTCTCCGCAGCAGCTGCCCCAGCCCTGAGCCCTCCGCCAGCCCCGCGGTCCCCCCCGAGCTGCACTGGGACCCTCCGGCCCTCCGCAAAACGCCTCCGGCACCTTCGGGGCTCTGCGGGGCCGCTCCAGCTCCCGCCTCCCCATCCGCGGGCTCCAGGGGCACCCGCAAGCCCGACGAAGCACGCCTGCAGGTGCCTGCTCCAGCCCGGCCGCAGCCCGGCTCCCACCTCGACTCGGCAGCGCGGGGCTTGCCGAGGGAGCGGCCAGGCAGAGCCCAAGCCCCCGGCCCCTAAGCCCCACGGCGCCGCGTGCCCTCCGTGCCGGCGCCCTGGGCCACGGGCCGGCCCCGTGCCCCGCTGCAGGGCGCCTGGCGGCAGGCGGCCCCTGGGACGCAGCGCGGAGCACTGCCGGCCCCCACCGCAGCCCGGCCGGGGACCCCCGCTCCGCTCGCTCCCGCCCGCTCCCCCGGCGCCGGGACGGAGCGCGCCGACCCCGTCCCGGCACGGCGTCGCCGCCGCCGGCTGCCGCAGCCCGGCTCTCCCGGACGCCGGCCCTCGGAGGGCCGGCGGGCTCTCCTCTTTCTGCCTCCTGACCTACGGCTCTGCTGCAGCTGGCGGGCGACGGCGGGCAGCTGCCAAAGCTGCTCTGGGAACGCAGCGCAGGCGCCGTCGTGAGGAGAGCTCAAGCTGGGCTGCCTGCGCCGCTCCCTTGGGCCGCTGGGGGAACCTGCTGGGAGGAAGACCCCGGGAAAGGGGCTCGGAGGGAAGGGGGCTGCAGGGGAGCGGGCTGCCAGTCCCGGCTCAGCTCCTCTGCGCTGCGGGATGCCCCGCGCCCGTGAGCAGCCCCTCGAGCCGAGGGGGCGGCGGAGCCGGCCAGGTGAACAAGGAGCTCCAGGCCAAAGGCGACCAGAGGCAGGAGGGCTGCAGCAGGAGGCAGCGGGGGAGGCGAGCAGGGAGGAATACAGGGAGCTGGTCCGGGCGTGCAGGGGTGGGGCTGAGAAGGCCACGGCCCCGCGCAGTCGAAGGTGGCCAGGGATGCCCAGGACAGGCAGAAGGGCTTCGGTCAATCCACCCGTAACGAAAGGAAGCGCGGGGGAAACGGGATCCCGGGGACAAAGGACACAGAAAAGGCCGAGACCCTGCACGCCACCTTTGCCTCAGTCCGCTGCGGTCAGACCGGCCCGCAGGAATCCCGGGCCCCGGAGACCCGGGAGAAAGCCCGGAGAAGGCAAGGCTCTGCCTCGGTGGAGGAGGACGGGCGCAGGCATCGTTGAGGCACGCCGGAGAGCCACGAGCGCGGCCCCGGGCCCGGACGGGCTACGCTCGCCCCGCGCGGGCGGAGGGAGCTGGCCGACGCCACTGCCAGGCCGCGCTCGAGCGTCTCCGAGGGCCGATGGCCGTCGGGAGAAGGCAGCAGATGTCCCTCCTGTCTTCACAAGGGACGACGGGAAGGAGGACCCAGGGGACTACCGGCCAGTCCGCCTCCCCGGCACCCGGGAAAGGCGACGGAGCAGCTCCCGGTGGACTCCATCTCCAAGCAGATGAAGCGGGACCAGGAGCAGCCCGCGTGGATTCCCGCGGGGGAAATCATGCCGGTAGCCTTCTGCGACGCGATGAGCGTCTGGGCAGACGAGGGGCAGAGCAGTGGATGTCGCCGCCCTCGGCTTCGGCAAAGGCTTTTGACACCGTCTCCCGCGACGTCCTCGCAGGCGAGCTGCGGAAGCGCGGCCTGGGCGAGCGGGCAGCGAGGCGGCTCGAGGGCCGGCGGAAAGGCAGAGCCCCGAGGGCTGCGCTCGGCGGCTCAAAGCCCGGCCGGGGGCCTGCAACTAGCAGCGTCCCGCGGGGTCAGTAGTGGGTCCCCGTCCGCTCGACTGCTTCCCCAGCGCCGCGGCCGCCGGCACAGAGAGCCTCCTCGGCGGGTTTGCCGCCGACGCTCGGCCGGCAGCGGCGGCTGCCGGCCCGGAGGGCCGCGCTGGCGGCCAGAGGGAGCCGGGCAGGCTGGAGGCGGGTAGGCAGGAGCCTCACGGAGCCCAGCAAGGGCACGCGCGGGGTCCCGCCGCGGGCAGGAATAACGCCGCGCAGCGGGACGGGCTGGGGGGCTGAGCTGCCGGCAAGCAGCTCTGCGGAGCGCGGCCCGGGCGCGCCGGCGGGCCCCGCGTTGGGCGTGAGCCGGCACGGCGCCCTCGCGGCCGAGAAGCTAGCTGACTGTCGCACGGGGCGCGCGGGGCAGAGCGTTGCCGGCAAGGCGAGGGAGGTGATCCTGCCCCTCCGCTGCGCCCCGAGGAGGCCACGGCTGGAGCGCGGGGCGCAGCGCTGGGCTGCCTGGTACGCGGGACGCCGAGCTGCTGCAGGAAGCGCAGCGGAAGGCTACCGAGCTCAGCGCCTTCGAGGCCGTGGCAGCGCGCGGCAGAGCGATGCGGGAACGAGGGGCGCAGAGGCAGGAGCCAAACCCAGCAGGCAGCAGCGGAGCACGGCGGGACGACGGGAGCGCTGGGCTGGGGAGGGGTTGTGAGCGCTGCTTCTCGGGGCAACGACGGCGGGGAGCTGCGGAGGATTAGGGGCGCCCTCCCGGCGCGGGCCTTCCCCGGGCTCCCGCCCCACGCCCGGGTGGCAGCGGCAGGCGCGGCGGGCGCTCGCTGAGGCGCCGCGGGGCACCGCGCGGAAGGATGTCGTCGGGCGGCAGCGGAGAGGAGGGAAGTGGCTGCGGAGGGCTGGGGGCTGCTGCGGGCGGGAGGCCGCTGCGCTGCGCTGCGCTGCGCTGGCGGCGGCGTCGCGGGGCGTCGGGCAGGGCGGTTGCGGCGGGAGTAAGCGAAGGGGGCCGGGCGCGGCGGCGCGGGCAGGGGCGAGCGGCGCCGCCCCGCGCCGCGCGCCGCAGCACCCGGCGCGCCGAGCGCGGCCAGCGCCGAGCCGCGGCGCGCTGCCGCCAAAAAGCCGCAGCGCTGCGTCTGCCTTTGCACCGGAGCTGCCAGGGGAGAGCGCGAACGCAGTCCCCCACTACCACAAATTATGCAGTCGAGTTTCCCGCATTTGGGGAAATCGCAGGGGTCAGCACACCCGGAGTGCAAGGGATGAGCCTCGCCCTGGGAAAACCACCTGCCTGATCATGGTGTCTCCCCTGCCAGGTAAGTATGCCCCCGCCACCCGCCCCGCGCGCACACACGCCGCCGCACGCACACACACCTCACGCACACGCACGCAAGCGCACCCACCCCCGACGCACCCACGCCGCCACGCGCGCCCCGACGCCCCGCGCGCGCCCCGCCGCCGCCGACACGCGCGGCGCTCCGCCGCGCCCGCCGACACGCCGCCGCCGCGCTCTCCCGGCGGCCCCCGCGCGCGCCCTGATCTGCATGGGCACGCCCACCGCGCCGCCGACACGCCCCCGCCGCGCCGCAGCCGGCCCGGCGGCGCCGCCGCCGACCCCACCCTCCCGCCGCCCCCCCCCCGCCCCCGGCAGCGCCCGCTTCTGCCCCGGGGCCTCGCACGCGCCCACGGCCACGCACACGCGTGTGCGCGCCCACGGCCACGCACACGTGCACGTACACACACACATATGCAGGTGCCTCTGCAAGAATACACGCGCATGCACGTGCATGCACACGTGCACTTGCCTCGGCACACACACGCATCTGCACGCACATGCGCACGCACACGTGTGCACACACGCATGCACACACACCTGTGTGCACAGGCGCCCGCCCTTCTCCGCAGCAGCTGCCCCAGCCCTGAGCCCTCCGCCAGCCCCGCGGTCCCCCCCGAGCTGCACTGGGACCCTCCGGCCCTCCGCAAAACGCCTCCGGCACCTTCGGGGCTCTGCGGGGCCGCTCCAGCTCCCGCCTCCCCATCCGCGGGCTCCAGGGGCACCCGCAAGCCCGACGAAGCACGCCTGCAGGTGCCTGCTCCAGCCCGGCCGCAGCCCGGCTCCCACCTCGACTCGGCAGCGCGGGGCTTGCCGAGGGAGCGGCCAGGCAGAGCCCAAGCCCCCGGCCCCTAAGCCCCACGGCGCCGCGTGCCCTCCGTGCCGGCGCCCTGGGCCACGGGCCGGCCCCGTGCCCCGCTGCAGGGCGCCTGGCGGCAGGCGGCCCCTGGGACGCAGCGCGGAGCACTGCCGGCCCCCACCGCGGCCCGGCTGGGGACCCCCGCTCCGCTCGCTCCCGCCCGCTCCCCCGGCGCCGGGACGGAGCGCGCCGACCCCGTCCCGGCACGGCGTCGCCGCCGCCGGCTGCCGCAGCCCGGCTCTCCCGGACGCCGGCCCTCGGAGGGCCGGCGGGCTCTCCTCTTTCTGCCTCCTGACCTACGGCTCTGCTGCAGCTGGCGGGCGACGGCGGGCAGCTGCCAAAGCTGCTCTGGGAACGCAGCGCAGGCGCCGTCGTGAGGAGAGCTCAAGCTGGGCTGCCTGCGCCGCTCCCTTGGGCCGCTGGGGGAACCTGCTGGGAGGAAGACCCCGGGAAAGGGGCTCGGAGGGAAGGGGGCTGCAGGGGAGCGGGCTGCCAGTCCCGGCTCAGCTCCTCTGCGCTGCGGGATGCCCCGCGCCCGTGAGCAGCCCCTCGAGCCGAGGGGGCGGCGGAGCCGGCCAGGTGAACAAGGAGCTCCAGGCCAAAGGCGACCAGAGGCAGGAGGGCTGCAGCAGGAGGCAGCGGGGGAGGCGAGCAGGGAGGAATACAGGGAGCTGGTCCGGGCGTGCAGGGGTGGGGCTGAGAAGGCCACGGCCCCGCGCAGTCGAAGGTGGCCAGGGATGCCCAGGACAGGCAGAAGGGCTTCGGTCAATCCACCCGTAACGAAAGGAAGCGCGGGGGAAACGGGGTCCCGGGGACAAAGGACACAGAAAAGGCCGAGACCCTGCACGCCACCTTTGCCTCAGTCCGCTGCGGTCAGACCGGCCCGCAGGAATCCCGGGCCCCGGAGACCCGGGAGAAAGCCCGGAGAAGGCAAGGCTCTGCCTCGGTGGAGGAGGACGGGCGCAGGCATCGTTGAGGCACGCCGGAGAGCCACGAGCGCGGCCCCGGGCCCGGACGGGCTACGCTCGCCCCGCGCGGGCGGAGGGAGCTGGCCGACGCCACTGCCAGGCCGCGCTCGAGCGTCTCCGAGGGCCGATGGCCGTCGGGAGAAGGCAGCAGATGTCCCTCCTGTCTTCACAAGGGACGACGGGAAGGAGGACCCAGGGGACTACCGGCCAGTCCGCCTCCCCGGCACCCGGGAAAGGCGACGGAGCAGCTCCCGGTGGACTCCATCTCCAAGCAGATGAAGCGGGACCAGGAGCAGCCCGCGTGGATTCCCGCGGGGGAAATCATGCCGGTAGCCTTCTGCGACGCGATGAGCGTCTGGGCAGACGAGGGGCAGAGCAGTGGATGTCGCCGCCCTCGGCTTCGGCAAAGGCTTTTGACACCGTCTCCCGCGACGTCCTCGCAGGCGAGCTGCGGAAGCGCGGCCTGGGCGAGCGGGCAGCGAGGCGGCTCGAGGGCCGGCGGAAAGGCAGAGCCCCGAGGGCTGCGCTCGGCGGCTCAAAGCCCGGCCGGGGGCCTGCAACTAGCAGCGTCCCGCGGGGTCAGTAGTGGGTCCCCGTCCGCTCGACTGCTTCCCCAGCGCCGCGGCCGCCGGCACAGAGAGCCTCCTCGGCGGGTTTGCCGCCGACGCTCGGCCGGCAGCGGCGGCTGCCGGCCCGGAGGGCCGCGCTGGCGGCCAGAGGGAGCCGGGCAGGCTGGAGGCGGGTAGGCAGGAGCCTCACGGAGCCCAGCAAGGGCACGCGCGGGGTCCCGCCGCGGGCAGGAATAACGCCGCGCAGCGGGACGGGCTGGGGGGCTGAGCTGCCGGCAAGCAGCTCTGCGGAGCGCGGCCCGGGCGCGCCGGCGGGCCCCGCGTTGGGCGTGAGCCGGCACGGCGCCCTCGCGGCCGAGAAGCTAGCTGACTGTCGCACGGGGCGCGCGGGGCAGAGCGTTGCCGGCAAGGCGAGGGAGGTGATCCTGCCCCTCCGCTGCGCCCCGAGGAGGCCACGGCTGGAGCGCGGGGCGCAGCGCTGGGCTGCCCGGTACGCGGGACGCCGAGCTGCTGCAGGAAGCGCAGCGGAAGGCTACCGAGCTCAGCGCCTTCGAGGCCGTGGCAGCGCGCGGCAGAGCGATGCGGGAACGAGGGGCGCAGAGGCAGGAGCCAAACCCAGCAGGCAGCAGCGGAGCACGGCGGGACGACGGGAGCGCTGGGCCGGGGAGGGGTTGTGAGCGCTGCTTCTCGGGGCAACGACGGCGGGGAGCTGCGGAGGATTAGGGGCGCCCTCCCGGCGCGGGCCTTCCCCGGGCTCCCGCCCCACGCCCGGGTGGCAGCGGCAGGCGCGGCGGGCGCTCGCTGAGGCGCCGCGGGGCACCGCGCGGAAGGATGTCGTCGGGCGGCAGCGGAGAGGAGGGAAGTGGCTGCGGAGGGCTGGGGGCTGCTGCGGGCGGGAGGCCGCTGCGCTGCGCTGCGCTGCGCTGGCGGCGGCGTCGCGGGGCGTCGGGCAGGGCGGTTGCGGCGGGAGTAAGCGAAGGGGGCCGGGCGCGGCGGCGCGGGCAGGGGCGAGCGGCGCCGCCCCGCGCCGCGCGCCGCAGCACCCGGCGCGCCGAGCGCGGCCAGCGCCGAGCCGCGGCGCGCTGCCGCCAAAAAGCCGCAGCGCTGCGTCTGCCTTTGCACCGGAGCTGCCAGGGGAGAGCGCGAACGCAGTCCCCCACTACCACAAATTATGCAGTCGAGTTTCCCGCATTTGGGGAAATCGCAGGGGTCAGCACACCCGGAGTGCAAGGGATGAGCCTCGCCCTGGGAAAACCACCTGCCTGATCATGGTGTCTCCCCTGCCAGGTAAGTATGCCCCCGCCACCCGCCCCGCGCGCACACACGCCGCCGCACGCACACACACCTCACGCACACGCACGCAAGCGCACCCACCCCCGACGCACCCACGCCGCCACGCGCGCCCCGACGCCCCGCGCGCGCCCCGCCGCCGCCGACACGCGCGGCGCTCCGCCGCGCCCGCCGACACGCCGCCGCCGCGCTCTCCCGGCGGCCCCCGCGCGCGCCCTGATCTGCATGGGCACGCCCACCGCGCCGCCGACACGCCCCCGCCGCGCCGCAGCCGGCCCGGCGGCGCCGCCGCCGACCCCACCCTCCCGCCGCCCCCCCCCCGCCCCCGGCAGCGCCCGCTTCTGCCCCGGGGCCTCGCACGCGCCCACGGCCACGCACACGCGTGTGCGCGCCCACGGCCACGCACACGTGCACGTACACACACACATATGCAGGTGCCTCTGCAAGAATACACGCGCATGCACGTGCATGCACACGTGCACTTGCCTCGGCACACACACGCATCTGCACGCACATGCGCACGCACACGTGTGCACACACGCATGCACACACACCTGTGTGCACAGGCGCCCGCCCTTCTCCGCAGCAGCTGCCCCAGCCCTGAGCCCTCCGCCAGCCCCGCGGTCCCCCCCGAGCTGCACTGGGACCCTCCGGCCCTCCGCAAAACGCCTCCGGCACCTTCGGGGCTCTGCGGGGCCGCTCCAGCTCCCGCCTCCCCATCCGCGGGCTCCAGGGGCACCCGCAAGCCCGACGAAGCACGCCTGCAGGTGCCTGCTCCAGCCCGGCCGCAGCCCGGCTCCCACCTCGACTCGGCAGCGCGGGGCTTGCCGAGGGAGCGGCCAGGCAGAGCCCAAGCCCCCGGCCCCTAAGCCCCACGGCGCCGCGTGCCCTCCGTGCCGGCGCCCTGGGCCACGGGCCGGCCCCGTGCCCCGCTGCAGGGCGCCTGGCGGCAGGCGGCCCCTGGGACGCAGCGCGGAGCACTGCCGGCCCCCACCGCGGCCCGGCCGGGGACCCCCGCTCCGCTCGCTCCCGCCCGCTCCCCCGGCGCCGGGACGGAGCGCGCCGACCCCGTCCCGGCACGGCGTCGCCGCCGCCGGCTGCCGCAGCCCGGCTCTCCCGGACGCCGGCCCTCGGAGGGCCGGCGGGCTCTCCTCTTTCTGCCTCCTGACCTACGGCTCTGCTGCAGCTGGCGGGCGACGGCGGGCAGCTGCCAAAGCTGCTCTGGGAACGCAGCGCAGGCGCCGTCGTGAGGAGAGCTCAAGCTGGGCTGCCTGCGCCGCTCCCTTGGGCCGCTGGGGGAACCTGCTGGGAGGAAGACCCCGGGAAAGGGGCTCGGAGGGAAGGGGGCTGCAGGGGAGCGGGCTGCCAGTCCCGGCTCAGCTCCTCTGCGCTGCGGGATGCCCCGCGCCCGTGAGCAGCCCCTCGAGCCGAGGGGGCGGCGGAGCCGGCCAGGTGAACAAGGAGCTCCAGGCCAAAGGCGACCAGAGGCAGGAGGGCTGCAGCAGGAGGCAGCGGGGGAGGCGAGCAGGGAGGAATACAGGGAGCTGGTCCGGGCGTGCAGGGGTGGGGCTGAGAAGGCCACGGCCCCGCGCAGTCGAAGGTGGCCAGGGATGCCCAGGACAGGCAGAAGGGCTTCGGTCAATCCACCCGTAACGAAAGGAAGCGCGGGGGAAACGGGATCCCGGGGACAAAGGACACAGAAAAGGCCGAGACCCTGCACGCCACCTTTGCCTCAGTCCGCTGCGGTCAGACCGGCCCGCAGGAATCCCGGGCCCCGGAGACCCGGGAGAAAGCCCGGAGAAGGCAAGGCTCTGCCTCGGTGGAGGAGGACGGGCGCAGGCATCGTTGAGGCACGCCGGAGAGCCACGAGCGCGGCCCCGGGCCCGGACGGGCTACGCTCGCCCCGCGCGGGCGGAGGGAGCTGGCCGACGCCACTGCCAGGCCGCGCTCGAGCGTCTCCGAGGGCCGATGGCCGTCGGGAGAAGGCAGCAGATGTCCCTCCTGTCTTCACAAGGGACGACGGGAAGGAGGACCCAGGGGACTACCGGCCAGTCCGCCTCCCCGGCACCCGGGAAAGGCGACGGAGCAGCTCCCGGTGGACTCCATCTCCAAGCAGATGAAGCGGGACCAGGAGCAGCCCGCGTGGATTCCCGCGGGGGAAATCATGCCGGTAGCCTTCTGCGACGCGATGAGCGTCTGGGCAGACGAGGGGCAGAGCAGTGGATGTCGCCGCCCTCGGCTTCGGCAAAGGCTTTTGACACCGTCTCCCGCGACGTCCTCGCAGGCGAGCTGCGGAAGCGCGGCCTGGGCGAGCGGGCAGCGAGGCGGCTCGAGGGCCGGCGGAAAGGCAGAGCCCCGAGGGCTGCGCTCGGCGGCTCAAAGCCCGGCCGGGGGCCTGCAACTAGCAGCGTCCCGCGGGGTCAGTAGTGGGTCCCCGTCCGCTCGACTGCTTCCCCAGCGCCGCGGCCGCCGGCACAGAGAGCCTCCTCGGCGGGTTTGCCGCCGACGCTCGGCCGGCAGCGGCGGCTGCCGGCCCGGAGGGCCGCGCTGGCGGCCAGAGGGAGCCGGGCAGGCTGGAGGCGGGTAGGCAGGAGCCTCACGGAGCCCAGCAAGGGCACGCGCGGGGTCCCGCCGCGGGCAGGAATAACGCCGCGCAGCGGGACGGGCTGGGGGGCTGAGCTGCCGGCAAGCAGCTCTGCGGAGCGCGGCCCGGGCGCGCCGGCGGGCCCCGCGTTGGGCGTGAGCCGGCACGGCGCCCTCGCGGCCGAGAAGCTAGCTGACTGTCGCACGGGGCGCGCGGGGCAGAGCGTTGCCGGCAAGGCGAGGGAGGTGATCCTGCCCCTCCGCTGCGCCCCGAGGAGGCCACGGCTGGAGCGCGGGGCGCAGCGCTGGGCTGCCTGGTACGCGGGACGCCGAGCTGCTGCAGGAAGCGCAGCGGAAGGCTACCGAGCTCAGCGCCTTCGAGGCCGTGGCAGCGCGCGGCAGAGCGATGCGGGAACGAGGGGCGCAGAGGCAGGAGCCAAACCCAGCAGGCAGCAGCGGAGCACGGCGGGACGACGGGAGCGCTGGGCTGGGGAGGGGTTGTGAGCGCTGCTTCTCGGGGCAACGACGGCGGGGAGCTGCGGAGGATTAGGGGCGCCCTCCCGGCGCGGGCCTTCCCCGGGCTCCCGCCCCACGCCCGGGTGGCAGCGGCAGGCGCGGCGGGCGCTCGCTGAGGCGCCGCGGGGCACCGCGCGGAAGGATGTCGTCGGGCGGCAGCGGAGAGGAGGGAAGTGGCTGCGGAGGGCTGGGGGCTGCTGCGGGCGGGAGGCCGCTGCGCTGCGCTGCGCTGCGCTGCGCTGGCGGCGGCGTCGCGGGGCGTCGGGCAGGGCGGTTGCGGCGGGAGTAAGCGAAGGGGGCCGGGCGCGGCGGCGCGGGCAGGGGCGAGCGGCGCCGCCCCGCGCCGCGCGCCGCAGCACCCGGCGCGCCGAGCGCGGCCAGCGCCGAGCCGCGGCGCGCTGCCGCCAAAAAGCCGCAGCGCTGCGTCTGCCTTTGCACCGGAGCTGCCAGGGGAGAGCGCGAACGCAGTCCCCCACTACCACAAATTATGCAGTCGAGTTTCCCGCATTTGGGGAAATCGCAGGGGTCAGCACACCCGGAGTGCAAGGGATGAGCCTCGCCCTGGGAAAACCACCTGCCTGATCATGGTGTCTCCCCTGCCAGGTAAGTATGCCCCCGCCACCCGCCCCGCGCGCACACACGCCGCCGCACGCACACACACCTCACGCACACGCACGCAAGCGCACCCACCCCCGACGCACCCACGCCGCCACGCGCGCCCCGACGCCCCGCGCGCGCCCCGCCGCCGCCGACACGCGCGGCGCTCCGCCGCGCCCGCCGACACGCCGCCGCCGCGCTCTCCCGGCGGCCCCCGCGCGCGCCCTGATCTGCATGGGCACGCCCACCGCGCCGCCGACACGCCCCCGCCGCGCCGCAGCCGGCCCGGCGGCGCCGCCGCCGACCCCACCCTCCCGCCGCCCCCCCCCCCGCCCCCGGCAGCGCCCGCTTCTGCCCCGGGGCCTCGCACGCGCCCACGGCCACGCACACGCGTGTGCGCGCCCACGGCCACGCACACGTGCACGTACACACACACATATGCAGGTGCCTCTGCAAGAATACACGCGCATGCACGTGCATGCACACGTGCACTTGCCTCGGCACACACACGCATCTGCACGCACATGCGCACGCACACGTGTGCACACACGCACGCACACACACCTGTGTGCACAGGCGCCCGCCCTTCTCCGCAGCAGCTGCCCCAGCCCTGAGCCCTCCGCCAGCCCCGCGGTCCCCCCCCGAGCTGCACTGGGACCCTCCGGCCCTCCGCAAAACGCCTCCGGCACCTTCGGGGCTCTGCGGGGCCGCTCCAGCTCCCGCCTCCCCATCCGCGGGCTCCAGGGGCACCCGCAAGCCCGACGAAGCACGCCTGCAGGTGCCTGCTCCAGCCCGGCCGCAGCCCGGCTCCCACCTCGACTCGGCAGCGCGGGGCTTGCCGAGGGAGCGGCCAGGCAGAGCCCAAGCCCCCGGCCCCTAAGCCCCACGGCGCCGCGTGCCCTCCGTGCCGGCGCCCTGGGCCACGGGCCGGCCCCGTGCCCCGCTGCAGGGCGCCTGGCGGCAGGCGGCCCCTGGGACGCAGCGCGGAGCACTGCCGGCCCCCACCGCGGCCCGGCCGGGGACCCCCGCTCCGCTCGCTCCCGCCCGCTCCCCCGGCGCCGGGACGGAGCGCGCCGACCCCGTCCCGGCACGGCGTCGCCGCCGCCGGCTGCCGCAGCCCGGCTCTCCCGGACGCCGGCCCTCGGAGGGCCGGCGGGCTCTCCTCTTTCTGCCTCCTGACCTACGGCTCTGCTGCAGCTGGCGGGCGACGGCGGGCAGCTGCCAAAGCTACTCTGGGAACGCAGCGCAGGTGCCGTCGTGAGGAGAGCTCAAGCTGGGCTGCCTGCGCCGCTCCCTTGGGCCGCTGGGGGAACCTGCTGGGAGGAAGACCCCGGGAAAGGGGCTCGGAGGGAAGGGGGCTGCAGGGGAGCGGGCTGCCAGTCCCGGCTCAGCTCCTCTGCGCTGCGGGATGCCCCGCGCCCGTGAGCAGCCCCTCGAGCCGAGGGGGCGGCGGAGCCGGCCAGGTGAACAAGGAGCTCCAGGCCAAAGGCGACCAGAGGCAGGAGGGCTGCAGCAGGAGGCAGCGGGGGAGGCGAGCAGGGAGGAATACAGGGAGCTGGTCCGGGCGTGCAGGGGTGGGGCTGAGAAGGCCACGGCCCCGCGCAGTCGAAGGTGGCCAGGGATGCCCAGGACAGGCAGAAGGGCTTCGGTCAATCCACCCGTAACGAAAGGAAGCGCGGGGGAAACGGGATCCCGGGGACAAAGGACACAGAAAAGGCCGAGACCCTGCACGCCACCTTTGCCTCAGTCCGCTGCGGTCAGACCGGCCCGCAGGAATCCCGGGCCCCGGAGACCCGGGAGAAAGCCCGGAGAAGGCAAGGCTCTGCCTCGGTGGAGGAGGACGGGCGCAGGCATCGTTGAGGCACGCCGGAGAGCCACGAGCGCGGCCCCGGGCCCGGACGGGCTACGCTCGCCCCGCGCGGGCGGAGGGAGCTGGCCGACGCCACTGCCAGGCCGCGCTCGAGCGTCTCCGAGGGCCGATGGCCGTCGGGAGAAGGCAGCAGATGTCCCTCCTGTCTTCACAAGGGACGACGGGAAGGAGGACCCAGGGGACTACCGGCCAGTCCGCCTCCCCGGCACCCGGGAAAGGCGACGGAGCAGCTCCCGGTGGACTCCATCTCCAAGCAGATGAAGCGGGACCAGGAGCAGCCCGCGTGGATTCCCGCGGGGGAAATCATGCCGGTAGCCTTCTGCGACGCGATGAGCGTCTGGGCAGACGAGGGGCAGAGCAGTGGATGTCGCCGCCCTCGGCTTCGGCAAAGGCTTTTGACACCGTCTCCCGCGACGTCCTCGCAGGCGAGCTGCGGAAGCGCGGCCTGGGCGAGCGGGCAGCGAGGCGGCTCGAGGGCCGGCGGAAAGGCAGAGCCCCGAGGGCTGCGCTCGGCGGCTCAAAGCCCGGCCGGGGGCCTGCAACTAGCAGCGTCCCGCGGGGTCAGTAGTGGGTCCCCGTCCGCTCGACTGCTTCCCCAGCGCCGCGGCCGCCGGCACAGAGAGCCTCCTCGGCGGGTTTGCCGCCGACGCTCGGCCGGCAGCGGCGGCTGCCGGCCCGGAGGGCCGCGCTGGCGGCCAGAGGGAGCCGGGCAGGCTGGAGGCGGGTAGGCAGGAGCCTCACGGAGCCCAGCAAGGGCACGCGCGGGGTCCCGCCGCGGGCAGGAATAACGCCGCGCAGCGGGACGGGCTGGGGGGCTGAGCTGCCGGCAAGCAGCTCTGCGGAGCGCGGCCCGGGCGCGCCGGCGGGCCCCGCGTTGGGCGTGAGCCGGCACGGCGCCCTCGCGGCCGAGAAGCTAGCTGACTGTCGCACGGGGCGCGCGGGGCAGAGCGTTGCCGGCAAGGCGAGGGAGGTGATCCTGCCCCTCCGCTGCGCCCCGAGGAGGCCACGGCTGGAGCGCGGGGCGCAGCGCTGGGCTGCCTGGTACGCGGGACGCCGAGCTGCTGCAGGAAGCGCAGCGGAAGGCTACCGAGCTCAGCGCCTTCGAGGCCGTGGCAGCGCGCGGCAGAGCGATGCGGGAACGAGGGGCGCAGAGGCAGGAGCCAAACCCAGCAGGCAGCAGCGGAGCACGGCGGGACGACGGGAGCGCTGGGCTGGGGAGGGGTTGTGAGCGCTGCTTCTCGGGGCAACGACGGCGGGGAGCTGCGGAGGATTAGGGGCGCCCTCCCGGCGCGGGCCTTCCCCGGGCTCCCGCCCCACGCCCGGGTGGCAGCGGCAGGCGCGGCGGGCGCTCGCTGAGGCGCCGCGGGGCACCGCGCGGAAGGATGTCGTCGGGCGGCAGCGGAGAGGAGGGAAGTGGCTGCGGAGGGCTGGGGGCTGCTGCGGGCGGGAGGCCGCTGCGCTGCGCTGCGCTGCGCTGCGCTGGCGGCGGCGTCGCGGGGCGTCGGGCAGGGCGGTTGCGGCGGGAGTAAGCGAAGGGGGCCGGGCGCGGCGGCGCGGGCAGGGGCGAGCGGCGCCGCCCCGCGCCGCGCGCCGCAGCACCCGGCGCGCCGAGCGCGGCCAGCGCCGAGCCGCGGCGCGCTGCCGCCAAAAAGCCGCAGCGCTGCGTCTGCCTTTGCACCGGAGCTGCCAGGGGAGAGCGCGAACGCAGTCCCCCACTACCACAAATTATGCAGTCGAGTTTCCCGCATTTGGGGAAATCGCAGGGGTCAGCACACCCGGAGTGCAAGGGATGAGCCTCGCCCTGGGAAAACCACCTGCCTGATCATGGTGTCTCCCCTGCCAGGTAAGTATGCCCCCGCCACCCGCCCCGCGCGCACACACGCCGCCGCACGCACACACACCTCACGCACACGCACGCAAGCGCACCCACCCCCGACGCACCCACGCCGCCACGCGCGCCCCGACGCCCCGCGCGCGCCCCGCCGCCGCCGACACGCGCGGCGCTCCGCCGCGCCCGCCGACACGCCGCCGCCGCGCTCTCCCGGCGGCCCCCGCGCGCGCCCTGATCTGCATGGGCACGCCCACCGCGCCGCCGACACGCCCCCGCCGCGCCGCAGCCGGCCCGGCGGCGCCGCCGCCGACCCCACCCTCCCGCCGCCCCCCCCCCCGCCCCCGGCAGCGCCCGCTTCTGCCCCGGGGCCTCGCACGCGCCCACGGCCACGCACACGCGTGTGCGCGCCCACGGCCACGCACACGTGCACGTACACACACACATATGCAGGTGCCTCTGCAAGAATACACGCGCATGCACGTGCATGCACACGTGCACTTGCCTCGGCACACACACGCATCTGCACGCACATGCGCACGCACACGTGTGCACACACGCACGCACACACACCTGTGTGCACAGGCGCCCGCCCTTCTCCGCAGCAGCTGCCCCAGCCCTGAGCCCTCCGCCAGCCCCGCGGTCCCCCCCCGAGCTGCACTGGGACCCTCCGGCCCTCCGCAAAACGCCTCCGGCACCTTCGGGGCTCTGCGGGGCCGCTCCAGCTCCCGCCTCCCCATCCGCGGGCTCCAGGGGCACCCGCAAGCCCGACGAAGCACGCCTGCAGGTGCCTGCTCCAGCCCGGCCGCAGCCCGGCTCCCACCTCGACTCGGCAGCGCGGGGCTTGCCGAGGGAGCGGCCAGGCAGAGCCCAAGCCCCCGGCCCCTAAGCCCCACGGCGCCGCGTGCCCTCCGTGCCGGCGCCCTGGGCCACGGGCCGGCCCCGTGCCCCGCTGCAGGGCGCCTGGCGGCAGGCGGCCCCTGGGACGCAGCGCGGAGCACTGCCGGCCCCCACCGCGGCCCGGCCGGGGACCCCCGCTCCGCTCGCTCCCGCCCGCTCCCCCGGCGCCGGGACGGAGCGCGCCGACCCCGTCCCGGCACGGCGTCGCCGCCGCCGGCTGCCGCAGCCCGGCTCTCCCGGACGCCGGCCCTCGGAGGGCCGGCGGGCTCTCCTCTTTCTGCCTCCTGACCTACGGCTCTGCTGCAGCTGGCGGGCGACGGCGGGCAGCTGCCAAAGCTACTCTGGGAACGCAGCGCAGGTGCCGTCGTGAGGAGAGCTCAAGCTGGGCTGCCTGCGCCGCTCCCTTGGGCCGCTGGGGGAACCTGCTGGGAGGAAGACCCCGGGAAAGGGGCTCGGAGGGAAGGGGGCTGCAGGGGAGCGGGCTGCCAGTCCCGGCTCAGCTCCTCTGCGCTGCGGGATGCCCCGCGCCCGTGAGCAGCCCCTCGAGCCGAGGGGGCGGCGGAGCCGGCCAGGTGAACAAGGAGCTCCAGGCCAAAGGCGACCAGAGGCAGGAGGGCTGCAGCAGGAGGCAGCGGGGGAGGCGAGCAGGGAGGAATACAGGGAGCTGGTCCGGGCGTGCAGGGGTGGGGCTGAGAAGGCCACGGCCCCGCGCAGTCGAAGGTGGCCAGGGATGCCCAGGACAGGCAGAAGGGCTTCGGTCAATCCACCCGTAACGAAAGGAAGCGCGGGGGAAACGGGATCCCGGGGACAAAGGACACAGAAAAGGCCGAGACCCTGCACGCCACCTTTGCCTCAGTCCGCTGCGGTCAGACCGGCCCGCAGGAATCCCGGGCCCCGGAGACCCGGGAGAAAGCCCGGAGAAGGCAAGGCTCTGCCTCGGTGGAGGAGGACGGGCGCAGGCATCGTTGAGGCACGCCGGAGAGCCACGAGCGCGGCCCCGGGCCCGGACGGGCTACGCTCGCCCCGCGCGGGCGGAGGGAGCTGGCCGACGCCACTGCCAGGCCGCGCTCGAGCGTCTCCGAGGGCCGATGGCCGTCGGGAGAAGGCAGCAGATGTCCCTCCTGTCTTCACAAGGGACGACGGGAAGGAGGACCCAGGGGACTACCGGCCAGTCCGCCTCCCCGGCACCCGGGAAAGGCGACGGAGCAGCTCCCGGTGGACTCCATCTCCAAGCAGATGAAGCGGGACCAGGAGCAGCCCGCGTGGATTCCCGCGGGGGAAATCATGCCGGTAGCCTTCTGCGACGCGATGAGCGTCTGGGCAGACGAGGGGCAGAGCAGTGGATGTCGCCGCCCTCGGCTTCGGCAAAGGCTTTTGACACCGTCTCCCGCGACGTCCTCGCAGGCGAGCTGCGGAAGCGCGGCCTGGGCGAGCGGGCAGCGAGGCGGCTCGAGGGCCGGCGGAAAGGCAGAGCCCCGAGGGCTGCGCTCGGCGGCTCAAAGCCCGGCCGGGGGCCTGCAACTAGCAGCGTCCCGCGGGGTCAGTAGTGGGTCCCCGTCCGCTCGACTGCTTCCCCAGCGCCGCGGCCGCCGGCACAGAGAGCCTCCTCGGCGGGTTTGCCGCCGACGCTCGGCCGGCAGCGGCGGCTGCCGGCCCGGAGGGCCGCGCTGGCGGCCAGAGGGAGCCGGGCAGGCTGGAGGCGGGTAGGCAGGAGCCTCACGGAGCCCAGCAAGGGCACGCGCGGGGTCCCGCCGCGGGCAGGAATAACGCCGCGCAGCGGGACGGGCTGGGGGGCTGAGCTGCCGGCAAGCAGCTCTGCGGAGCGCGGCCCGGGCGCGCCGGCGGGCCCCGCGTTGGGCGTGAGCCGGCACGGCGCCCTCGCGGCCGAGAAGCTAGCTGACTGTCGCACGGGGCGCGCGGGGCAGAGCGTTGCCGGCAAGGCGAGGGAGGTGATCCTGCCCCTCCGCTGCGCCCCGAGGAGGCCACGGCTGGAGCGCGGGGCGCAGCGCTGGGCTGCCCGGTACGCGGGACGCCGAGCTGCTGCAGGAAGCGCAGCGGAAGGCTACCGAGCTCAGCGCCTTCGAGGCCGTGGCAGCGCGCGGCAGAGCGATGCGGGAACGAGGGGCGCAGAGGCAGGAGCCAAACCCAGCAGGCAGCAGCGGAGCACGGCGGGACGACGGGAGCGCTGGGCTGGGGAGGGGTTGTGAGCGCTGCTTCTCGGGGCAACGACGGCGGGGAGCTGCGGAGGATTAGGGGCGCCCTCCCGGCGCGGGCCTTCCCCGGGCTCCCGCCCCACGCCCGGGTGGCAGCGGCAGGCGCGGCGGGCGCTCGCTGAGGCGCCGCGGGGCACCGCGCGGAAGGATGTCGTCGGGCGGCAGCGGAGAGGAGGGAAGTGGCTGCGGAGGGCTGGGGGCTGCTGCGGGCGGGAGGCCGCTGCGCTGCGCTGCGCTGCGCTGCGCTGGCGGCGGCGTCGCGGGGCGTCGGGCAGGGCGGTTGCGGCGGGAGTAAGCGAAGGGGGCCGGGCGCGGCGGCGCGGGCAGGGGCGAGCGGCGCCGCCCCGCGCCGCGCGCCGCAGCACCCGGCGCGCCGAGCGCGGCCAGCGCCGAGCCGCGGCGCGCTGCCGCCAAAAAGCCGCAGCGCTGCGTCTGCCTTTGCACCGGAGCTGCCAGGGGAGAGCGCGAACGCAGTCCCCCACTACCACAAATTATGCAGTCGAGTTTCCCGCATTTGGGGAAATCGCAGGGGTCAGCACACCCGGAGTGCAAGGGATGAGCCTCGCCCTGGGAAAACCACCTGCCTGATCATGGTGTCTCCCCTGCCAGGTAAGTATGCCCCCGCCACCCGCCCCGCGCGCACACACGCCGCCGCACGCACACACACCTCACGCACACGCACGCAAGCGCACCCACCCCCGACGCACCCACGCCGCCACGCGCGCCCCGACGCCCCGCGCGCGCCCCGCCGCCGCCGACACGCGCGGCGCTCCGCCGCGCCCGCCGACACGCCGCCGCCGCGCTCTCCCGGCGGCCCCCGCGCGCGCCCTGATCTGCATGGGCACGCCCACCGCGCCGCCGACACGCCCCCGCCGCGCCGCAGCCGGCCCGGCGGCGCCGCCGCCGACCCCACCCTCCCGCCGCCCCCCCCCCGCCCCCGGCAGCGCCCGCTTCTGCCCCGGGGCCTCGCACGCGCCCACGGCCACGCACACGCGTGTGCGCGCCCACGGCCACGCACACGTGCACGTACACACACACATATGCAGGTGCCTCTGCAAGAATACACGCGCATGCACGTGCATGCACACGTGCACTTGCCTCGGCACACACACGCATCTGCACGCACATGCGCACGCACACGTGTGCACACACGCACGCACACACACCTGTGTGCACAGGCGCCCGCCCTTCTCCGCAGCAGCTGCCCCAGCCCTGAGCCCTCCGCCAGCCCCGCGGTCCCCCCCGAGCTGCACTGGGACCCTCCGGCCCTCCGCAAAACGCCTCCGGCACCTTCGGGGCTCTGCGGGGCCGCTCCAGCTCCCGCCTCCCCATCCGCGGGCTCCAGGGGCACCCGCAAGCCCGACGAAGCACGCCTGCAGGTGCCTGCTCCAGCCCGGCCGCAGCCCGGCTCCCACCTCGACTCGGCAGCGCGGGGCTTGCCGAGGGAGCGGCCAGGCAGAGCCCAAGCCCCCGGCCCCTAAGCCCCACGGCGCCGCGTGCCCTCCGTGCCGGCGCCCTGGGCCACGGGCCGGCCCCGTGCCCCGCTGCAGGGCGCCTGGCGGCAGGCGGCCCCTGGGACGCAGCGCGGAGCACTGCCGGCCCCCACCGCGGCCCGGCCGGGGACCCCCGCTCCGCTCGCTCCCGCCCGCTCCCCCGGCGCCGGGACGGAGCGCGCCGACCCCGTCCCGGCACGGCGTCGCCGCCGCCGGCTGCCGCAGCCCGGCTCTCCCGGACGCCGGCCCTCGGAGGGCCGGCGGGCTCTCCTCTTTCTGCCTCCTGACCTACGGCTCTGCTGCAGCTGGCGGGCGACGGCGGGCAGCTGCCAAAGCTGCTCTGGGAACGCAGCGCAGGCGCCGTCGTGAGGAGAGCTCAAGCTGGGCTGCCTGCGCCGCTCCCTTGGGCCGCTGGGGGAACCTGCTGGGAGGAAGACCCCGGGAAAGGGGCTCGGAGGGAAGGGGGCTGCAGGGGAGCGGGCTGCCAGTCCCGGCTCAGCTCCTCTGCGCTGCGGGATGCCCCGCGCCCGTGAGCAGCCCCTCGAGCCGAGGGGGCGGCGGAGCCGGCCAGGTGAACAAGGAGCTCCAGGCCAAAGGCGACCAGAGGCAGGAGGGCTGCAGCAGGAGGCAGCGGGGGAGGCGAGCAGGGAGGAATACAGGGAGCTGGTCCGGGCGTGCAGGGGTGGGGCTGAGAAGGCCACGGCCCCGCGCAGTCGAAGGTGGCCAGGGATGCCCAGGACAGGCAGAAGGGCTTCGGTCAATCCACCCGTAACGAAAGGAAGCGCGGGGGAAACGGGATCCCGGGGACAAAGGACACAGAAAAGGCCGAGACCCTGCACGCCACCTTTGCCTCAGTCCGCTGCGGTCAGACCGGCCCGCAGGAATCCCGGGCCCCGGAGACCCGGGAGAAAGCCCGGAGAAGGCAAGGCTCTGCCTCGGTGGAGGAGGACGGGCGCAGGCATCGTTGAGGCACGCCGGAGAGCCACGAGCGCGGCCCCGGGCCCGGACGGGCTACGCTCGCCCCGCGCGGGCGGAGGGAGCTGGCCGACGCCACTGCCAGGCCGCGCTCGAGCGTCTCCGAGGGCCGATGGCCGTCGGGAGAAGGCAGCAGATGTCCCTCCTGTCTTCACAAGGGACGACGGGAAGGAGGACCCAGGGGACTACCGGCCAGTCCGCCTCCCCGGCACCCGGGAAAGGCGACGGAGCAGCTCCCGGTGGACTCCATCTCCAAGCAGATGAAGCGGGACCAGGAGCAGCCCGCGTGGATTCCCGCGGGGGAAATCATGCCGGTAGCCTTCTGCGACGCGATGAGCGTCTGGGCAGACGAGGGGCAGAGCAGTGGATGTCGCCGCCCTCGGCTTCGGCAAAGGCTTTTGACACCGTCTCCCGCGACGTCCTCGCAGGCGAGCTGCGGAAGCGCGGCCTGGGCGAGCGGGCAGCGAGGCGGCTCGAGGGCCGGCGGAAAGGCAGAGCCCCGAGGGCTGCGCTCGGCGGCTCAAAGCCCGGCCGGGGGCCTGCAACTAGCAGCGTCCCGCGGGGTCAGTAGTGGGTCCCCGTCCGCTCGACTGCTTCCCCAGCGCCGCGGCCGCCGGCACAGAGAGCCTCCTCGGCGGGTTTGCCGCCGACGCTCGGCCGGCAGCGGCGGCTGCCGGCCCGGAGGGCCGCGCTGGCGGCCAGAGGGAGCCGGGCAGGCTGGAGGCGGGTAGGCAGGAGCCTCACGGAGCCCAGCAAGGGCACGCGCGGGGTCCCGCCGCGGGCAGGAATAACGCCGCGCAGCGGGACGGGCTGGGGGGCTGAGCTGCCGGCAAGCAGCTCTGCGGAGCGCGGCCCGGGCGCGCCGGCGGGCCCCGCGTTGGGCGTGAGCCGGCACGGCGCCCTCGCGGCCGAGAAGCTAGCTGACTGTCGCACGGGGCGCGCGGGGCAGAGCGTTGCCGGCAAGGCGAGGGAGGTGATCCTGCCCCTCCGCTGCGCCCCGAGGAGGCCACGGCTGGAGCGCGGGGCGCAGCGCTGGGCTGCCCGGTACGCGGGACGCCGAGCTGCTGCAGGAAGCGCAGCGGAAGGCTACCGAGCTCAGCGCCTTCGAGGCCGTGGCAGCGCGCGGCAGAGCGATGCGGGAACGAGGGGCGCAGAGGCAGGAGCCAAACCCAGCAGGCAGCAGCGGAGCACGGCGGGACGACGGGAGCGCTGGGCTGGGGAGGGGTTGTGAGCGCTGCTTCTCGGGGCAACGACGGCGGGGAGCTGCGGAGGATTAGGGGCGCCCTCCCGGCGCGGGCCTTCCCCGGGCTCCCGCCCCACGCCCGGGTGGCAGCGGCAGGCGCGGCGGGCGCTCGCTGAGGCGCCGCGGGGCACCGCGCGGAAGGATGTCGTCGGGCGGCAGCGGAGAGGAGGGAAGTGGCTGCGGAGGGCTGGGGGCTGCTGCGGGCGGGAGGCCGCTGCGCTGCGCTGCGCTGCGCTGCGCTGGCGGCGGCGTCGCGGGGCGTCGGGCAGGGCGGTTGCGGCGGGAGTAAGCGAAGGGGGCCGGGCGCGGCGGCGCGGGCAGGGGCGAGCGGCGCCGCCCCGCGCCGCGCGCCGCAGCACCCGGCGCGCCGAGCGCGGCCAGCGCCGAGCCGCGGCGCGCTGCCGCCAAAAAGCCGCAGCGCTGCGTCTGCCTTTGCACCGGAGCTGCCAGGGGAGAGCGCGAACGCAGTCCCCCACTACCACAAATTATGCAGTCGAGTTTCCCGCATTTGGGGAAATCGCAGGGGTCAGCACACCCGGAGTGCAAGGGATGAGCCTCGCCCTGGGAAAACCACCTGCCTGATCATGGTGTCTCCCCTGCCAGGTAAGTATGCCCCCGCCACCCGCCCCGCGCGCACACACGCCGCCGCACGCACACACACCTCACGCACACGCACGCAAGCGCACCCACCCCCGACGCACCCACGCCGCCACGCGCGCCCCGACGCCCCGCGCGCGCCCCGCCGCCGCCGACACGCGCGGCGCTCCGCCGCGCCCGCCGACACGCCGCCGCCGCGCTCTCCCGGCGGCCCCCGCGCGCGCCCTGATCTGCATGGGCACGCCCACCGCGCCGCCGACACGCCCCCGCCGCGCCGCAGCCGGCCCGGCGGCGCCGCCGCCGACCCCACCCTCCCGCCGCCCCCCCCCCGCCCCCGGCAGCGCCCGCTTCTGCCCCGGGGCCTCGCACGCGCCCACGGCCACGCACACGCGTGTGCGCGCCCACGGCCACGCACACGTGCACGTACACACACACATATGCAGGTGCCTCTGCAAGAATACACGCGCATGCACGTGCATGCACACGTGCACTTGCCTCGGCACACACACGCATCTGCACGCACATGCGCACGCACACGTGTGCACACACGCACGCACACACACCTGTGTGCACAGGCGCCCGCCCTTCTCCGCAGCAGCTGCCCCAGCCCTGAGCCCTCCGCCAGCCCCGCGGTCCCCCCCGAGCTGCACTGGGACCCTCCGGCCCTCCGCAAAACGCCTCCGGCACCTTCGGGGCTCTGCGGGGCCGCTCCAGCTCCCGCCTCCCCATCCGCGGGCTCCAGGGGCACCCGCAAGCCCGACGAAGCACGCCTGCAGGTGCCTGCTCCAGCCCGGCCGCAGCCCGGCTCCCACCTCGACTCGGCAGCGCGGGGCTTGCCGAGGGAGCGGCCAGGCAGAGCCCAAGCCCCCGGCCCCTAAGCCCCACGGCGCCGCGTGCCCTCCGTGCCGGCGCCCTGGGCCACGGGCCGGCCCCGTGCCCCGCTGCAGGGCGCCTGGCGGCAGGCGGCCCCTGGGACGCAGCGCGGAGCACTGCCGGCCCCCACCGCGGCCCGGCCGGGGACCCCCGCTCCGCTCGCTCCCGCCCGCTCCCCCGGCGCCGGGACGGAGCGCGCCGACCCCGTCCCGGCACGGCGTCGCCGCCGCCGGCTGCCGCAGCCCGGCTCTCCCGGACGCCGGCCCTCGGAGGGCCGGCGGGCTCTCCTCTTTCTGCCTCCTGACCTACGGCTCTGCTGCAGCTGGCGGGCGACGGCGGGCAGCTGCCAAAGCTGCTCTGGGAACGCAGCGCAGGCGCCGTCGTGAGGAGAGCTCAAGCTGGGCTGCCTGCGCCGCTCCCTTGGGCCGCTGGGGGAACCTGCTGGGAGGAAGACCCCGGGAAAGGGGCTCGGAGGGAAGGGGGCTGCAGGGGAGCGGGCTGCCAGTCCCGGCTCAGCTCCTCTGCGCTGCGGGATGCCCCGCGCCCGTGAGCAGCCCCTCGAGCCGAGGGGGCGGCGGAGCCGGCCAGGTGAACAAGGAGCTCCAGGCCAAAGGCGACCAGAGGCAGGAGGGCTGCAGCAGGAGGCAGCGGGGGAGGCGAGCAGGGAGGAATACAGGGAGCTGGTCCGGGCGTGCAGGGGTGGGGCTGAGAAGGCCACGGCCCCGCGCAGTCGAAGGTGGCCAGGGATGCCCAGGACAGGCAGAAGGGCTTCGGTCAATCCACCCGTAACGAAAGGAAGCGCGGGGGAAACGGGATCCCGGGGACAAAGGACACAGAAAAGGCCGAGACCCTGCACGCCACCTTTGCCTCAGTCCGCTGCGGTCAGACCGGCCCGCAGGAATCCCGGGCCCCGGAGACCCGGGAGAAAGCCCGGAGAAGGCAAGGCTCTGCCTCGGTGGAGGAGGACGGGCGCAGGCATCGTTGAGGCACGCCGGAGAGCCACGAGCGCGGCCCCGGGCCCGGACGGGCTACGCTCGCCCCGCGCGGGCGGAGGGAGCTGGCCGACGCCACTGCCAGGCCGCGCTCGAGCGTCTCCGAGGGCCGATGGCCGTCGGGAGAAGGCAGCAGATGTCCCTCCTGTCTTCACAAGGGACGACGGGAAGGAGGACCCAGGGGACTACCGGCCAGTCCGCCTCCCCGGCACCCGGGAAAGGCGACGGAGCAGCTCCCGGTGGACTCCATCTCCAAGCAGATGAAGCGGGACCAGGAGCAGCCCGCGTGGATTCCCGCGGGGGAAATCATGCCGGTAGCCTTCTGCGACGCGATGAGCGTCTGGGCAGACGAGGGGCAGAGCAGTGGATGTCGCCGCCCTCGGCTTCGGCAAAGGCTTTTGACACCGTCTCCCGCGACGTCCTCGCAGGCGAGCTGCGGAAGCGCGGCCTGGGCGAGCGGGCAGCGAGGCGGCTCGAGGGCCGGCGGAAAGGCAGAGCCCCGAGGGCTGCGCTCGGCGGCTCAAAGCCCGGCCGGGGGCCTGCAACTAGCAGCGTCCCGCGGGGTCAGTAGTGGGTCCCCGTCCGCTCGACTGCTTCCCCAGCGCCGCGGCCGCCGGCACAGAGAGCCTCCTCGGCGGGTTTGCCGCTGACGCTCGGCCGGCAGCTGCGGCTGCCGGCCCGGAGGGCCGCGCTGGCGGCCAGAGGGAGCCGGGCAGGCTGGAGGCGGGTAGGCAGGAGCCTCACGGAGCCCAGCAAGGGCACGCGCGGGGTCCCGCCGCGGGCAGGAATAACGCCGCGCAGCGGGACGGGCTGGGGGGCTGAGCTGCCGGCAAGCAGCTCTGCGGAGCGCGGCCCGGGCGCGCCGGCGGGCCCCGCTTTGGGCGTGAGCCGGCACGGCGCCCTCGCGGCCGAGAAGCTAGCTGACTGTCGCACGGGGCGCGCGGGGCAGAGCGTTGCCGGCAGGGCGAGGGAGGTGATCCTGCCCCTCCGCTGCGCCCCGAGGAGGCCACGGCTGGAGCGCGGGGCGCAGCGCTGGGCTGCCCGGTACGCGGGACGCCGAGCTGCTGCAGGAAGCGCAGCGGAAGGCTACCGAGCTCAGCGCCTTCGAGGCCGTGGCAGCGCGCGGCAGAGCGATGCGGGAACGAGGGGCGCAGAGGCAGGAGCCAAACCCAGCAGGCAGCAGCGGAGCACGGCGGGACGACGGGAGCGCTGGGCTGGGGAGGGGTTGTGAGCGCTGCTTCTCGGGGCAACGACGGCGGGGAGCTGCGGAGGATTAGGGGCGCCCTCCCGGCGCGGGCCTTCCCCGGGCTCCCGCCCCACGCCCGGGTGGCAGCGGCAGGCGCGGCGGGCGCTCGCTGAGGCGCCGCGGGGCACCGCGCGGAAGGATGTCGTCGGGCGGCAGCGGAGAGGAGGGAAGTGGCTGCGGAGGGCTGGGGGCTGCTGCGGGCGGGAGGCCGCTGCTCTGCGCTGCGCTGCGCTGCGCTGGCGGCGGCGTCGCGGGGCGTCGGGCAGGGCGGTTGCGGCGGGAGTAAGCGAAGGGGGCCGGGCGCGGCGGCGCGGGCAGGGGCGAGCGGCGCCGCCCCGCGCCGCGCGCCGCAGCACCCGGCGCGCCGAGCGCGGCCAGCGCCGAGCCGCGGCGCGCTGCCGCCAAAAAGCCGCAGCGCTGCGTCTGCCTTTGCACCGGAGCTGCCAGGGGAGAGCGCGAACGCAGTCCCCCACTACCACAAATTATGCAGTCGAGTTTCCCGCATTTGGGGAAATCGCAGGGGTCAGCACACCCGGAGTGCAAGGGATGAGCCTCGCCCTGGGAAAACCACCTGCCTGATCATGGTGTCTCCCCTGCCAGGTAAGTATGCCCCCGCCACCCGCCCCGCGCGCACACACGCCGCCGCACGCACACACACCTCACGCACACGCACGCAAGCGCACCCACCCCCGACGCACCCACGCCGCCACGCGCGCCCCGACGCCCCGCGCGCGCCCCGCCGCCGCCGACACGCGCGGCGCTCCGCCGCGCCCGCCGACACGCCGCCGCCGCGCTCTCCCGGCGGCCCCCGCGCGCGCCCTGATCTGCATGGGCACGCCCACCGCGCCGCCGACACGCCCCCGCCGCGCCGCAGCCGGCCCGGCGGCGCCGCCGCCGACCCCACCCTCCCGCCGCCCCCCCCCCGCCCCCGGCAGCGCCCGCTTCTGCCCCGGGGCCTCGCACGCACCCACGGCCACGCACACGCGTGTGCGCGCCCACGGCCACGCACACGTGCACGTACACACACACATATGCAGGTGCCTCTGCAAGAATACACGCGCATGCACGTGCATGCACACGTGCACTTGCCTCGGCACACACACGCATCTGCACGCACATGCGCACGCACACGTGTGCACACACGCACGCACACACACCTGTGTGCACAGGCGCCCGCCCTTCTCCGCAGCAGCTGCCCCAGCCCTGAGCCCTCCGCCAGCCCCGCGGTCCCCCCCGAGCTGCACTGGGACCCTCCGGCCCTCCGCAAAACGCCTCCGGCACCTTCGGGGCTCTGCGGGGCCGCTCCAGCTCCCGCCTCCCCATCCGCGGGCTCCAGGGGCACCCGCAAGCCCGACGAAGCACGCCTGCAGGTGCCTGCTCCAGCCCGGCCGCAGCCCGGCTCCCACCTCGACTCGGCAGCGCGGGGCTTGCCGAGGGAGCGGCCAGGCAGAGCCCAAGCCCCCGGCCCCTAAGCCCCACGGCGCCGCGTGCCCTCCGTGCCGGCGCCCTGGGCCACGGGCCGGCCCCGTGCCCCGCTGCAGGGCGCCTGGCGGCAGGCGGCCCCTGGGACGCAGCGCGGAGCACTGCCGGCCCCCACCGCGGCCCGGCCGGGGACCCCCGCTCCGCTCGCTCCCGCCCGCTCCCCCGGCGCCGGGACGGAGCGCGCCGACCCCGTCCCGGCACGGCGTCGCCGCCGCTGGCTGCCGCAGCCCGGCTCTCCCGGACACCGGCCCTCCGAGGGCTGGCGGGCTCCCCTCTTTCTGCCTCCTGACCTA
This sequence comes from Rhea pennata, assembly GCF_028389875.1. Taxonomy (NCBI): domain Eukaryota; kingdom Metazoa; phylum Chordata; class Aves; order Rheiformes; family Rheidae; genus Rhea; species Rhea pennata. The sequence continues at coordinate 129,899,208 of NC_084665.1, forward strand.
CAGCTCTGCTGCAGCTGGCGGGCGACGGCGGGCAGCTGCCAAAGCTGCTCTGGGAACGCAGCGCAGGCACCGTCGTGAGGAGAGCTCAAGCTGGGCTGCCTGCGCCGCTCCCTTGGGCCGCTGGGGGAACCTGCTGGGAGGAAGACCCCGGGAAAGGGGCTCGGAGGGAAGGGGGCTGCAGGGGAGCGGGCTGCCAGTCCCGGCTCAGCTCCTCTGCGCTGCGGGATGCCCCGCGCCCGTGAGCAGCCCCTCGAGCCGAGGGGGCGGCGGAGCCGGCCAGGTGAACAAGGAGCTCCAGGCCAAAGGCGACCAGAGGCAGGAGGGCTGCAGCAGGAGGCAGCGGGGGAGGCGAGCAGGGAGGAATACAGGGAGCTGGTCCGGGCGTGCAGGGGTGGGGCTGAGAAGGCCACGGCCCCGCGCAGTCGAAGGTGGCCAGGGATGCCCAGGACAGGCAGAAGGGCTTCGGTCAATCCACCCGTAACGAAAGGAAGCGCGGGGGAAACGGGATCCCGGGGACAAAGGACACAGAAAAGGCCGAGACCCTGCACGCCACCTTTGCCTCAGTCCGCTGCGGTCAGACCGGCCCGCAGGAATCCCGGGCCCCGGAGACCCGGGAGAAAGCCCGGAGAAGGCAAGGCTCTGCCTCGGTGGAGGAGGACGGGCGCAGGCATCGTTGAGGCACGCCGGAGAGCCACGAGCGCGGCCCCGGGCCCGGACGGGCTACGCTCGCCCCGCGCGGGCGGAGGGAGCTGGCCGACGCCACTGCCAGGCCGCGCTCGAGCGTCTCCGAGGGCCGATGGCCGTCGGGAGAAGGCAGCAGATGTCCCTCCTGTCTTCACAAGGGACGACGGGAAGGAGGACCCAGGGGACTACCGGCCAGTCCGCCTCCCCGGCACCCGGGAAAGGCGACGGAGCAGCTCCCGGTGGACTCCATCTCCAAGCAGATGAAGCGGGACCAGGAGCAGCCCGCGTGGATTCCCGCGGGGGAAATCATGCCGGTAGCCTTCTGCGACGCGATGAGCGTCTGGGCAGACGAGGGGCAGAGCAGTGGATGTCGCCGCCCTCGGCTTCGGCAAAGGCTTTTGACACCGTCTCCCGCGACGTCCTCGCAGGCGAGCTGCGGAAGCGCGGCCTGGGCGAGCGGGCAGCGAGGCGGCTCGAGGGCCGGCGGAAAGGCAGAGCCCCGAGGGCTGCGCTCGGCGGCTCAAAGCCCGGCCGGGGGCCTGCAACTAGCAGCGTCCCGCGGGGTCAGTAGTGGGTCCCCGTCCGCTCGACTGCTTCCCCAGCGCCGCGGCCGCCGGCACAGAGAGCCTCCTCGGCGGGTTTGCCGCCGACGCTCGGCCGGCAGCGGCGGCTGCCGGCCCGGAGGGCCGCGCTGGCGGCCAGAGGGAGCCGGGCAGGCTGGAGGCGGGTAGGCAGGAGCCTCACGGAGCCCAGCAAGGGCACGCGCGGGGTCCCGCCGCGGGCAGGAATAACGCCGCGCAGCGGGACGGGCTGGGGGGCTGAGCTGCCGGCAAGCAGCTCTGCGGAGCGCGGCCCGGGCGCGCCGGCGGGCCCCGCGTTGGGCGTGAGCCGGCACGGCGCCCTCGCGGCCGAGAAGCTAGCTGACTGTCGCACGGGGCGCGCGGGGCAGAGCGTTGCCGGCAGGGCGAGGGAGGTGATCCTGCCCCTCCGCTGCGCCCCGAGGAGGCCACGGCTGGAGCGCGGGGCGCAGCGCTGGGCTGCCTGGTACGCGGGACGCCGAGCTGCTGCAGGAAGCGCAGCGGAAGGCTACCGAGCTCAGCGCCTTCGAGGCCGTGGCAGCGCGCGGCAGAGCGATGCGGGAACGAGGGGCGCAGAGGCAGGAGCCAAACCCAGCAGGCAGCAGCGGAGCACGGCGGGACGACGGGAGCGCTGGGCTGGGGAGGGGTTGTGAGCGCTGCTTCTCGGGGCAACGACGGCGGGGAGCTGCGGAGGATTAGGGGCGCCCTCCCGGCGCGGGCCTTCCCCGGGCTCCCGCCCCACGCCCGGGTGGCAGCGGCAGGCGCGGCGGGCGCTCGCTGAGGCGCCGCGGGGCACCGCGCGGAAGGATGTCGTCGGGCGGCAGCGGAGAGGAGGGAAGTGGCTGCGGAGGGCTGGGGGCTGCTGCGGGCGGGAGGCCGCTGCGCTGCGCTGCGCTGCGCTGCGCTGGCGGCGGCGTCGCGGGGCGTCGGGCAGGGCGGTTGCGGCGGGAGTAAGCGAAGGGGGCCGGGCGCGGCGGCGCGGGCAGGGGCGAGCGGCGCCGCCCCGCGCCGCGCGCCGCAGCACCCGGCGCGCCGAGCGCGGCCAGCGCCGAGCCGCGGCGCGCTGCCGCCAAAAAGCCGCAGCGCTGCGTCTGCCTTTGCACCGGAGCTGCCAGGGGAGAGCGCGAACGCAGTCCCCCACTACCACAAATTATGCAGTCGAGTTTCCCGCATTTGGGGAAATCGCAGGGGTCAGCACACCCGGAGTGCAAGGGATGAGCCTCGCCCTGGGAAAACCACCTGCCTGATCATGGTGTCTCCCCTGCCAGGTAAGTATGCCCCCGCCACCCGCCCCGCGCGCACACACGCCGCCGCACGCACACACACCTCACGCACACGCACGCAAGCGCACCCACCCCCGACGCACCCACGCCGCCACGCGCGCCCCGACGCCCCGCGCGCGCCCCGCCGCCGCCGACACGCGCGGCGCTCCGCCGCGCCCGCCGACACGCCGCCGCCGCGCTCTCCCGGCGGCCCCCGCGCGCGCCCTGATCTGCATGGGCACGCCCACCGCGCCGCCGACACGCCCCCGCCGCGCCGCAGCCGGCCCGGCGGCGCCGCCGCCGACCCCACCCTCCCGCCGCCCCCCCCCCGCCCCCGGCAGCGCCCGCTTCTGCCCCGGGGCCTCGCACGCGCCCACGGCCACGCACACGCGTGTGCGCGCCCACGGCCACGCACACGTGCACGTACACACACACATATGCAGGTGCCTCTGCAAGAATACACGCGCATGCACGTGCATGCACACGTGCACTTGCCTCGGCACACACACGCATCTGCACGCACATGCGCACGCACACGTGTGCACACACGCACGCACACACACCTGTGTGCACAGGCGCCCGCCCTTCTCCGCAGCAGCTGCCCCAGCCCTGAGCCCTCCGCCAGCCCCGCGGTCCCCCCCGAGCTGCACTGGGACCCTCCGGCCCTCCGCAAAACGCCTCCGGCACCTTCGGGGCTCTGCGGGGCCGCTCCAGCTCCCGCCTCCCCATCCGCGGGCTCCAGGGGCACCCGCAAGCCCGACGAAGCACGCCTGCAGGTGCCTGCTCCAGCCCGGCCGCAGCCCGGCTCCCACCTCGACTCGGCAGCGCGGGGCTTGCCGAGGGAGCGGCCAGGCAGAGCCCAAGCCCCCGGCCCCTAAGCCCCACGGCGCCGCGTGCCCTCCGTGCCGGCGCCCTGGGCCACGGGCCGGCCCCGTGCCCCGCTGCAGGGCGCCTGGCGGCAGGCGGCCCCTGGGACGCAGCGCGGAGCACTGCCGGCCCCCACCGCGGCCCGGCCGGGGACCCCCGCTCCGCTCGCTCCCGCCCGCTCCCCCGGCGCCGGGACGGAGCGCGCCGACCCCGTCCCGGCACGGCGTCGCCGCCGCCGGCTGCCGCAGCCCGGCTCTCCCGGACGCCGGCCCTCGGAGGGCCGGCGGGCTCTCCTCTTTCTGCCTCCTGACCTACGGCTCTGCTGCAGCTGGCGGGCGACGGCGGGCAGCTGCCAAAGCTGCTCTGGGAACGCAGCGCAGGCGCCGTCGTGAGGAGAGCTCAAGCTGGGCTGCCTGCGCCGCTCCCTTGGGCCGCTGGGGGAACCTGCTGGGAGGAAGACCCCGGGAAAGGGGCTCGGAGGGAAGGGGGCTGCAGGGGAGCGGGCTGCCAGTCCCGGCTCAGCTCCTCTGCGCTGCGGGATGCCCCGCGCCCGTGAGCAGCCCCTCGAGCCGAGGGGGCGGCGGAGCCGGCCAGGTGAACAAGGAGCTCCAGGCCAAAGGCGACCAGAGGCAGGAGGGCTGCAGCAGGAGGCAGCGGGGGAGGCGAGCAGGGAGGAATACAGGGAGCTGGTCCGGGCGTGCAGGGGTGGGGCTGAGAAGGCCACGGCCCCGCGCAGTCGAAGGTGGCCAGGGATGCCCAGGACAGGCAGAAGGGCTTCGGTCAATCCACCCGTAACGAAAGGAAGCGCGGGGGAAACGGGATCCCGGGGACAAAGGACACAGAAAAGGCCGAGACCCTGCACGCCACCTTTGCCTCAGTCCGCTGCGGTCAGACCGGCCCGCAGGAATCCCGGGCCCCGGAGACCCGGGAGAAAGCCCGGAGAAGGCAAGGCTCTGCCTCGGTGGAGGAGGACGGGCGCAGGCATCGTTGAGGCACGCCGGAGAGCCACGAGCGCGGCCCCGGGCCCGGACGGGCTACGCTCGCCCCGCGCGGGCGGAGGGAGCTGGCCGACGCCACTGCCAGGCCGCGCTCGAGCGTCTCCGAGGGCCGATGGCCGTCGGGAGAAGGCAGCAGATGTCCCTCCTGTCTTCACAAGGGACGACGGGAAGGAGGACCCAGGGGACTACCGGCCAGTCCGCCTCCCCGGCACCCGGGAAAGGCGACGGAGCAGCTCCCGGTGGACTCCATCTCCAAGCAGATGAAGCGGGACCAGGAGCAGCCCGCGTGGATTCCCGCGGGGGAAATCATGCCGGTAGCCTTCTGCGACGCGATGAGCGTCTGGGCAGACGAGGGGCAGAGCAGTGGATGTCGCCGCCCTCGGCTTCGGCAAAGGCTTTTGACACCGTCTCCCGCGACGTCCTCGCAGGCGAGCTGCGGAAGCGCGGCCTGGGCGAGCGGGCAGCGAGGCGGCTCGAGGGCCGGCGGAAAGGCAGAGCCCCGAGGGCTGCGCTCGGCGGCTCAAAGCCCGGCCGGGGGCCTGCAACTAGCAGCGTCCCGCGGGGTCAGTAGTGGGTCCCCGTCCGCTCGACTGCTTCCCCAGCGCCGCGGCCGCCGGCACAGAGAGCCTCCTCGGCGGGTTTGCCGCTGACGCTCGGCCGGCAGCTGCGGCTGCCGGCCCGGAGGGCCGCGCTGGCGGCCAGAGGGAGCCGGGCAGGCTGGAGGCGGGTAGGCAGGAGCCTCACGGAGCCCAGCAAGGGCACGCGCGGGGTCCCGCCGCGGGCAGGAATAACGCCGCGCAGCGGGACGGGCTGGGGGGCTGAGCTGCCGGCAAGCAGCTCTGCGGAGCGCGGCCCGGGCGCGCCGGCGGGCCCCGCTTTGGGCGTGAGCCGGCACGGCGCCCTCGCGGCCGAGAAGCTAGCTGACTGTCGCACGGGGCGCGCGGGGCAGAGCGTTGCCGGCAGGGCGAGGGAGGTGATCCTGCCCCTCCGCTGCGCCCCGAGGAGGCCACGGCTGGAGCGCGGGGCGCAGCGCTGGGCTGCCCGGTACGCGGGACGCCGAGCTGCTGCAGGAAGCGCAGCGGAAGGCTACCGAGCTCAGCGCCTTCGAGGCCGTGGCAGCGCGCGGCAGAGCGATGCGGGAACGAGGGGCGCAGAGGCAGGAGCCAAACCCAGCAGGCAGCAGCGGAGCACGGCGGGACGACGGGAGCGCTGGGCTGGGGAGGGGTTGTGAGCGCTGCTTCTCGGGGCAACGACGGCGGGGAGCTGCGGAGGATTAGGGGCGCCCTCCCGGCGCGGGCCTTCCCCGGGCTCCCGCCCCACGCCCGGGTGGCAGCGGCAGGCGCGGCGGGCGCTCGCTGAGGCGCCGCGGGGCACCGCGCGGAAGGATGTCGTCGGGCGGCAGCGGAGAGGAGGGAAGTGGCTGCGGAGGGCTGGGGGCTGCTGCGGGCGGGAGGCCGCTGCTCTGCGCTGCGCTGCGCTGCGCTGGCGGCGGCGTCGCGGGGCGTCGGGCAGGGCGGTTGCGGCGGGAGTAAGCGAAGGGGGCCGGGCGCGGCGGCGCGGGCAGGGGCGAGCGGCGCCGCCCCGCGCCGCGCGCCGCAGCACCCGGCGCGCCGAGCGCGGCCAGCGCCGAGCCGCGGCGCGCTGCCGCCAAAAAGCCGCAGCGCTGCGTCTGCCTTTGCACCGGAGCTGCCAGGGGAGAGCGCGAACGCAGTCCCCCACTACCACAAATTATGCAGTCGAGTTTCCCGCATTTGGGGAAATCGCAGGGGTCAGCACACCCGGAGTGCAAGGGATGAGCCTCGCCCTGGGAAAACCACCTGCCTGATCATGGTGTCTCCCCTGCCAGGTAAGTATGCCCCCGCCACCCGCCCCGCGCGCACACACGCCGCCGCACGCACACACACCTCACGCACACGCACGCAAGCGCACCCACCCCCGACGCACCCACGCCGCCACGCGCGCCCCGACGCCCCGCGCGCGCCCCGCCGCCGCCGACACGCGCGGCGCTCCGCCGCGCCCGCCGACACGCCGCCGCCGCGCTCTCCCGGCGGCCCCCGCGCGCGCCCTGATCTGCATGGGCACGCCCACCGCGCCGCCGACACGCCCCCGCCGCGCCGCAGCCGGCCCGGCGGCGCCGCCGCCGACCCCACCCTCCCGCCGCCCCCCCCCCGCCCCCGGCAGCGCCCGCTTCTGCCCCGGGGCCTCGCACGCACCCACGGCCACGCACACGCGTGTGCGCGCCCACGGCCACGCACACGTGCACGTACACACACACATATGCAGGTGCCTCTGCAAGAATACACGCGCATGCACGTGCATGCACACGTGCACTTGCCTCGGCACACACACGCATCTGCACGCACATGCGCACGCACACGTGTGCACACACGCACGCACACACACCTGTGTGCACAGGCGCCCGCCCTTCTCCGCAGCAGCTGCCCCAGCCCTGAGCCCTCCGCCAGCCCCGCGGTCCCCCCCGAGCTGCACTGGGACCCTCCGGCCCTCCGCAAAACGCCTCCGGCACCTTCGGGGCTCTGCGGGGCCGCTCCAGCTCCCGCCTCCCCATCCGCGGGCTCCAGGGGCACCCGCAAGCCCGACGAAGCACGCCTGCAGGTGCCTGCTCCAGCCCGGCCGCAGCCCGGCTCCCACCTCGACTCGGCAGCGCGGGGCTTGCCGAGGGAGCGGCCAGGCAGAGCCCAAGCCCCCGGCCCCTAAGCCCCACGGCGCCGCGTGCCCTCCGTGCCGGCGCCCTGGGCCACGGGCCGGCCCCGTGCCCCGCTGCAGGGCGCCTGGCGGCAGGCGGCCCCTGGGACGCAGCGCGGAGCACTGCCGGCCCCCACCGCGGCCCGGCCGGGGACCCCCGCTCCGCTCGCTCCCGCCCGCTCCCCCGGCGCCGGGACGGAGCGCGCCGACCCCGTCCCGGCACGGCGTCGCCGCCGCCGGCTGCCGCAGCCCGGCTCTCCCGGACGCCGGCCCTCGGAGGGCCGGCGGGCTCTCCTCTTTCTGCCTCCTGACCTACGGCTCTGCTGCAGCTGGCGGGCGACGGCGGGCAGCTGCCAAAGCTGCTCTGGGAACGCAGCGCAGGCACCGTCGTGAGGAGAGCTCAAGCTGGGCTGCCTGCGCCGCTCCCTTGGGCCGCTGGGGGAACCTGCTGGGAGGAAGACCCCGGGAAAGGGGCTCGGAGGGAAGGGGGCTGCAGGGGAGCGGGCTGCCAGTCCCGGCTCAGCTCCTCTGCGCTGCGGGATGCCCCGCGCCCGTGAGCAGCCCCTCGAGCCGAGGGGGCGGCGGAGCCGGCCAGGTGAACAAGGAGCTCCAGGCCAAAGGCGACCAGAGGCAGGAGGGCTGCAGCAGGAGGCAGCGGGGGAGGCGAGCAGGGAGGAATACAGGGAGCTGGTCCGGGCGTGCAGGGGTGGGGCTGAGAAGGCCACGGCCCCGCGCAGTCGAAGGTGGCCAGGGATGCCCAGGACAGGCAGAAGGGCTTCGGTCAATCCACCCGTAACGAAAGGAAGCGCGGGGGAAACGGGATCCCGGGGACAAAGGACACAGAAAAGGCCGAGACCCTGCACGCCACCTTTGCCTCAGTCCGCTGCGGTCAGACCGGCCCGCAGGAATCCCGGGCCCCGGAGACCCGGGAGAAAGCCCGGAGAAGGCAAGGCTCTGCCTCGGTGGAGGAGGACGGGCGCAGGCATCGTTGAGGCACGCCGGAGAGCCACGAGCGCGGCCCCGGGCCCGGACGGGCTACGCTCGCCCCGCGCGGGCGGAGGGAGCTGGCCGACGCCACTGCCAGGCCGCGCTCGAGCGTCTCCGAGGGCCGATGGCCGTCGGGAGAAGGCAGCAGATGTCCCTCCTGTCTTCACAAGGGACGACGGGAAGGAGGACCCAGGGGACTACCGGCCAGTCCGCCTCCCCGGCACCCGGGAAAGGCGACGGAGCAGCTCCCGGTGGACTCCATCTCCAAGCAGATGAAGCGGGACCAGGAGCAGCCCGCGTGGATTCCCGCGGGGGAAATCATGCCGGTAGCCTTCTGCGACGCGATGAGCGTCTGGGCAGACGAGGGGCAGAGCAGTGGATGTCGCCGCCCTCGGCTTCGGCAAAGGCTTTTGACACCGTCTCCCGCGACGTCCTCGCAGGCGAGCTGCGGAAGCGCGGCCTGGGCGAGCGGGCAGCGAGGCGGCTCGAGGGCCGGCGGAAAGGCAGAGCCCCGAGGGCTGCGCTCGGCGGCTCAAAGCCCGGCCGGGGGCCTGCAACTAGCAGCGTCCCGCGGGGTCAGTAGTGGGTCCCCGTCCGCTCGACTGCTTCCCCAGCGCCGCGGCCGCCGGCACAGAGAGCCTCCTCGGCGGGTTTGCCGCCGACGCTCGGCCGGCAGCGGCGGCTGCCGGCCCGGAGGGCCGCGCTGGCGGCCAGAGGGAGCCGGGCAGGCTGGAGGCGGGTAGGCAGGAGCCTCACGGAGCCCAGCAAGGGCACGCGCGGGGTCCCGCCGCGGGCAGGAATAACGCCGCGCAGCGGGACGGGCTGGGGGGCTGAGCTGCCGGCAAGCAGCTCTGCGGAGCGCGGCCCGGGCGCGCCGGCGGGCTCCGCGTTGGGCGTGAGCCGGCACGGCGCCCTCGCGGCCGAGAAGCTGACTGTCGCACGGGGCGCGCGGGGCAGAGCGTTGCCGGCAGGGCGAGGGAGGTGATCCTGCCCCTCCGCTGCGCCCCGAGGAGGCCACGGCTGGAGCGCGGGGCGCAGCGCTGGGCTGCCCGGTACGCGGGATGCCGAGCTGCTGCAGGAAGCGCAGCGGAAGGCTACCGAGCTCAGCGCCTTCGAGGCCGTGGCAGCGCGCGGCAGAGCGATGCGGGAACGAGGGGCGCAGAGGCAGGAGCCAAACCCAGCAGGCAGCAGCGGAGCACGGCGGGACGACGGGAGCGCTGGGCTGGGGAGGGGTTGTGAGCGCTGCTTCTCGGGGCAACGACGGCGGGGAGCTGCGGAGGATTAGGGGCGCCCTCCCGGCGCGGGCCTTCCCCGGGCTCCCGCCCCACGCCCGGGTGGCAGCGGCAGGCGCGGCGGGCGCTCGCTGAGGCGCCGCGGGGCACCGCGCGGAAGGATGTCGTCGGGCGGCAGCGGAGAGGAGGGAAGTGGCTGCGGAGGGCTGGGGGCTGCTGCGGGCGGGAGGCCGCTGCGCTGCGCTGCGCTGCGCTGCGCTGGCGGCGGCGTCGCGGGGCGTCGGGCAGGGCGGTTGCGGCGGGAGTAAGCGAAGGGGGCCGGGCGCGGCGGCGCGGGCAGGGGCGAGCGGCGCCGCCCCGCGCCGCGCGCCGCAGCACCCGGCGCGCCGAGCGCGGCCAGCGCCGAGCCGCGGCGCGCTGCCGCCAAAAAGCCGCAGCGCTGCGTCTGCCTTTGCACCGGAGCTGCCAGGGGAGAGCGCGAACGCAGTCCCCCACTACCACAAATTATGCAGTCGAGTTTCCCGCATTTGGGGAAATCGCAGGGGTCAGCACACCCGGAGTGCAAGGGATGAGCCTCGCCCTGGGAAAACCACCTGCCTGATCATGGTGTCTCCCCTGCCAGGTAAGTATGCCCCCGTCACCCGCCCCGCGCGCACACACGCCGCCGCACGCACACACACCTCACGCACACGCACGCAAGCGCACCCACCCCCGACGCACCCACGCCGCCACGCGCGCCCCGACGCCCCGCGCGCGCCCCGCCGCCGCCGACACGCGCGGCGCTCCGCCGCGCCCGCCGACACGCCGCCGCCGCGCTCTCCCGGCGGCCCCCGCGCGCGCCCTGATCTGCATGGGCACGCCCACCGCGCCGCCGACACGCCCCCGCCGCGCCGCAGCCGGCCCGGCGGCGCCGCCGCCGACCCCACCCTCCCGCCGCCCCCCCCCCCCGCCCCCGGCAGCGCCCGCTTCTGCCCCGGGGCCTCGCACGCGCCCACGGCCACGCACACGCGTGTGCGCGCCCACGGCCACGCACACGTGCACGTACACACACACATATGCAGGTGCCTCTGCAAGAATACACACGCATGCACGTGCATGCACACGTGCACTTGCCTCGGCACACACACGCATCTGCACGCACATGCGCACGCACACGTGTGCACACACGCACGCACACACACCTGTGTGCACAGGCGCCCGCCCTTCTCCGCAGCAGCTGCCCCAGCCCTGAGCCCTCCGCCAGCCCCGCGGTCCCCCCCGAGCTGCACTGGGACCCTCCGGCCCTCCGCAAAACGCCTCCGGCACCTTCGGGGCTCTGCGGGGCCGCTCCAGCTCCCGCCTCCCCATCCGCGGGCTCCAGGGGCACCCGCAAGCCCGACGAAGCACGCCTGCAGGTGCCTGCTCCAGCCCGGCCGCAGCCCGGCTCCCACCTCGACTCGGCAGCGCGGGGCTTGCCGAGGGAGCGGCCAGGCAGAGCCCAAGCCCCCGGCCCCTAAGCCCCACGGCGCCGCGTGCCCTCCGTGCCGGCGCCCTGGGCCACGGGCCGGCCCCGTGCCCCGCTGCAGGGCGCCTGGCGGCAGGCGGCCCCTGGGACGCAGCGCGGAGCACTGCCGGCCCCCACCGCGGCCCGGCCGGGGACCCCCGCTCCGCTCGCTCCCGCCCGCTCCCCCGGCGCCGGGACGGAGCGCGCCGACCCCGTCCCGGCACGGCGTCGCCGCCGCCGGCTGCCGCAGCCCGGCTCTCCCGGACGCCGGCCCTCCGAGGGCCGGCGGGCTCCCCTCTTTCTGCCTCCTGACCTACGGCTCTGCTGCAGCTGGCGGGCGACGGCGGGCAGCTGCCAAAGCTGCTCTGGGAACGCAGCGCAGGCACCGTCGTGAGGAGAGCTCAAGCTGGGCTGCCTGCGCCGCTCCCTTGGGCCGCTGGGGGAACCTGCTGGGAGGAAGACCCCGGGAAAGGGGCTCGGAGGGAAGGGGGCTGCAGGGGAGCGGGCTGCCAGTCCCGGCTCAGCTCCTCTGCGCTGCGGGATGCCCCGCGCCCGTGAGCAGCCCCTCGAGCCGAGGGGGCGGCGGAGCCGGCCAGGTGAACAAGGAGCTCCAGGCCAAAGGCGACCAGAGGCAGGAGGGCTGCAGCAGGAGGCAGCGGGGGAGGCGAGCAGGGAGGAATACAGGGAGCTGGTCCGGGCGTGCAGGGGTGGGGCTGAGAAGGCCACGGCCCCGCGCAGTCGAAGGTGGCCAGGGATGCCCAGGACAGGCAGAAGGGCTTCGGTCAATCCACCCGTAACGAAAGGAAGCGCGGGGGAAACGGGATCCCGGGGACAAAGGACACAGAAAAGGCCGAGACCCTGCACGCCACCTTTGCCTCAGTCCGCTGCGGTCAGACCGGCCCGCAGGAATCCCGGGCCCCGGAGACCCGGGAGAAAGCCCGGAGAAGGCAAGGCTCTGCCTCGGTGGAGGAGGACGGGCGCAGGCATCGTTGAGGCACGCCGGAGAGCCACGAGCGCGGCCCCGGGCCCGGACGGGCTACGCTCGCCCCGCGCGGGCGGAGGGAGCTGGCCGACGCCACTGCCAGGCCGCGCTCGAGCGTCTCCGAGGGCCGATGGCCGTCGGGAGAAGGCAGCAGATGTCCCTCCTGTCTTCACAAGGGACGACGGGAAGGAGGACCCAGGGGACTACCGGCCAGTCCGCCTCCCCGGCACCCGGGAAAGGCGACGGAGCAGCTCCCGGTGGACTCCATCTCCAAGCAGATGAAGCGGGACCAGGAGCAGCCCGCGTGGATTCCCGCGGGGGAAATCATGCCGGTAGCCTTCTGCGACGCGATGAGCGTCTGGGCAGACGAGGGGCAGAGCAGTGGATGTCACCGCCCTCGGCTTCGGCAAAGGCTTTTGACACCGTCTCCCGCGACGTCCTCGCAGGCGAGCTGCGGAAGCGCGGCCTGGGCGAGCGGGCAGCGAGGCGGCTCGAGGGCCGGCGGAAAGGCAGAGCCCCGAGGGCTGCGCTCGGCGGCTCAAAGCCCGGCCGGGGGCCTGCAACTAGCAGCGTCCCGCGGGGTCAGTAGTGGGTCCCCGTCCGCTCGACTGCTTCCCCAGCGCCGCGGCCGCCGGCACAGAGAGCCTCCTCGGCGGGTTTGCCGCCGACGCTCGGCCGGCAGCGGCGGCTGCCGGCCCGGAGGGCCGCGCTGGCGGCCAGAGGGAGCCGGGCAGGCTGGAGGCGGGTAGGCAGGAGCCTCACGGAGCCCAGCAAGGGCACGCGCGGGGTCCCGCCGCGGGCAGGAATAACGCCGCGCAGCGGGACGGGCTGGGGGGCTGAGCTGCCGGCAAGCAGCTCTGCGGAGCGCGGCCCGGGCGCGCCGGCGGGCTCCGCGTTGGGCGTGAGCCGGCACGGCGCCCTCGCGGCCGAGAAGCTGACTGTCGCACGGGGCGCGCGGGGCAGAGCGTTGCTGGCAGGGCGAGGGAGGTGATCCTGCCCCTCCGCTGCGCCCCGAGGAGGCCACGGCTGGAGCGCGGGGCGCAGCGCTGGGCTGCCCGGTACGCGGGACGCCGAGCTGCTGCAGGAAGCGCAGCGGAAGGCTACCGAGCTCAGCGCCTTCGAGGCCGTGGCAGCGTGCGGCAGAGCGATGCGGGAACGAGGGGCGCAGAGGCAGGAGCCAAACCCAGCAGGCAGCAGCGGAGCACGGCGGGACGACGGGAGCGCTGGGCTGGGGAGGGGTTGTGAGCGCTGCTTCTCGGGGCAACGACGGCGGGGAGCTGCGGAGGATTAGGGGCGCCCTCCCGGCGCGGGCCTTCCCCGGGCTCCCGCCCCACGCCCGGGTGGCAGCGGCAGGCGCGGCGGGCGCTCGCTGAGGCGCCGCGGGGCACCGCGCGGAAGGATGTCGTCGGGCGGCAGCGGAGAGGAGGGAAGTGGCTGCGGAGGGCTGGGGGCTGCTGCGGGCGGGAGGCCGCTGCGCTGCGCTGCGCTGCGCTGCGCTGCGCTGCGCTGGCGGCGGCGTCGCGGGGCGTCGGGCAGGGCGGTTGCGGCGGGAGTAAGCGAAGGGGGCCGGGCGCGGCGGCGCGGGCAGGGGCGAGCGGCGCCGCCCCGCGCCGCGCGCCGCAGCACCCGGCGCGCCGAGCGCGGCCAGCGCCGAGCCGCGGCGCGCTGCCGCCAAAAAGCCGCAGCGCTGCGTCTGCCTTTGCACCGGAGCTGCCAGGGGAGAGCGCGAACGCAGTCCCCCACTACCACAAATTATGCAGTCGAGTTTCCCGCATTTGGGGAAATCGCAGGGGTCAGCACACCCGGAGTGCAAGGGATGAGCCTCGCCCTGGGAAAACCACCTGCCTGATCATGGTGTCTCCCCTGCCAGGTAAGTATGCCCCCGCCACCCGCCCCGCGCGCACACACGCCGCCGCACGCACACACACCTCACGCACACGCACGCAAGCGCACCCACCCCCGACGCACCCACGCCGCCACGCGCGCCCCGACGCCCCGCGCGCGCCCCGCCGCCGCCGACACGCGCGGCGCTCCGCCGCGCCCGCCGACACGCCGCCGCCGCGCTCTCCCGGCGGCCCCCGCGCGCGCCCTGATCTGCATGGGCACGCCCACCGCGCCGCCGACACGCCCCCGCCGCGCCGCAGCCGGCCCGGCGGCGCCGCCGCCGACCCCACCCTCCCGCCGCCCCCCCCCCGCCCCCGGCAGCGCCCGCTTCTGCCCCGGGGCCTCGCACGCGCCCACGGCCACGCACACGCGTGTGCGCGCCCACGGCCACGCACACGTGCACGTACACACACACATATGCAGGTGCCTCTGCAAGAATACACGCGCATGCACGTGCATGCACACGTGCACTTGCCTCGGCACACACACGCATCTGCACGCACATGCGCACGCACACGTGTGCACACACGCATGCACACACACCTGTGTGCACAGGCGCCCGCCCTTCTCCGCAGCAGCTGCCCCAGCCCTGAGCCCTCCGCCAGCCCCGCGGTCCCCCCCGAGCTGCACTGGGACCCTCCGGCCCTCCGCAAAACGCCTCCGGCACCTTCGGGGCTCTGCGGGGCCGCTCCAGCTCCCGCCTCCCCATCCGCGGGCTCCAGGGGCACCCGCAAGCCCGACGAAGCACGCCTGCAGGTGCCTGCTCCAGCCCGGCCGCAGCCCGGCTCCCACCTCGACTCGGCAGCGCGGGGCTTGCCGAGGGAGTGGCCAGGCAGAGCCCAAGCCCCCGGCCCCTAAGCCCCACGGCGCCGCGTGCCCTCCGTGCCGGCGCCCTGGGCCACGGGCCGGCCCCGTGCCCCGCTGCAGGGCGCCTGGCGGCAGGCGGCCCCTGGGACGCAGCGCGGAGCACTGCCGGCCCCCACCGCGGCCCGGCCGGGGACCCCCGCTCCGCTCGCTCCCGCCCGCTCCCCCGGCGCCGGGACGGAGCGCGCCGACCCCGTCCCGGCACGGCGTCGCCGCCGCTGGCTGCCGCAGCCCGGCTCTCCCGGACGCCGGCCCTCCGAGGGCCGGCGGGCTCCCCTCTTTCTGCCTCCTGACCTACGGCTCTGCTGCAGCTGGCGGGCGACGGCGGGCAGCTGCCAAAGCTGCTCTGGGAACGCAGCGCAGGCACCGTCGTGAGGAGAGCTCAAGCTGGGCTGCCTGCGCCGCTCCCTTGGGCCGCTGGGGGAACCTGCTGGGAGGAAGACCCCGGGAAAGGGGCTCGGAGGGAAGGGGGCTGCAGGGGAGCGGGCTGCCAGTCCCGGCTCAGCTCCTCTGCGCTGCGGGATGCCCCGCGCCCGTGAGCAGCCCCTCGAGCCGAGGGGGCGGCGGAGCCGGCCAGGTGAACAAGGAGCTCCAGGCCAAAGGCGACCAGAGGCAGGAGGGCTGCAGCAGGAGGCAGCGGGGGAGGCGAGCAGGGAGGAATACAGGGAGCTGGTCCGGGCGTGCAGGGGTGGGGCTGAGAAGGCCACGGCCCCGCGCAGTCGAAGGTGGCCAGGGATGCCCAGGACAGGCAGAAGGGCTTCGGTCAATCCACCCGTAACGAAAGGAAGCGCGGGGGAAACGGGATCCCGGGGACAAAGGACACAGAAAAGGCCGAGACCCTGCACGCCACCTTTGCCTCAGTCCGCTGCGGTCAGACCGGCCCGCAGGAATCCCGGGCCCCGGAGACCCGGGAGAAAGCCCGGAGAAGGCAAGGCTCTGCCTCGGTGGAGGAGGACGGGCGCAGGCATCGTTGAGGCACGCCGGAGAGCCACGAGCGCGGCCCCGGGCCCGGACGGGCTACGCTCGCCCCGCGCGGGCGGAGGGAGCTGGCCGACGCCACTGCCAGGCCGCGCTCGAGCGTCTCCGAGGGCCGATGGCCGTCGGGAGAAGGCAGCAGATGTCCCTCCTGTCTTCACAAGGGACGACGGGAAGGAGGACCCAGGGGACTACCGGCCAGTCCGCCTCCCCGGCACCCGGGAAAGGCGACGGAGCAGCTCCCGGTGGACTCCATCTCCAAGCAGATGAAGCGGGACCAGGAGCAGCCCGCGTGGATTCCCGCGGGGGAAATCATGCCGGTAGCCTTCTGTGACGCGATGAGCGTCTGGGCAGACGAGGGGCAGAGCAGTGGATGTCGCCGCCCTCGGCTTCGGCAAAGGCTTTTGACACCGTCTCCCGCGACGTCCTCGCAGGCGAGCTGCGGAAGCGCGGCCTGGGCGAGCGGGCAGCGAGGCGGCTCGAGGGCCGGCGGAAAGGCAGAGCCCCGAGGGCTGCGCTCGGCGGCTCAAAGCCCGGCCGGGGGCCTGCAACTAGCAGCGTCCCGCGGGGTCAGTAGTGGGTCCCCGTCCGCTCGACTGCTTCCCCAGCGCCGCGGCCGCCGGCACAGAGAGCCTCCTCGGCGGGTTTGCCGCCGACGCTCGGCCGGCAGCGGCGGCTGCCGGCCCGGAGGGCCGCGCTGGCGGCCAGAGGGAGCCGGGCAGGCTGGAGGCGGGTAGGCAGGAGCCTCACGGAGCCCAGCAAGGGCACGCGCGGGGTCCCGCCGCGGGCAGGAATAACGCCGCGCAGCGGGACGGGCTGGGGGGCTGAGCTGCCGGCAAGCAGCTCTGCGGAGCGCGGCCCGGGCGCGCCGGCGGGCTCCGCGTTGGGCGTGAGCCGGCACGGCGCCCTCGCGGCCGAGAAGCTGACTGTCGCACGGGGCGCGTGGGGCAGAGCGTTGCCGGCAGGGCGAGGGAGGTGATCCTGCCCCTCCGCTGCGCCCCGAGGAGGCCACGGCTGGAGCGCGGGGCGCAGCGCTGGGCTGCCCGGTACGCGGGATGCCGAGCTGCTGCAGGAAGCGCAGCGGAAGGCTACCGAGCTCAGCGCCTTCGAGGCCGTGGCAGCGCGCGGCAGAGCGATGCGGGAACGAGGGGCGCAGAGGCAGGAGCCAAACCCAGCAGGCAGCAGCGGAGCACGGCGGGACGACGGGAGCGCTGGGCTGGGGAGGGGTTGTGAGCGCTGCTTCTCGGGGCAACGACGGCGGGGAGCTGCGGAGGATTAGGGGCGCCCTCCCGGCGCGGGCCTTCCCCGGGCTCCCGCCCCACGCCCGGGTGGCAGCGGCAGGCGCGGCGGGCGCTCGCTGAGGCGCCGCGGGGCACCGCGCGGAAGGATGTCGTCGGGCGGCAGCGGAGAGGAGGGAAGTGGCTGCGGAGGGCTGGGGGCTGCTGCGGGCGGGAGGCCGCTGCGCTGCGCTGCGCTGCGCTGCGCTGCGCTGCGCTGGCGGCGGCGTCGCGGGGCGTCGGGCAGGGCGGTTGCGGCGGGAGTAAGCGAAGGGGGCCGGGCGCGGCGGCGCGGGCAGGGGCGAGCGGCGCCGCCCCGCGCCGCGCGCCGCAGCACCCGGCGCGCCGAGCGCGGCCAGCGCCGAGCCGCGGCGCGCTG
Source organism: Rhea pennata (assembly GCF_028389875.1). Taxonomy (NCBI): domain Eukaryota; kingdom Metazoa; phylum Chordata; class Aves; order Rheiformes; family Rheidae; genus Rhea; species Rhea pennata. The sequence goes on from NC_084665.1 coordinate 129,916,366, forward strand.
CCGCCAAAAAGCCGCAGCGCTGCGTCTGCCTTTGCACCGGAGCTGCCAGGGGAGAGCGCGAACGCAGTCCCCCACTACCACAAATTATGCAGTCGAGTTTCCCGCATTTGGGGAAATCGCAGGGGTCAGCACACCCGGAGTGCAAGGGATGAGCCTCGCCCTGGGAAAACCACCTGCCTGATCATGGTGTCTCCCCTGCCAGGTAAGTATGCCCCCGCCACCCGCCCCGCGCGCACACACGCCGCCGCACGCACACACACCTCACGCACACGCACGCAAGCGCACCCACCCCCGACGCACCCACGCCGCCACGCGCGCCCCGACGCCCCGCGCGCGCCCCGCCGCCGCCGACACGCGCGGCGCTCCGCCGCGCCCGCCGACACGCCGCCGCCGCGCTCTCCCGGCGGCCCCCGCGCGCGCCCTGATCTGCATGGGCACGCCCACCGCGCCGCCGACACGCCCCCGCCGCGCCGCAGCCGGCCCGGCGGCGCCGCCGCCGACCCCACCCTCCCGCCGCCCCCCCCCCGCCCCCGGCAGCGCCCGCTTCTGCCCCGGGGCCTCGCACGCGCCCACGGCCACGCACACGCGTGTGCGCGCCCACGGCCACGCACACGTGCACGTACACACACACATATGCAGGTGCCTCTGCAAGAATACACGCGCATGCACGTGCATGCACACGTGCACTTGCCTCGGCACACACACGCATCTGCACGCACATGCGCACGCACACGTGTGCACACACGCATGCACACACACCTGTGTGCACAGGCGCCCGCCCTTCTCCGCAGCAGCTGCCCCAGCCCTGAGCCCTCCGCCAGCCCCGCGGTCCCCCCCGAGCTGCACTGGGACCCTCCGGCCCTCCGCAAAACGCCTCCGGCACCTTCGGGGCTCTGCGGGGCCGCTCCAGCTCCCGCCTCCCCATCCGCGGGCTCCAGGGGCACCCGCAAGCCCGACGAAGCACGCCTGCAGGTGCCTGCTCCAGCCCGGCCGCAGCCCGGCTCCCACCTCGACTCGGCAGCGCGGGGCTTGCCGAGGGAGTGGCCAGGCAGAGCCCAAGCCCCCGGCCCCTAAGCCCCACGGCGCCGCGTGCCCTCCGTGCCGGCGCCCTGGGCCACGGGCCGGCCCCGTGCCCCGCTGCAGGGCGCCTGGCGGCAGGCGGCCCCTGGGACGCAGCGCGGAGCACTGCCGGCCCCCACCGCGGCCCGGCCGGGGACCCCCGCTCCGCTCGCTCCCGCCCGCTCCCCCGGCGCCGGGACGGAGCGCGCCGACCCCGTCCCGGCACGGCGTCGCCGCCGCTGGCTGCCGCAGCCCGGCTCTCCCGGACGCCGGCCCTCCGAGGGCCGGCGGGCTCCCCTCTTTCTGCCTCCTGACCTACGGCTCTGCTGCAGCTGGCGGGCGACGGCGGGCAGCTGCCAAAGCTGCTCTGGGAACGCAGCGCAGGCACCGTCGTGAGGAGAGCTCAAGCTGGGCTGCCTGCGCCGCTCCCTTGGGCCGCTGGGGGAACCTGCTGGGAGGAAGACCCCGGGAAAGGGGCTCGGAGGGAAGGGGGCTGCAGGGGAGCGGGCTGCCAGTCCCGGCTCAGCTCCTCTGCGCTGCGGGATGCCCCGCGCCCGTGAGCAGCCCCTCGAGCCGAGGGGGCGGCGGAGCCGGCCAGGTGAACAAGGAGCTCCAGGCCAAAGGCGACCAGAGGCAGGAGGGCTGCAGCAGGAGGCAGCGGGGGAGGCGAGCAGGGAGGAATACAGGGAGCTGGTCCGGGCGTGCAGGGGTGGGGCTGAGAAGGCCACGGCCCCGCGCAGTCGAAGGTGGCCAGGGATGCCCAGGACAGGCAGAAGGGCTTCGGTCAATCCACCCGTAACGAAAGGAAGCGCGGGGGAAACGGGATCCCGGGGACAAAGGACACAGAAAAGGCCGAGACCCTGCACGCCACCTTTGCCTCAGTCCGCTGCGGTCAGACCGGCCCGCAGGAATCCCGGGCCCCGGAGACCCGGGAGAAAGCCCGGAGAAGGCAAGGCTCTGCCTCGGTGGAGGAGGACGGGCGCAGGCATCGTTGAGGCACGCCGGAGAGCCACGAGCGCGGCCCCGGGCCCGGACGGGCTACGCTCGCCCCGCGCGGGCGGAGGGAGCTGGCCGACGCCACTGCCAGGCCGCGCTCGAGCGTCTCCGAGGGCCGATGGCCGTCGGGAGAAGGCAGCAGATGTCCCTCCTGTCTTCACAAGGGACGACGGGAAGGAGGACCCAGGGGACTACCGGCCAGTCCGCCTCCCCGGCACCCGGGAAAGGTGACGGAGCAGCTCCCGGTGGACTCCATCTCCAAGCAGATGAAGCGGGACCAGGAGCAGCCCGCGTGGATTCCCGCGGGGGAAATCATGCCGGTAGCCTTCTGTGACGCGATGAGCGTCTGGGCAGACGAGGGGCAGAGCAGTGGATGTCGCCGCCCTCGGCTTCGGCAAAGGCTTTTGACACCGTCTCCCGCGACGTCCTCGCAGGCGAGCTGCGGAAGCGCGGCCTGGGCGAGCGGGCAGCGAGGCGGCTCGAGGGCCGGCGGAAAGGCAGAGCCCCGAGGGCTGCGCTCGGCGGCTCAAAGCCCGGCCGGGGGCCTGCAACTAGCAGCGTCCCGCGGGGTCAGTAGTGGGTCCCCGTCCGCTCGACTGCTTCCCCAGCGCCGCGGCCGCCGGCACAGAGAGCCTCCTCGGCGGGTTTGCCGCCGACGCTCGGCCGGCAGCGGCGGCTGCCGGCCCGGAGGGCCGCGCTGGCGGCCAGAGGGAGCCGGGCAGGCTGGAGGCGGGTAGGCAGGAGCCTCACGGAGCCCAGCAAGGGCACGCGCGGGGTCCCGCCGCGGGCAGGAATAACGCCGCGCAGCGGGACGGGCTGGGGGGCTGAGCTGCCGGCAAGCAGCTCTGCGGAGCGCGGCCCGGGCGCGCCGGCGGGCTCCGCGTTGGGCGTGAGCCGGCACGGCGCCCTCGCGGCCGAGAAGCTAGCTGACTGTCGCACGGGGCGCGTGGGGCAGAGCGTTGCCGGCAGGGCGAGGGAGGTGATCCTGCCCCTCCGCTGCGCCCCGAGGAGGCCACGGCTGGAGCGCGGGGCGCAGCGCTGGGCTGCCCGGTACGCGGGATGCCGAGCTGCTGCAGGAAGCGCAGCGGAAGGCTACCGAGCTCAGCGCCTTCGAGGCCGTGGCAGCGCGCGGCAGAGCGATGCGGGAACGAGGGGCGCAGAGGCAGGAGCCAAACCCAGCAGGCAGCAGCGGAGCACGGCGGGACGACGGGAGCGCTGGGCTGGGGAGGGGTTGTGAGCGCTGCTTCTCGGGGCAACGACGGCGGGGAGCTGCGGAGGATTAGGGGCGCCCTCCCGGCGCGGGCCTTCCCCGGGCTCCCGCCCCACGCCCGGGTGGCAGCGGCAGGCGCGGCGGGCGCTCGCTGAGGCGCCGCGGGGCACCGCGCGGAAGGATGTCGTCGGGCGGCAGCGGAGAGGAGGGAAGTGGCTGCGGAGGGCTGGGGGCTGCTGCGGGCGGGAGGCCGCTGCGCTGCGCTGCGCTGCGCTGCGCTGGCGGCGGCGTCGCGGGGCGTCGGGCAGGGCGGTTGCGGCGGGAGTAAGCGAAGGGGGCCGGGCGCGGCGGCGCGGGCAGGGGCGAGCGGCGCCGCCCCGCGCCGCGCGCCGCAGCACCCGGCGCGCCGAGCGCGGCCAGCGCCGAGCCGCGGCGCGCTGCCGCCAAAAAGCCGCAGCGCTGCGTCTGCCTTTGCACCGGAGCTGCCAGGGGAGAGCGCGAACGCAGTCCCCCACTACCACAAATTATGCAGTCGAGTTTCCCGCATTTGGGGAAATCGCAGGGGTCAGCACACCCGGAGTGCAAGGGATGAGCCTCGCCCTGGGAAAACCACCTGCCTGATCATGGTGTCTCCCCTGCCAGGTAAGTATGCCCCCGCCACCCGCCCCGCGCGCACACACGCCGCCGCACGCACACACACCTCACGCACACGCACGCAAGCGCACCCACCCCCGACGCACCCACGCCGCCACGCGCGCCCCGACGCCCCGCGCGCGCCCCGCCGCCGCCGACACGCGCGGCGCTCCGCCGCGCCCGCCGACACGCCGCCGCCGCGCTCTCCCGGCGGCCCCCGCGCGCGCCCTGATCTGCATGGGCACGCCCACCGCGCCGCCGACACGCCCCCGCCGCGCCGCAGCCGGCCCGGCGGCGCCGCCGCCGACCCCACCCTCCCGCCGCCCCCCCCCCCGCCCCCGGCAGCGCCCGCTTCTGCCCCGGGGCCTCGCACGCGCCCACGGCCACGCACACGCGTGTGCGCGCCCACGGCCACGCACACGTGCACGTACACACACACATATGCAGGTGCCTCTGCAAGAATACACACGCATGCACGTGCATGCACACGTGCACTTGCCTCGGCACACACACGCATCTGCACGCACATGCGCACGCACACGTGTGCACACACGCATGCACACACACCTGTGTGCACAGGCGCCCGCCCTTCTCCGCAGCAGCTGCCCCAGCCCTGAGCCCTCCGCCAGCCCCGCGGTCCCCCCCGAGCTGCACTGGGACCCTCCGGCCCTCCGCAAAACGCCTCCGGCACCTTCGGGGCTCTGCGGGGCCGCTCCAGCTCCCGCCTCCCCATCCGCGGGCTCCAGGGGCACCCGCAAGCCCGACGAAGCACGCCTGCAGGTGCCTGCTCCAGCCCGGCCGCAGCCCGGCTCCCACCTCGACTCGGCAGCGCGGGGCTTGCCGAGGGAGCGGCCAGGCAGAGCCCAAGCCCCCGGCCCCTAAGCCCCACGGCGCCGCGTGCCCTCCGTGCCGGCGCCCTGGGCCACGGGCCGGCCCCGTGCCCCGCTGCAGGGCGCCTGGCGGCAGGCGGCCCCTGGGACGCAGCGCGGAGCACTGCCGGCCCCCACCGCGGCCCGGCCGGGGACCCCCGCTCCGCTCGCTCCCGCCCGCTCCCCCGGCGCCGGGACGGAGCGCGCCGACCCCGTCCCGGCACGGCGTCGCCGCCGCTGGCTGCCGCAGCCCGGCTCTCCCGGACGCCGGCCCTCCGAGGGCTGGCGGGCTCCCCTCTTTCTGCCTCCTGACCTACGGCTCTGCTGCAGCTGGCGGGCGACGGCGGGCAGCTGCCAAAGCTGCTCTGGGAACGCAGCGCAGGCACCGTCGTGAGGAGAGCTCAAGCTGGGCTGCCTGCGCCGCTCCCTTGGGCCGCTGGGGGAACCTGCTGGGAGGAAGACCCCGGGAAAGGGGCTCGGAGGGAAGGGGGCTGCAGGGGAGCGGGCTGGCAGTCCCGGCTCAGCTCCTCTGCGCTGCGGGATGCCCCGCGCCCGTGAGCAGCCCCTCGAGCCGAGGGGGCGGCGGAGCCGGCCAGGTGAACAAGGAGCTCCAGGCCAAAGGCGACCAGAGGCAGGAGGGCTGCAGCAGGAGGCAGCGGGGGAGGCGAGCAGGGAGGAATACAGGGAGCTGGTCCGGGCGTGCAGGGGTGGGGCTGAGAAGGCCACGGCCCCGCGCAGTCGAAGGTGGCCAGGGATGCCCAGGACAGGCAGAAGGGCTTCGGTCAATCCACCCGTAACGAAAGGAAGCGCGGGGGAAACGGGATCCCGGGGACAAAGGACACAGAAAAGGCCGAGACCCTGCACGCCACCTTTGCCTCAGTCCGCTGCGGTCAGACCGGCCCGCAGGAATCCCGGGCCCCGGAGACCCGGGAGAAAGCCCGGAGAAGGCAAGGCTCTGCCTCGGTGGAGGAGGACGGGCGCAGGCATCGTTGAGGCACGCCGGAGAGCCACGAGCGCGGCCCCGGGCCCGGACGGGCTACGCTCGCCCCGCGCGGGCGGAGGGAGCTGGCCGACGCCACTGCCAGGCCGCGCTCGAGCGTCTCCGAGGGCCGATGGCCGTCGGGAGAAGGCAGCAGATGTCCCTCCTGTCTTCACAAGGGACGACGGGAAGGAGGACCCAGGGGACTACCGGCCAGTCCGCCTCCCCGGCACCCGGGAAAGGCGACGGAGCAGCTCCCGGTGGACTCCATCTCCAAGCAGATGAAGCGGGACCAGGAGCAGCCCGCGTGGATTCCCGCGGGGGAAATCATGCCGGTAGCCTTCTGCGACGCGATGAGCGTCTGGGCAGACGAGGGGCAGAGCAGTGGATGTCGCCGCCCTCGGCTTCGGCAAAGGCTTTTGACACCGTCTCCCGCGACGTCCTCGCAGGCGAGCTGCGGAAGCGCGGCCTGGGCGAGCGGGCAGCGAGGCGGCTCGAGGGCCGGCGGAAAGGCAGAGCCCCGAGGGCTGCGCTCGGCGGCTCAAAGCCCGGCCGGGGGCCTGCAACTAGCAGCGTCCCGCGGGGTCAGTAGTGGGTCCCCGTCCGCTCGACTGCTTCCCCAGCGCCGCGGCCGCCGGCACAGAGAGCCTCCTCGGCGGGTTTGCCGCCGACGCTCGGCCGGCAGCGGCGGCTGCCGGCCCGGAGGGCCGCGCTGGCGGCCAGAGGGAGCCGGGCAGGCTGGAGGCGGGTAGGCAGGAGCCTCACGGAGCCCAGCAAGGGCACGCGCGGGGTCCCGCCGCGGGCAGGAATAACGCCGCGCAGCGGGACGGGCTGGGGGGCTGAGCTGCCGGCAAGCAGCTCTGCGGAGCGCGGCCCGGGCGCGCCGGCGGGCTCCGCGTTGGGCGTGAGCCGGCACGGCGCCCTCGCGGCCGAGAAGCTAGCTGACTGTCGCACGGGGCGCGCGGGGCAGAGCGTTGCTGGCAGGGCGAGGGAGGTGATCCTGCCCCTCCGCTGCGCCCCGAGGAGGCCACGGCTGGAGCGCGGGGCGCAGCGCTGGGCTGCCCGGTACGCGGGACGCCGAGCTGCTGCAGGAAGCGCAGCGGAAGGCTACCGAGCTCAGCGCCTTCGAGGCCGTGGCAGCGCGCGGCAGAGCGATGCGGGAACGAGGGGCGCAGAGGCAGGAGCCAAACCCAGCAGGCAGCAGCGGAGCACGGCGGGACGACGGGAGCGCTGGGCTGGGGAGGGGTTGTGAGCGCTGCTTCTCGGGGCAACGACGGCGGGGAGCTGCGGAGGATTAGGGGCGCCCTCCCGGCGCGGGCCTTCCCCGGGCTCCCGCCCCACGCCCGGGTGGCAGCGGCAGGCGCGGCGGGCGCTCGCTGAGGCGCCGCGGGGCACCGCGCGGAAGGATGTCGTCGGGCGGCAGCGGAGAGGAGGGAAGTGGCTGCGGAGGGCTGGGGGCTGCTGCGGGCGGGAGGCCGCTGCGCTGCGCTGCGCTGCGCTGCGCTGGCGGCGGCGTCGCGGGGCGTCGGGCAGGGCGGTTGCGGCGGGAGTAAGCGAAGGGGGCCGGGCGCGGCGGCGCGGGCAGGGGCGAGCGGCGCCGCCCCGCGCCGCGCGCCGCAGCACCCGGCGCGCCGAGCGCGGCCAGCGCCGAGCCGCGGCGCGCTGCCGCCAAAAAGCCGCAGCGCTGCGTCTGCCTTTGCACCGGAGCTGCCAGGGGAGAGCGCGAACGCAGTCCCCCACTACCACAAATTATGCAGTCGAGTTTCCCGCATTTGGGGAAATCGCAGGGGTCAGCACACCCGGAGTGCAAGGGATGAGCCTCGCCCTGGGAAAACCACCTGCCTGATCATGGTGTCTCCCCTGCCAGGTAAGTATGCCCCCGCCACCCGCCCCGCGCGCACACACGCCGCCGCACGCACACACACCTCACGCACACGCACGCAAGCGCACCCACCCCCGACGCACCCACGCCGCCACGCGCGCCCCGACGCCCCGCGCGCGCCCCGCCGCCGCCGACACGCGCGGCGCTCCGCCGCGCCCGCCGACACGCCGCCGCCGCGCTCTCCCGGCGGCCCCCGCGCGCGCCCTGATCTGCATGGGCACGCCCACCGCGCCGCCGACACGCCCCCGCCGCGCCGCAGCCGGCCCGGCGGCGCCGCCGCCGACCCCACCCTCCCGCCGCCCCCCCCCCCCCGCCCCCGGCAGCGCCCGCTTCTGCCCCGGGGCCTCGCACGCGCCCACGGCCACGCACACGCGTGTGCGCGCCCACGGCCACGCACACGTGCACGTACACACACACATATGCAGGTGCCTCTGCAAGAATACACGCGCATGCACGTGCATGCACACGTGCACTTGCCTCGGCACACACACGCATCTGCACGCACATGCGCACGCACACGTGTGCACACACGCATGCACACACACCTGTGTGCACAGGCGCCCGCCCTTCTCCGCAGCAGCTGCCCCAGCCCTGAGCCCTCCGCCAGCCCCGCGGTCCCCCCCGAGCTGCACTGGGACCCTCCGGCCCTCCGCAAAACGCCTCCGGCACCTTCGGGGCTCTGCGGGGCCGCTCCAGCTCCCGCCTCCCCATCCGCGGGCTCCAGGGGCACCCGCAAGCCCGACGAAGCACGCCTGCAGGTGCCTGCTCCAGCCCGGCCGCAGCCCGGCTCCCACCTCGACTCGGCAGCGCGGGGCTTGCCGAGGGAGCGGCCAGGCAGAGCCCAAGCCCCCGGCCCCTAAGCCCCACGGCGCCGCGTGCCCTCCGTGCCGGCGCCCTGGGCCACGGGCCGGCCCCGTGCCCCGCTGCAGGGCGCCTGGCGGCAGGCGGCCCCTGGGACGCAGCGCGGAGCACTGCCGGCCCCCACCGCGGCCCGGCCGGGGACCCCCGCTCCGCTCGCTCCCGCCCGCTCCCCCGGCGCCGGGACGGAGCGCGCCGACCCCGTCCCGGCACGGCGTCGCCGCCGCTGGCTGCCGCAGCCCGGCTCTCCCGGACGCCGGCCCTCCGAGGGCTGGCGGGCTCCCCTCTTTCTGCCTCCTGACCTACGGCTCTGCTGCAGCTGGCGGGCGACGGCGGGCAGCTGCCAAAGCTGCTCTGGGAACGCAGCGCAGGCACCGTCGTGAGGAGAGCTCAAGCTGGGCTGCCTGCGCCGCTCCCTTGGGCCGCTGGGGGAACCTGCTGGGAGGAAGACCCCGGGAAAGGGGCTCGGAGGGAAGGGAGCTGCAGGGGAGCGGGCTGGCAGTCCCGGCTCAGCTCCTCTGCGCTGCGGGATGCCCCGCGCCCGTGAGCAGCCCCTCGAGCCGAGGGGGCGGCGGAGCCGGCCAGGTGAACAAGGAGCTCCAGGCCAAAGGCGACCAGAGGCAGGAGGGCTGCAGCAGGAGGCAGCGGGGGAGGCGAGCAGGGAGGAATACAGGGAGCTGGTCCGGGCGTGCAGGGGTGGGGCTGAGAAGGCCACGGCCCCGCGCAGTCGAAGGTGGCCAGGGATGCCCAGGACAGGCAGAAGGGCTTCGGTCAATCCACCCGTAACGAAAGGAAGCGCGGGGGAAACGGGATCCCGGGGACAAAGGACACAGAAAAGGCCGAGACCCTGCACGCCACCTTTGCCTCAGTCCGCTGCGGTCAGACCGGCCCGCAGGAATCCCGGGCCCCGGAGACCCGGGAGAAAGCCCGGAGAAGGCAAGGCTCTGCCTCGGTGGAGGAGGACGGGCGCAGGCATCGTTGAGGCACGCCGGAGAGCCACGAGCGCGGCCCCGGGCCCGGACGGGCTACGCTCGCCCCGCGCGGGCGGAGGGAGCTGGCCGACGCCACTGCCAGGCCGCGCTCGAGCGTCTCCGAGGGCCGATGGCCGTCGGGAGAAGGCAGCAGATGTCCCTCCTGTCTTCACAAGGGACGACGGGAAGGAGGACCCAGGGGACTACCGGCCAGTCCGCCTCCCCGGCACCCGGGAAAGGCGACGGAGCAGCTCCCGGTGGACTCCATCTCCAAGCAGATGAAGCGGGACCAGGAGCAGCCCGCGTGGATTCCCGCGGGGGAAATCATGCCGGTAGCCTTCTGCGACGCGATGAGCGTCTGGGCAGACGAGGGGCAGAGCAGTGGATGTCGCCGCCCTCGGCTTCGGCAAAGGCTTTTGACACCGTCTCCCGCGACGTCCTCGCAGGCGAGCTGCGGAAGCGCGGCCTGGGCGAGCGGGCAGCGAGGCGGCTCGAGGGCCGGCGGAAAGGCAGAGCCCCGAGGGCTGCGCTCGGCGGCTCAAAGCCCGGCCGGGGGCCTGCAACTAGCAGCGTCCCGCGGGGTCAGTAGTGGGTCCCCGTCCGCTCGACTGCTTCCCCAGCGCCGCGGCCGCCGGCACAGAGAGCCTCCTCGGCGGGTTTGCCGCCGACGCTCGGCCGGCAGCGGCGGCTGCCGGCCCGGAGGGCCGCGCTGGCGGCCAGAGGGAGCCGGGCAGGCTGGAGGCGGGTAGGCAGGAGCCTCACGGAGCCCAGCAAGGGCACGCGCGGGGTCCCGCCGCGGGCAGGAATAACGCCGCGCAGCGGGACGGGCTGGGGGGCTGAGCTGCCGGCAAGCAGCTCTGCGGAGCGCGGCCCGGGCGCGCCGGCGGGCTCCGCGTTGGGCGTGAGCCGGCACGGCGCCCTCGCGGCCGAGAAGCTAGCTGACTGTCGCACGGGGCGCGCGGGGCAGAGCGTTGCTGGCAGGGCGAGGGAGGTGATCCTGCCCCTCCGCTGCGCCCCGAGGAGGCCACGGCTGGAGCGCGGGGCGCAGCGCTGGGCTGCCCGGTACGCGGGACGCCGAGCTGCTGCAGGAAGCGCAGCGGAAGGCTACCGAGCTCAGCGCCTTCGAGGCCGTGGCAGCGCGCGGCAGAGCGATGCGGGAACGAGGGGCGCAGAGGCAGGAGCCAAACCCAGCAGGCAGCAGCGGAGCACGGCGGGACGACGGGAGCGCTGGGCCGGGGAGGGGTTGTGAGCGCTGCTTCTCGGGGCAACGACGGCGGGGAGCTGCGGAGGATTAGGGGCGCCCTCCCGGCGCGGGCCTTCCCCGGGCTCCCGCCCCACGCCCGGGTGGCAGCGGCAGGCGCGGCGGGCGCTCGCTGAGGCGCCGCGGGGCACCGCGCGGAAGGATGTCGTCGGGCGGCAGCGGAGAGGAGGGAAGTGGCTGCGGAGGGCTGGGGGCTGCTGCGGGCGGGAGGCCGCTGCGCTGCGCTGCGCTGCGCTGCGCTGGCGGCGGCGTCGCGGGGCGTCGGGCAGGGCGGTTGCGGCGGGAGTAAGCGAAGGGGGCCGGGCGCGGCGGCGCGGGCAGGGGCGAGCGGCGCCGCCCCGCGCCGCGCGCCGCAGCACCCGGCGCGCCGAGCGCGGCCAGCGCCGAGCCGCGGCGCGCTGCCGCCAAAAAGCCGCAGCGCTGCGTCTGCCTTTGCACCGGAGCTGCCAGGGGAGAGCGCGAACGCAGTCCCCCACTACCACAAATTATGCAGTCGAGTTTCCCGCATTTGGGGAAATCGCAGGGGTCAGCACACCCGGAGTGCAAGGGATGAGCCTCGCCCTGGGAAAACCACCTGCGTGATCATGGTGTCTCCCCTGCCAGGTAAGTATGCCCCCGCCACCCGCCCCGCGCGCACACACGCCGCCGCACGCACACACACCTCACGCACACGCACGCAAGCGCACCCACCCCCGACGCACCCACGCCGCCACGCGCGCCCCGACGCCCCGCGCGCGCCCCGCCGCCGCCGACACGCGCGGCGCTCCGCCGCGCCCGCCGACACGCCGCCGCCGCGCTCTCCCGGCGGCCCCCGCGCGCGCCCTGATCTGCATGGGCACGCCCACCGCGCCGCCGACACGCCCCCGCCGCGCCGCAGCCGGCCCGGCGGCGCCGCCGCCGACCCCACCCTCCCGCCGCCCCCCCCCCCCCCCGCCCCCGGCAGCGCCCGCTTCTGCCCCGGGGCCTCGCACGCGCCCACGGCCACGCACACGCGTGTGCGCGCCCACGGCCACGCACACGTGCACGTACACACACACATATGCAGGTGCCTCTGCAAGAATACACGCGCATGCACGTGCATGCACACGTGCACTTGCCTCGGCACACACACGCATCTGCACGCACATGCGCACGCACACGTGTGCACACACGCATGCACACACACCTGTGTGCACAGGCGCCCGCCCTTCTCCGCAGCAGCTGCCCCAGCCCTGAGCCCTCCGCCAGCCCCGCGGTCCCCCCCGAGCTGCACTGGGACCCTCCGGCCCTCCGCAAAACGCCTCCGGCACCTTCGGGGCTCTGCGGGGCCGCTCCAGCTCCCGCCTCCCCATCCGCGGGCTCCAGGGGCACCCGCAAGCCCGACGAAGCACGCCTGCAGGTGCCTGCTCCAGCCCGGCCGCAGCCCGGCTCCCACCTCGACTCGGCAGCGCGGGGCTTGCCGAGGGAGCGGCCAGGCAGAGCCCAAGCCCCCGGCCCCTAAGCCCCACGGCGCCGCGTGCCCTCCGTGCCGGCGCCCTGGGCCACGGGCCGGCCCCGTGCCCCGCTGCAGGGCGCCTGGCGGCAGGCGGCCCCTGGGACGCAGCGCGGAGCACTGCCGGCCCCCACCGCGGCCCGGCCGGGGACCCCCGCTCCGCTCGCTCCCGCCCGCTCCCCCGGCGCCGGGACGGAGCGCGCCGACCCCGTCCCGGCACGGCGTCGCCGCCGCTGGCTGCCGCAGCCCGGCTCTCCCGGACGCCGGCCCTCCGAGGGCTGGCGGGCTCCCCTCTTTCTGCCTCCTGACCTACGGCTCTGCTGCAGCTGGCGGGCGACGGCGGGCAGCTGCCAAAGCTGCTCTGGGAACGCAGCGCAGGCACCGTCGTGAGGAGAGCTCAAGCTGGGCTGCCTGCGCCGCTCCCTTGGGCCGCTGGGGGAACCTGCTGGGAGGAAGACCCCGGGAAAGGGGCTCGGAGGGAAGGGGGCTGCAGGGGAGCGGGCTGCCAGTCCCGGCTCAGCTCCTCTGTGCTGCGGGATGCCCCGCGCCCGTGAGCAGCCCCTCGAGCCGAGGGGGCGGCGGAGCCGGCCAGGTGAACAAGGAGCTCCAGGCCAAAGGCGACCAGAGGCAGGAGGGCTGCAGCAGGAGGCAGCGGGGGAGGCGAGCAGGGAGGAATACAGGGAGCTGGTCCGGGCGTGCAGGGGTGGGGCTGAGAAGGCCACGGCCCCGCGCAGTCGAAGGTGGCCAGGGATGCCCAGGACAGGCAGAAGGGCTTCGGTCAATCCACCCGTAACGAAAGGAAGCGCGGGGGAAACGGGATCCCGGGGACAAAGGACACAGAAAAGGCCGAGACCCTGCACGCCACCTTTGCCTCAGTCCGCTGCGGTCAGACCGGCCCGCAGGAATCCCGGGCCCCGGAGACCCGGGAGAAAGCCCGGAGAAGGCAAGGCTCTGCCTCGGTGGAGGAGGACGGGCGCAGGCATCGTTGAGGCACGCCGGAGAGCCACGAGCGCGGCCCCGGGCCCGGACGGGCTACGCTCGCCCCGCGCGGGCGGAGGGAGCTGGCCGACGCCACTGCCAGGCCGCGCTCGAGCGTCTCCGAGGGCCGATGGCCGTCGGGAGAAGGCAGCAGATGTCCCTCCTGTCTTCACAAGGGACGACGGGAAGGAGGACCCAGGGGACTACCGGCCAGTCCGCCTCCCCGGCACCCGGGAAAGGCGACGGAGCAGCTCCCGGTGGACTCCATCTCCAAGCAGATGAAGCGGGACCAGGAGCAGCCCGCGTGGATTCCCGCGGGGGAAATCATGCCGGTAGCCTTCTGCGACGCGATGAGCGTCTGGGCAGACGAGGGGCAGAGCAGTGGATGTCGCCGCCCTCGGCTTCGGCAAAGGCTTTTGACACCGTCTCCCGCGACGTCCTCGCAGGCGAGCTGCGGAAGCGCGGCCTGGGCGAGCGGGCAGCGAGGCGGCTCGAGGGCCGGCGGAAAGGCAGAGCCCCGAGGGCTGCGCTCGGCGGCTCAAAGCCCGGCCGGGGGCCTGCAACTAGCAGCGTCCCGCGGGGTCAGTAGTGGGTCCCCGTCCGCTCGACTGCTTCCCCAGCGCCGCGGCCGCCGGCACAGAGAGCCTCCTCGGCGGGTTTGCCGCCGACGCTCGGCCGGCAGCGGCGGCTGCCGGCCCGGAGGGCCGCGCTGGCGGCCAGAGGGAGCCGGGCAGGCTGGAGGCGGGTAGGCAGGAGCCTCACGGAGCCCAGCAAGGGCACGCGCGGGGTCCCGCCGCGGGCAGGAATAACGCCGCGCAGCGGGACGGGCTGGGGGGCTGAGCTGCCGGCAAGCAGCTCTGCGGAGCGCGGCCCGGGCGCGCCGGCGGGCTCCGCGTTGGGCGTGAGCCGGCACGGCGCCCTCGCGGCCGAGAAGCTAGCTGACTGTCGCACGGGGCGCGCGGGGCAGAGCGTTGCTGGCAGGGCGAGGGAGGTGATCCTGCCCCTCCGCTGCGCCCCGAGGAGGCCACGGCTGGAGCGCGGGGCGCAGCGCTGGGCTGCCCGGTACGCGGGACGCCGAGCTGCTGCAGGAAGCGCAGCGGAAGGCTACCGAGCTCAGCGCCTTCGAGGCCGTGGCAGCGTGCGGCAGAGCGATGCGGGAACGAGGGGCGCAGAGGCAGGAGCCAAACCCAGCAGGCAGCAGCGGAGCACGGCGGGACGACGGGAGCGCTGGGCTGGGGAGGGGTTGTGAGCGCTGCTTCTCGGGGCAACGACGGCGGGGAGCTGCGGAGGATTAGGGGCGCCCTCCCGGCGCGGGCCTTCCCCGGGCTCCCGCCCCACGCCCGGGTGGCAGCGGCAGGCGCGGCGGGCGCTCGCTGAGGCGCCGCGGGGCACCGCGCGGAAGGATGTCGTCGGGCGGCAGCGGAGAGGAGGGAAGTGGCTGCGGAGGGCTGGGGGCTGCTGCGGGCGGGAGGCCGCTGCGCTGCGCTGCGCTGCGCTGCGCTGGCGGCGGCGTCGCGGGGCGTCGGGCAGGGCGGTTGCGGCGGGAGTAAGCGAAGGGGGCCGGGCGCGGCGGCGCGGGCAGGGGCGAGCGGCGCCGCCCCGCGCCGCGCGCCGCAGCACCCGGCGCGCCGAGCGCGGCCAGCGCCGAGCCGCGGCGCGCTGCCGCCAAAAAGCCGCAGCGCTGCGTCTGCCTTTGCACCGGAGCTGCCAGGGGAGAGCGCGAACGCAGTCCCCCACTACCACAAATTATGCAGTCGAGTTTCCCGCATTTGGGGAAATCGCAGGGGTCAGCACACCCGGAGTGCAAGGGATGAGCCTCGCCCTGGGAAAACCACCTGCCTGATCATGGTGTCTCCCCTGCCAGGTAAGTATGCCCCCGCCACCCGCCCCGCGCGCACACACGCCGCCGCACGCACACACACCTCACGCACACGCACGCAAGCGCACCCACCCCCGACGCACCCACGCCGCCACGCGCGCCCCGACGCCCCGCGCGCGCCCCGCCGCCGCCGACACGCGCGGCGCTCCGCCGCGCCCGCCGACACGCCGCCGCCGCGCTCTCCCGGCGGCCCCCGCGCGCGCCCTGATCTGCATGGGCACGCCCACCGCGCCGCCGACACGCCCCCGCCGCGCCGCAGCCGGCCCGGCGGCGCCGCCGCCGACCCCACCCTCCCGCCGCCCCCCCCCCCCCCGCCCCCGGCAGCGCCCGCTTCTGCCCCGGGGCCTCGCACGCGCCCACGACCTCGCACACGCGTGTGCGCGCCCACGGCCACGCACACGTGCACGTACACACACACATATGCAGGTGCCTCTGCAAGAATACACGCGCATGCACGTGCATGCACACGTGCACTTGCCTCGGCACACACACGCATCTGCACGCACATGCGCACGCACACGTGTGCACACACGCATGCACACACACCTGTGTGCACAGGCGCCCGCCCTTCTCCGCAGCAGCTGCCCCAGCCCTGAGCCCTCCGCCAGCCCCGCGGTCCCCCCCGAGCTGCACTGGGACCCTCCGGCCCTCCGCAAAACGCCTCCGGCACCTTCGGGGCTCTGCGGGGCCGCTCCAGCTCCCGCCTCCCCATCCGCGGGCTCCAGGGGCACCCGCAAGCCCGACGAAGCACGCCTGCAGGTGCCTGCTCCAGCCCGGCTCCCACCTCGACTCGGCAGCGCGGGGCTTGCCGAGGGAGCGGCCAGGCAGAGCCCAAGCCCCCGGCCCCTAAGCCCCACGGCGCCGCGTGCCCTCCGTGCCGGCGCCCTGGGCCACGGGCCGGCCCCGTGCCCCGCTGCAGGGCGCCTGGCGGCAGGCGGCCCCTGGGACGCAGCGCGGAGCACTGCCGGCCCCCACCGCGGCCCGGCCGGGGACCCCCGCTCCGCTCGCTCCCGCCCGCTCCCCCGGCGCTGGGACGGAGCGCGCCGACCCCGTCCCGGCACGGCGTCGCCGCCGCTGGCTGCCGCAGCCCGGCTCTCCCGGACGCCGGCCCTCCGAGGGCTGGCGGGCTCCCCTCTTTCTGCCTCCTGACCTACGGCTCTGCTGCAGCTGGCGGGCGACGGCGGGCAGCTGCCAAAGCTGCTCTGGGAACGCAGCGCAGGCACCGTCGTGAGGAGAGCTCAAGCTGGGCTGCCTGCGCCGCTCCCTTGGGCCGCTGGGGGAACCTGCTGGGAGGAAGACCCCGGGAAAGGGGCTCGGAGGGAAGGGGGCTGCAGGGGAGCGGGCTGCCAGTCCCGGCTCAGCTCCTCTGTGCTGCGGGATGCCCCGCGCCCGTGAGCAGCCCCTCGAGCCGAGGGGGCGGCGGAGCCGGCCAGGTGAACAAGGAGCTCCAGGCCAAAGGCGACCAGAGGCAGGAGGGCTGCAGCAGGAGGCAGCGGGGGAGGCGAGCAGGGAGGAATACAGGGAGCTGGTCCGGGCGTGCAGGGGTGGGGCTGAGAAGGCCACGGCCCCGCGCAGTCGAAGGTGGCCAGGGATGCCCAGGACAGGCAGAAGGGCTTCGGTCAATCCACCCGTAACGAAAGGAAGCGCGGGGGAAACGGGATCCCGGGGACAAAGGACACAGAAAAGGCCGAGACCCTGCACGCCACCTTTGCCTCAGTCCGCTGCGGTCAGACCGGCCCGCAGGAATCCCGGGCCCCGGAGACCCGGGAGAAAGCCCGGAGAAGGCAAGGCTCTGCCTCGGTGGAGGAGGACGGGCGCAGGCATCGTTGAGGCACGCCGGAGAGCCACGAGCGCGGCCCCGGGCCCGGACGGGCTACGCTCGCCCCGTGCGGGCGGAGGGAGCTGGCCGACGCCACTGCCAGGCCGCGCTCGAGCGTCTCCGAGGGCCGATGGCCGTCGGGAGAAGGCAGCAGATGTCCCTCCTGTCTTCACAAGGGACGACGGGAAGGAGGACCCAGGGGACTACCGGCCAGTCCGCCTCCCCGGCACCCGGGAAAGGCGACGGAGCAGCTCCCGGTGGACTCCATCTCCAAGCAGATGAAGCGGGACCAGGAGCAGCCCGCGTGGATTCCCGCGGGGGAAATCATGCCGGTAGCCTTCTGCGACGCGATGAGCGTCTGGGCAGACGAGGGGCAGAGCAGTGGATGTCGCCGCCCTCGGCTTCGGCAAAGGCTTTTGACACCGTCTCCCGCGACGTCCTCGCAGGCGAGCTGCGGAAGCGCGGCCTGGGCGAGCGGGCAGCGAGGCGGCTCGAGGGCCGGCGGAAAGGCAGAGCCCCGAGGGCTGCGCTCGGCGGCTCAAAGCCCGGCCGGGGGCCTGCAACTAGCAGCGTCCCGCGGGGTCAGTAGTGGGTCCCCGTCCGCTCGACTGCTTCCCCAGCGCCGCGGCCGCCGGCACAGAGAGCCTCCTCGGCGGGTTTGCCGCCGACGCTCGGCCGGCAGCGGCGGCTGCCGGCCCGGAGGGCCGCGCTGGCGGCCAGAGGGAGCCGGGCAGGCTGGAGGCGGGTAGGCAGGAGCCTCACGGAGCCCAGCAAGGGCACGCGCGGGGTCCCGCCGCGGGCAGGAATAACGCCGCGCAGCGGGACGGGCTGGGGGGCTGAGCTGCCGGCAAGCAGCTCTGCGGAGCGCGGCCCGGGCGCGCCGGCGGGCTCCGCGTTGGGCGTGAGCCGGCACGGCGCCCTCGCGGCCGAGAAGCTAGCTGACTGTCGCACGGGGCGCGCGGGGCAGAGCGTTGCTGGCAGGGCGAGGGAGGTGATCCTGCCCCTCCGCTGCGCCCCGAGGAGGCCACGGCTGGAGCGCGGGGCGCAGCGCTGGGCTGCCCGGTACGCGGGACGCCGAGCTGCTGCAGGAAGCGCAGCGGAAGGCTACCGAGCTCAGCGCCTTCGAGGCCGTGGCAGCGCGCGGCAGAGCGATGCGGGAACGAGGGGCGCAGAGGCAGGAGCCAAACCCAGCAGGCAGCAGCGGAGCACGGCGGGACGACGGGAGCGCTGGGCCGGGGAGGGGTTGTGAGCGCTGCTTCTCGGGGCAACGACGGCGGGGAGCTGCGGAGGATTAGGGGCGCCCTCCCGGCGCGGGCCTTCCCCGGGCTCCCGCCCCACGCCCGGGTGGCAGCGGCAGGCGCGGCGGGCGCTCGCTGAGGCGCCGCGGGGCACCGCGCGGAAGGATGTCGTCGGGCGGCAGCGGAGAGGAGGGAAGTGGCTGCGGAGGGCTGGGGGCTGCTGCGGGCGGGAGGCCGCTGCGCTGCGCTGCGCTGCGCTGCGCTGGCGGCGGCGTCGCGGGGCGTCGGGCAGGGCGGTTGCGGCGGGAGTAAGCGAAGGGGGCCGGGCGCGGCGGCGCGGGCAGGGGCGAGCGGCGCCGCCCCGCGCCGCGCGCCGCAGCACCCGGCGCGCCGAGCGCGGCCAGCGCCGAGCCGCGGCGCGCTGCCGCCAAAAAGCCGCAGCGCTGCGTCTGCCTTTGCACCGGAGCTGCCAGGGGAGAGCGCGAACGCAGTCCCCCACTACCACAAATTATGCAGTCGAGTTTCCCGCATTTGGGGAAATCGCAGGGGTCAGCACACCCGGAGTGCAAGGGATGAGCCTCGCCCTGGGAAAACCACCTGCCTGATCATGGTGTCTCCCCTGCCAGGTAAGTATGCCCCCGCCACCCGCCCCGCGCGCACACACGCCGCCGCACGCACACACACCTCACGCACACGCACGCAAGCGCACCCACCCCCGACGCACCCACGCCGCCACGCGCGCCCCGACGCCCCGCGCGCGCCCCGCCGCCGCCGACACGCGCGGCGCTCCGCCGCGCCCGCCGACACGCCGCCGCCGCGCTCTCCCGGCGGCCCCCGCGCGCGCCCTGATCTGCATGGGCACGCCCACCGCGCCGCCGACACGCCCCCGCCGCGCCGCAGCCGGCCCGGCGGCGCCGCCGCCGACCCCACCCTCCCGCCGCCCCCCCCCCCCCCCCCGCCCCCGGCAGCGCCCGCTTCTGCCCCGGGGCCTCGCACGCGCCCACGGCCACGCACACGCGTGTGCGCGCCCACGGCCACGCACACGTGCACGTACACACACACATATGCAGGTGCCTCTGCAAGAATACACGCGCATGCACGTGCATGCACACGTGCACTTGCCTCGGCACACACACGCATCTGCACGCACATGCGCACGCACACGTGTGCACACACGCATGCACACACACCTGTGTGCACAGGCGCCCGCCCTTCTCCGCAGCAGCTGCCCCAGCCCTGAGCCCTCCGCCAGCCCCGCGGTCCCCCCCGAGCTGCACTGGGACCCTCCGGCCCTCCGCAAAACGCCTCCGGCACCTTCGGGGCTCTGCGGGGCCGCTCCAGCTCCCGCCTCCCCATCCGCGGGCTCCAGGGGCACCCGCAAGCCCGACGAAGCACGCCTGCAGGTGCCTGCTCCAGCCCGGCCGCAGCCCGGCTCCCACCTCGACTCGGCAGCGCGGGGCTTGCCGAGGGAGCGGCCAGGCAGAGCCCAAGCCCCCGGCCCCTAAGCCCCACGGCGCCGCGTGCCCTCCGTGCCGGCGCCCTGGGCCACGGGCCGGCCCCGTGCCCCGCTGCAGGGCGCCTGGCGGCAGGCGGCCCCTGGGACGCAGCGCGGAGCACTGCCGGCCCCCACCGCGGCCCGGCCGGGGACCCCCGCTCCGCTCGCTCCCGCCCGCTCCCCCGGCGCCGGGACGGAGCGCGCCGACCCCGTCCCGGCACGGCGTCGCCGCCGCTGGCTGCCGCAGCCCGGCTCTCCCGGACGCCGGCCCTCCGAGGGCTGGCGGGCTCCCCTCTTTCTGCCTCCTGACCTACGGCTCTGCTGCAGCTGGCGGGCGACGGCGGGCAGCTGCCAAAGCTGCTCTGGGAACGCAGCGCAGGCACCGTCGTGAGGAGAGCTCAAGCTGGGCTGCCTGCGCCGCTCCCTTGGGCCGCTGGGGGAACCTGCTGGGAGGAAGACCCCGGGAAAGGGGCTCGGAGGGAAGGGGGCTGCAGGGGAGCGGGCTGCCAGTCCCGGCTCAGCTCCTCTGCGCTGCGGGATGCCCCGCGCCCGTGAGCAGCCCCTCGAGCCGAGGGGGCGGCGGAGCCGGCCAGGTGAACAAGGAGCTCCAGGCCAAAGGCGACCAGAGGCAGGAGGGCTGCAGCAGGAGGCAGCGGGGGAGGCGAGCAGGGAGGAATACAGGGAGCTGGTCCGGGCGTGCAGGGGTGGGGCTGAGAAGGCCACGGCCCCGCGCAGTCGAAGGTGGCCAGGGATGCCCAGGACAGGCAGAAGGGCTTCGGTCAATCCACCCGTAACGAAAGGAAGCGCGGGGGAAACGGGATCCCGGGGACAAAGGACACAGAAAAGGCCGAGACCCTGCACGCCACCTTTGCCTCAGTCCGCTGCGGTCAGACCGGCCCGCAGGAATCCCGGGCCCCGGAGACCCGGGAGAAAGCCCGGAGAAGGCAAGGCTCTGCCTCGGTGGAGGAGGACGGGCGCAGGCATCGTTGAGGCACGCCGGAGAGCCACGAGCGCGGCCCCGGGCCCGGACGGGCTACGCTCGCCCCGCGCGGGCGGAGGGAGCTGGCCGACGCCACTGCCAGGCCGCGCTCGAGCGTCTCCGAGGGCCGATGGCCGTCGGGAGAAGGCAGCAGATGTCCCTCCTGTCTTCACAAGGGACGACGGGAAGGAGGACCCAGGGGACTACCGGCCAGTCCGCCTCCCCGGCACCCGGGAAAGGCGACGGAGCAGCTCCCGGTGGACTCCATCTCCAAGCAGATGAAGCGGGACCAGGAGCAGCCCGCGTGGATTCCCGCGGGGGAAATCATGCCGGTAGCCTTCTGCGACGCGATGAGCGTCTGGGCAGACGAGGGGCAGAGCAGTGGATGTCGCCGCCCTCGGCTTCGGCAAAGGCTTTTGACACCGTCTCCCGCGACGTCCTCGCAGGCGAGCTGCGGAAGCGCGGCCTGGGCGAGCGGGCAGCGAGGCGGCTCGAGGGCCGGCGGAAAGGCAGAGCCCCGAGGGCTGCGCTCGGCGGCTCAAAGCCCGGCCGGGGGCCTGCAACTAGCAGCGTCCCGCGGGGTCAGTAGTGGGTCCCCGTCCGCTCGACTGCTTCCCCAGCGCCGCGGCCGCCGGCACAGAGAGCCTCCTCGGCGGGTTTGCCGCCGACGCTCGGCCGGCAGCGGCGGCTGCCGGCCCGGAGGGCCGCGCTGGCGGCCAGAGGGAGCCGGGCAGGCTGGAGGCGGGTAGGCAGGAGCCTCACGGAGCCCAGCAAGGGCACGCGCGGGGTCCCGCCGCGGGCAGGAATAACGCCGCGCAGCGGGACGGGCTGGGGGGCTGAGCTGCCGGCAAGCAGCTCTGCGGAGCGCGGCCCGGGCGCGCCGGCGGGCTCCGCGTTGGGCGTGAGCCGGCACGGCGCCCTCGCGGCCGAGAAGCTAGCTGACTGTCGCACGGGGCGCGCGGGGCAGAGCGTTGCTGGCAGGGCGAGGGAGGTGATCCTGCCCCTCCGCTGCGCCCCGAGGAGGCCACGGCTGGAGCGCGGGGCGCAGCGCTGGGCTGCCCGGTACGCGGGACGCCGAGCTGCTGCAGGAAGCGCAGCGGAAGGCTACCGAGCTCAGCGCCTTCGAGGCCGTGGCAGCGTGCGGCAGAGCGATGCGGGAACGAGGGGCGCAGAGGCAGGAGCCAAACCCAGCAGGCAGCAGCGGAGCACGGCGGGACGACGGGAGCGCTGGGCTGGGGAGGGGTTGTGAGCGCTGCTTCTCGGGGCAACGACGGCGGGGAGCTGCGGAGGATTAGGGGCGCCCTCCCGGCGCGGGCCTTCCCCGGGCTCCCGCCCCACGCCCGGGTGGCAGCGGCAGGCGCGGCGGGCGCTCGCTGAGGCGCCGCGGGGCACCGCGCGGAAGGATGTCGTCGGGCGGCAGCGGAGAGGAGGGAAGTGGCTGCGGAGGGCTGGGGGCTGCTGCGGGCGGGAGGCCGCTGCGCTGCGCTGCGCTGCGCTGCGCTGGCGGCGGCGTCGCGGGGCGTCGGGCAGGGCGGTTGCGGCGGGAGTAAGCGAAGGGGGCCGGGCGCGGCGGCGCGGGCAGGGGCGAGCGGCGCCGCCCCGCGCCGCGCGCCGCAGCACCCGGCGCGCCGAGCGCGGCCAGCGCCGAGCCGCGGCGCGCTGCCGCCAAAAAGCCGCAGCGCTGCGTCTGCCTTTGCACCGGAGCTGCCAGGGGAGAGCGCGAACGCAGTCCCCCACTACCACAAATTATGCAGTCGAGTTTCCCGCATTTGGGGAAATCGCAGGGGTCAGCACACCCGGAGTGCAAGGGATGAGCCTCGCCCTGGGAAAACCACCTGCCTGATCATGGTGTCTCCCCTGCCAGGTAAGTATGCCCCCGCCACCCGCCCCGCGCGCACACACGCCGCCGCACGCACACACACCTCACGCACACGCACGCAAGCGCACCCACCCCCGACGCACCCACGCCGCCACGCGCGCCCCGACGCCCCGCGCGCGCCCCGCCGCCGCCGACACGCGCGGCGCTCCGCCGCGCCCGCCGACACGCCGCCGCCGCGCTCTCCCGGCGGCCCCCGCGCGCGCCCTGATCTGCATGGGCACGCCCACCGCGCCGCCGACACGCCCCCGCCGCGCCGCAGCCGGCCCGGCGGCGCCGCCGCCGACCCCACCCTCCCGCCGCCCCCCCCCCCCCCGCCCCCGGCAGCGCCCGCTTCTGCCCCGGGGCCTCGCACGCGCCCACGGCCACGCACACGCGTGTGCGCGCCCACGGCCACGCACACGTGCACGTACACACACACATATGCAGGTGCCTCTGCAAGAATACACGCGCATGCACGTGCATGCACACGTGCACTTGCCTCGGCACACACACGCATCTGCACGCACATGCGCACGCACACGTGTGCACACACGCATGCACACACACCTGTGTGCACAGGCGCCCGCCCTTCTCCGCAGCAGCTGCCCCAGCCCTGAGCCCTCCGCCAGCCCCGCGGTCCCCCCCGAGCTGCACTGGGACCCTCCGGCCCTCCGCAAAACGCCTCCGGCACCTTCGGGGCTCTGCGGGGCCGCTCCAGCTCCCGCCTCCCCATCCGCGGGCTCCAGGGGCACCCGCAAGCCCGACGAAGCACGCCTGCAGGTGCCTGCTCCAGCCCGGCTCCCACCTCGACTCGGCAGCGCGGGGCTTGCCGAGGGAGCGGCCAGGCAGAGCCCAAGCCCCCGGCCCCTAAGCCCCACGGCACCGCGTGCCCTCCGTGCCGGCGCCCTGGGCCACGGGCCGGCCCCGTGCCCCGCTGCAGGGCGCCTGGCGGCAGGCGGCCCCTGGGACGCAGCATGGAGCACTGCCGGCCCCCACCGCGGCCCGGCCGGGGACCCCCGCTCCGCTCGCTCCCGCCCGCTCCCCCGGCGCCGGGACGGAGCGCGCCGACCCCGTCCCGGCACGGCGTCGCCGCCGCCGGCTGCCGCAGCCCGGCTCTCCCGGACGCCGGCCCTCCGAGGGCTGGCGGGCTCCCCTCTTTCTGCCTCCTGACCTACGGCTCTGCTGCAGCTGGCGGGCGACGGCGGGCAGCTGCCAAAGCTGCTCTGGGAACGCAGCGCAGGCACCGTCGTGAGGAGAGCTCAAGCTGGGCTGCCTGCGCCGCTCCCTTGGGCCGCTGGGGGAACCTGCTGGGAGGAAGACCCCGGGAAAGGGGCTCGGAGGGAAGGGGGCTGCAGGGGAGCGGGCTGCCAGTCCCGGCTCAGCTCCTCTGCGCTGCGGGATGCCCCGCGCCCGTGAGCAGCCCCTCGAGCCGAGGGGGCGGCGGAGCCGGCCAGGTGAACAAGGAGCTCCAGGCCAAAGGCGACCAGAGGCAGGAGGGCTGCAGCAGGAGGCAGCGGGGGAGGCGAGCAGGGAGGAATACAGGGAGCTGGTCCGGGCGTGCAGGGGTGGGGCTGAGAAGGCCACGGCCCCGCGCAGTCGAAGGTGGCCAGGGATGCCCAGGACAGGCAGAAGGGCTTCGGTCAATCCACCCGTAACGAAAGGAAGCGCGGGGGAAACGGGATCCCGGGGACAAAGGACACAGAAAAGGCCGAGACCCTGCACGCCACCTTTGCCTCAGTCCGCTGCGGTCAGACCGGCCCGCAGGAATCCCGGGCCCCGGAGACCCGGGAGAAAGCCCGGAGAAGGCAAGGCTCTGCCTCGGTGGAGGAGGACGGGCGCAGGCATCGTTGAGGCACGCCGGAGAGCCACGAGCGCGGCCCCGGGCCCGGACGGGCTACGCTCGCCCCGCGCGGGCGGAGGGAGCTGGCCGACGCCACTGCCAGGCCGCGCTCGAGCGTCTCCGAGGGCCGATGGCCGTCGGGAGAAGGCAGCAGATGTCCCTCCTGTCTTCACAAGGGACGACGGGAAGGAGGACCCAGGGGACTACCGGCCAGTCCGCCTCCCCGGCACCCGGGAAAGGCGACGGAGCAGCTCCCGGTGGACTCCATCTCCAAGCAGATGAAGCGGGACCAGGAGCAGCCCGCGTGGATTCCCGCGGGGGAAATCATGCCGGTAGCCTTCTGCGACGCGATGAGCGTCTGGGCAGACGAGGGGCAGAGCAGTGGATGTCGCCGCCCTCGGCTTCGGCAAAGGCTTTTGACACCGTCTCCCGCGACGTCCTCGCAGGCGAGCTGCGGAAGCGCGGCCTGGGCGAGCGGGCAGCGAGGCGGCTCGAGGGCCGGCGGAAAGGCAGAGCCCCGAGGGCTGCGCTCGGCGGCTCAAAGCCCGGCCGGGGGCCTGCAACTAGCAGCGTCCCGCGGGGTCAGTAGTGGGTCCCCGTCCGCTCGACTGCTTCCCCAGCGCCGCGGCCGCCGGCACAGAGAGCCTCCTCGGCGGGTTTGCCGCCGACGCTCGGCCGGCAGCGGCGGCTGCCGGCCCGGAGGGCCGCGCTGGCGGCCAGAGGGAGCCGGGCAGGCTGGAGGCGGGTAGGCAGGAGCCTCACGGAGCCCAGCAAGGGCACGCGCGGGGTCCCGCCGCGGGCAGGAATAACGCCGCGCAGCGGGACGGGCTGGGGGGCTGAGCTGCCGGCAAGCAGCTCTGCGGAGCGCGGCCCGGGCGCGCCGGCGGGCTCCGCGTTGGGCGTGAGCCGGCACGGCGCCCTCGCGGCCGAGAAGCTAGCTGACTGTCGCACGGGGCGCGCGGGGCAGAGCGTTGCTGGCAGGGCGAGGGAGGTGATCCTGCCCCTCCGCTGCGCCCCGAGGAGGCCACGGCTGGAGCGCGGGGCGCAGCGCTGGGCTGCCCGGTACGCGGGACGCCGAGCTGCTGCAGGAAGCGCAGCGGAAGGCTACCGAGCTCAGCGCCTTCGAGGCCGTGGCAGCGTGCGGCAGAGCGATGCGGGAACGAGGGGCGCAGAGGCAGGAGCCAAACCCAGCAGGCAGCAGCGGAGCACGGCGGGACGACGGGAGCGCTGGGCTGGGGAGGGGTTGTGAGCGCTGCTTCTCGGGGCAACGACGGCGGGGAGCTGCGGAGGATTAGGGGCGCCCTCCCGGCGCGGGCCTTCCCCGGGCTCCCGCCCCACGCCCGGGTGGCAGCGGCAGGCGCGGCGGGCGCTCGCTGAGGCGCCGCGGGGCACCGCGCGGAAGGATGTCGTCGGGCGGCAGCGGAGAGGAGGGAAGTGGCTGCGGAGGGCTGGGGGCTGCTGCGGGCGGGAGGCCGCTGCGCTGCGCTGCGCTGCGCTGCGCTGGCGGCGGCGTCGCGGGGCGTCGGGCAGGGCGGTTGCGGCGGGAGTAAGCGAAGGGGGCCGGGCGCGGCGGCGCGGGCAGGGGCGAGCGGCGCCGCCCCGCGCCGCGCGCCGCAGCACCCGGCGCGCCGAGCGCGGCCAGCGCCGAGCCGCGGCGCGCTGCCGCCAAAAAGCCGCAGCGCTGCGTCTGCCTTTGCACCGGAGCTGCCAGGGGAGAGCGCGAACGCAGTCCCCCACTACCACAAATTATGCAGTCGAGTTTCCCGCATTTGGGGAAATCGCAGGGGTCAGCACACCCGGAGTGCAAGGGATGAGCCTCGCCCTGGGAAAACCACCTGCCTGATCATGGTGTCTCCCCTGCCAGGTAAGTATGCCCCCGCCACCCGCCCCGCGCGCACACACGCCGCCGCACGCACACACACCTCACGCACACGCACGCAAGCGCACCCACCCCCGACGCACCCACGCCGCCACGCGCGCCCCGACGCCCCGCGCGCGCCCCGCCGCCGCCGACACGCGCGGCGCTCCGCCGCGCCCGCCGACACGCCGCCGCCGCGCTCTCCCGGCGGCCCCCGCGCGCGCCCTGATCTGCATGGGCACGCCCACCGCGCCGCCGACACGCCCCCGCCGCGCCGCAGCCGGCCCGGCGGCGCCGCCGCCGACCCCACCCTCCCGCCGCCCCCCCCCCCCCCGCCCCCGGCAGCGCCCGCTTCTGCCCCGGGGCCTCGCACGCGCCCACGGCCACGCACACGCGTGTGCGCGCCCACGGCCACGCACACGTGCACGTACACACACACATATGCAGGTGCCTCTGCAAGAATACACGCGCATGCACGTGCATGCACACGTGCACTTGCCTCGGCACACACACGCATCTGCACGCACATGCGCACGCACACGTGTGCACACACGCATGCACACACACCTGTGTGCACAGGCGCCCGCCCTTCTCCGCAGCAGCTGCCCCAGCCCTGAGCCCTCCGCCAGCCCCGCGGTCCCCCCCGAGCTGCACTGGGACCCTCCGGCCCTCCGCAAAACGCCTCCGGCACCTTCGGGGCTCTGCGGGGCCGCTCCAGCTCCCGCCTCCCCATCCGCGGGCTCCAGGGGCACCCGCAAGCCCGACGAAGCACGCCTGCAGGTGCCTGCTCCAGCCCGGCTCCCACCTCGACTCGGCAGCGCGGGGCTTGCCGAGGGAGCGGCCAGGCAGAGCCCAAGCCCCCGGCCCCTAAGCCCCACGGCACCGCGTGCCCTCCGTGCCGGCGCCCTGGGCCACGGGCCGGCCCCGTGCCCCGCTGCAGGGCGCCTGGCGGCAGGCGGCCCCTGGGACGCAGCATGGAGCACTGCCGGCCCCCACCGCGGCCCGGCCGGGGACCCCCGCTCCGCTCGCTCCCGCCCGCTCCCCCGGCGCCGGGACGGAGCGCGCCGACCCCGTCCCGGCACGGCGTCGCCGCCGCCGGCTGCCGCAGCCCGGCTCTCCCGGACGCCGGCCCTCCGAGGGCTGGCGGGCTCCCCTCTTTCTGCCTCCTGACCTACGGCTCTGCTGCAGCTGGCGGGCGACGGCGGGCAGCTGCCAAAGCTGCTCTGGGAACGCAGCGCAGGCACCGTCGTGAGGAGAGCTCAAGCTGGGCTGCCTGCGCCGCTCCCTTGGGCCGCTGGGGGAACCTGCTGGGAGGAAGACCCCGGGAAAGGGGCTCGGAGGGAAGGGGGCTGCAGGGGAGTGGGCTGGCAGTCCCGGCTCAGCTCCTCTGCGCTGCGGGATGCCCCGCGCCCGTGAGCAGCCCCTCGAGCCGAGGGGGCGGCGGAGCCGGCCAGGTGAACAAGGAGCTCCAGGCCAAAGGCGACCAGAGGCAGGAGGGCTGCAGCAGGAGGCAGCGGGGGAGGCGAGCAGGGAGGAATACAGGGAGCTGGTCCGGGCGTGCAGGGGTGGGGCTGAGAAGGCCACGGCCCCGCGCAGTCGAAGGTGGCCAGGGATGCCCAGGACAGGCAGAAGGGCTTCGGTCAATCCACCCGTAACGAAAGGAAGCGCGGGGGAAACGGGGTCCCGGGGACAAAGGACACAGAAAAGGCCGAGACCATGCACGCCACCTTTGCCTCAGTCCGCTGCGGTCAGACCGGCCCGCAGGAATCCCGGGCCCCGGAGACCCGGGAGAAAGCCCGGAGAAGGCAAGGCTCTGCCTCGGTGGAGGAGGACGGGCGCAGGCATCGTTGAGGCACGCCGGAGAGCCACGAGCGCGGCCCCGGGCCCGGACGGGCTACGCTCTCCCCGCGCGGGCGGAGGGAGCTGGCCCGCGCGCATGCTCTTCTGCATGCGTCGCCGAGGGGCCCCCACGCGCCTCCGTTGCTCTGCCCCTGTCGTGCCCCCTGCGCAACCTCGCCAGCGTTCAGCAGAATGGCCAGGCTTGCACCTGGCACAGGGCCATCCTTCTTCCCACAGCACTTGGAGGCTCCTTTCCCCTTCCAGTGGCATAGGGCTCTGCTGCCCTCCCGCAGGGCCGTGCTGTCAACCCACCTTCTCCTGCACCCTACAGGCGCTCTCCCTATTCCCCAACACCGCTGCGACCACCTGTCGTCTCAGAGCACCCCGGCTGGTCTATGCCTCCTCATCTAGCATCTGCAAACCTGGCAGGAGCTCTTTTGCCTCAACACGCAGTCCCGTGCAGCTCCTCCCAAGCCTTGCTCCCACCCAACCTTCCTCACCCAGCGCCCAACCAGCAAGAGACACAGGGCTTCTCCCGAGCAGCCTGGGGCTCTGCTTGCAGCAGCGCTGACAGGGGACATGAGTGTATAACTACTTCTATTTGCATGCAGAGGCCAAGCAGTCCCCCAGCCTCCCACACCACAGAAGGCAGGCGAGGTGTATCACACGGACTAGGTTTATTTAGGGTCCATGCAGCAGCCCCTACTACTGATCCACGTTCTTGACACGCAGGACGACAGGCACTGAAGTGCAGGGGATCATGCCCAAGTCTGTGATGACCATATCCACCAGATCGGGTGGTGTCACATCGTAGACCAAGTTGAGGAGGCGCAGGGACTTGTTCTCTGCCCAGCCACTGAGCTGGGCCTGCCCCTTCCGGAGCACAATCAGATCATCGGGGTCATCTACAGAGAGAGGGAGAGATGCAGCCAGTAGGACCAGGGAAAGGACGAGCCAGTCTCCATTCTCCCTTGGGAGGTATGCAGCACTGCTGCCCAGCGGCCAGCCTGCCACAAGTGCTGGAACCCATGCCCCTGAGAAAGGGGACAGCAGGCAGCTCATCCTGTCCTAGCCAGCAGCAGGCAGAGAGAGCACTGCCAGGAGGGAGGGAGAGAACCGAAGCCGTACCCAACTCGTTCGAGACAAAAGAGTCTGTTTGCACCCGCTCGCAGAACTTGTAGGTCTCGCAGCACACCAGGACGGGCACGTTGTAAGCCTTGGAGACCAGCGCTATCTGGGATGTCCCCACCCGGGACATAACAGAGCCATTGGCCAGGAGCGCGTGGGCACCCAGTAGCACTTTGGTCACCTGTCAGAGATGCACAGGGACCTGTTAGCATCT
Source organism: Rhea pennata (assembly GCF_028389875.1). Lineage (NCBI taxonomy): Eukaryota > Metazoa > Chordata > Aves > Rheiformes > Rheidae > Rhea > Rhea pennata. The sequence continues at coordinate 129,945,680 of NC_084665.1, forward strand.
TTTACCATCCTGCAGCCTCCTCCACGCCTGCCACGATCCTTTGCACAGCCCCAGTACACTCCTCACCTCGGGCAGCACATAAGAGATGGCGTTGATCATCACGTAGGTGCAGTGAATGCCCTTACGCACCAGCCGACGCAGAGTGTCCCTGCCTTCCAGCCGCGGCCGGCTGTCCACCACGATCACACGGAAGGCACGGCCTTTCTCCACATGGGCGTCACACAGTGTGCGATTCACCAGGGAGGAGCTGACAGGCAGGAGTGAGGCAGCTTCTCTGGGCAGCCAGGCCAAGCACTCACCCACCCATGCAGCCACCCAGCTGGCCTTGCACTGGCATGCTCTGGAGAGCGTTGCCAGAAACCAGCCAGGTGGGAGAGGAGACTTTCCTGGCACAGGCTCTAGTGGGGACTCAGCTGGTGCTCCCAGCCAGGGGGTTGCTGAGTGTCAGTGTGGGGCCTCAGCCAGGGGACAGACCCAGTGACCAGCCTGACCCAGCCAGGCTGGCTGCCAGCAGCTGCAGCAGAGCGGTACTGCCAGGCACAGCTGTCACCACAGGTCCCCAGGCACATCCAACCCAAACAGAGCGATTCCAGATGTGTCTCTGTCACCCCATGCCAGAGCCAGGCTCCCACAGAGACCCTGTGATGCTGGGGCTGTTGAAAGACGAGCCTAGTCAGAACTGAAGTTAACTACCCTCCTGTGACAAGCACTACCCTGTCCCAGTGCCCTCCTGTGACACGTCTGTAGAATGTCTCGAGCCTCCTCTCCCTCCTTTACGGGGGACACCCCTGCAAGAGCTGCATTTCAGCCTGGCTGCCCTGGCTCTCCTCTTACCAGCCGTACACCAGGATCACATCATTGTCGTTTATCTTCTCAAAGGCAGATCTAGAAATGGCTTCAGCTGCCAGAAGGATTTTCTCCCGTAAATATTTGTCAATCATGTCCTGCAGCTTCTCCTTGGCCTAGAAAGACAGTGTTGTCACATGCAGCACAGCTGTTCCACACTCCATGTGCTCTGTGCCCCTTGCAGCCTGCATAGATTGTGGGCTCAGCATTGCTGCAGTTGGTGGGCCCTGTCTTGCTCCCAGCCAGCCTGTTTGCTGCAGCACCTTCTCTGCAATGGGGCTCTGCAGGACTGCTCCTGCACACATCTACCAGCAGCCCCCGGAGCCATGTCGTGTGTGGACTGCTCCAGCCTGCAGGCTTCCTGCTGCCCACAGTGGCCAGAGGGATGGAGCCTGCTGCAGGCAGGAGGCCACTCACCTCCTCCTCTCGCAGGGAGTCAGGGAGGCAGGAAATCTCCTTCTTGAGAAACTTAATGGCATTGCCCATGCTGGCAGAGAGGGGTCGGCACTGGTTCAGGAAGCTGCGGAGAGGAAACAGGCTCAGCTCCAGAGCAGCCTGCAGGGCAAGGAAGGGTAAAGGGAAGATGCAGCTGAGCCAGGGACAGTGGGCAGGGAGGCAGAACCCAGAGCCCCCAGGAAAGCCCAGCTGTGTTTGGGTAAATATTAGTCTTGGGAGGAGGCTGACGGGCCATGCTCAGTGGAGCTCCAGCCCAGAGAGCCCTCACCTGATGTGCGGCTTCAGCTTGGCTACCAGGTCCCGTGAGAGCTCCTCATTGGGGGGAGTTGAATAATCCCGGATCAGCTGGGACAAGAAGAAAGAATGCATGAGAGAGGGGCTCCTGCTCCCTCTGTCCAGGCACTGCCACATCCACCTGTTCCTGAGGGGCTGCAGACTGGGCACAAGGATGAGCTGCACAGGGTGACACCCTTGTGCGCGGGAGCAGAGAGGGCTCAGGGGTGTGTGAGCTGAGCCCCTGCTGAGGAGCAGCACCAGGGCAGGGTAACACATGGAGGAGTGTACCCAACCATGGCCCTGGAACAGGAAGGAGAGGGTGAAGATGACAGTATGGCCACAGCTCCAGGACTTGGGGAACAGGGAGAGGTGCCTGCACCTGGTGCAACACCCATGCTGCCTGGTGGGCATGGGTAGCTTGCATACCTGTTTGAAGACTTCCAACAGGGCAATGCAACGGGCATTGGAACCATTGATGATCCCCTGGGAGTACTGAAGGCCAAGACGCACCACAGCTGGATGGATTACTGTGGAGGGGATGCTGCAGGGACAACACAAGGGAGGTGTCAGCACTGTCACTCCACAGCCCAGTGAAAATTAACCTATTGCCAGGCTCCTACCTAAACAACCCAAGGGATGTCCAAGAACAGAGCTGTCAGTCAGGTTCCTACTTGCTCTGCAACCTAAGGAGTCCAACTAACCCCAGAGCCCCTTCTCCTACAGCTCTGCGCTCCCTGATGGCAGCTCTCCTCACCCTACAGACAGGACAACCTGCTGCCCCCCCTTTACTCTGCAAAGCAACTCACAGGCACCCCCTCTACAAATCAAGCCTATCCCCCACACACAGACCAGGGTAACCTTTCGCTTTGGACCACTCTGCAAACAGGCCTGCCAAAGCAGAGGCACGCAATTATCAGAGGCCAGGGTTGAAGAGGCCGCATACCTCATCTGCTGTGTCAGTGGCTTCTTACGGCTGTACTGGTGCAAGTGGGAGAACAGGTTGACTTTGGTGCCATAGTCCTGCCTCAGAGGTACCTGTAGCCAAACAGCGGCAATGATGACTTGTCCAGCGTCCCCATACCACCCCACTCACTCCAGCATCACCCATTGCCCTCGGTGCTTACTGGTGGCACACCAGAGGTCCCCTCTGCCCTGCAGAGAGCAAGTCCTGCTCCCTGCCATGCAGTTAGCCTGACCCCCACCCTGTGCACCCACAGCATGACTGCCTAGTAGCATGTAGCCTCTCCCCCATGCCCAGTCTTCTTCCTACCTGCTGACGCTCCAGCTTTTTGGCCAGCTTCTTCTGGGCAGCAGGGTCGTCCACCTGCACGTGCTCCGGCAGCCGTTTTACCACTGCGGGGAGAGCAGAGAGTGGCATGAGGCAGCGACATTCTGGTGCAGCGCCCATGTGCTGTCCCTCAGGCAGGAAGCGCACAACATGGCAGCACCCTGGGCACCAGGGAAACGCCACAGAGACTGGGTGGGTACTGCCCTGTGCCCCGCATGCCCTGCAAAGCCCCTGCCCCCTCCCTCCCTGCTCGCTCATCCCTGCGGTCATGGTCTTTACCAGATTGAGGCTCAGTGGGGGCCAGCCTGGGCTTGGCTGGCGTGGCTGTCTGGCTCTGCTCTGCTTTCTTGGCCTGCTTCTGGGCCCGCTCAGCCTCCTGCCTGGCCCGGCGCTCTGCTCGCAGCTCAGCTTTGCTCTTGCCCCCTGTGGGCTTCTCGGTGCCACCGGGGCCATCGGCCAAGGCTGGGGGGGACGTGGGGTGAGCAGCTACTGCAAAAGGAGTGGGGAAGTCTGTGCCCAGCCTTTTGTCATGAGGAGATGAAGCCCAGCATCGGGGGAAGCCCATAGCAAGGAGATCCTCGTCTGTGCAATGGTCTGCCCTCAGGAGGGCAGGTGGGACTAAACCTCACATTCTCCAGCACCCTCAAACCCCCAGTGAAGCAGACACGGAGACCCCCAGGCAAGCTCTGTTTTCAGGGGAGGAAAGGTTTGGTCTTGCTGTGCCTCGGTTCCTGCAGGAACACAGGCCCTCCTTCTGAGAGCTGGTAGGGATGAGAACTCAGGTGCATGGAGGAATGAGTCACCCTAGAGGTCTCATTGTGGCATCCCCTAACTGGGGGATGTTCCTGGCTCAGCGGCTCTTGAGGGACCCTACCACAGGGCTGTCCCAGTTTGAGGGGCAATTCCAACACAGGTCACCCAGGGGCCTCAACTCAGGGCTGTCCTGGCTTGGGTGCTGCCTGGGGTGGGGAGGTCTCACCCTGGGGCTGCCCTGGTTCAGAGGGTGTGCCTAGCTCAGGAGGCTCTGCTTCCTTCTCGCTTCTCTTCTTTTTTTTCTGCTGTTTCTTCTCCTTACGCAGCTGCAGCTTCTCCTCCCGAGACAGCTCCGGGGCCTGCAGACACAGAGTGAGGCAGTGCCCAGTCCCTGTACAGGAGCCTCAACCAAGCCCCTCAGCCCCACACCAGGGCCCAACCCCAACACGACCCCTCTGGCCCCACACGGCATTCCCAGCCTGGCCCCTAGTCCCACTACGGACCCCCACACCGGTGCCCAGCCCTGACACAGCTCTTCTGGCCCCACACACAGCATCTCCGGCCTGGCCCTCAGCCTCACTCTGGCCCCCCAAGCCAGGGCCCAGCCCTGACACAGCCCCTCCGGCCGCACCCAGGGCATCCCTGGCCTGGCCCTCAGCCTCACTCTGATCCCCCCCCGCCGGGACCCGCTCCCCGGCCCCGCTCACCTGCGCTCCCGCCGGCACCAGCGCGGCTGCTTCGTGGCCCGCACCTGGAACGAAGGGAGCCGAGAGCGTGAGCGGCCGCGGCTCCGCCATGACACCTCCCGCGCACACGCCCCCTGCCGGCCCCTCTGCGTGATGCGTCGTGACGTCAAGCCCACGGCCCGCGTTACGTGAGCGCCCCACGCTAGGGCCAGGCTCTGACTGACGTGGCTGGCTGCTGCCTCCCCCGGGGGTGGCAGGTTGATCCGGTTCTGGGGCTGACGCGTGAGGGTGACCCTGCTCACGCTGTGGGGGGCCGCAGTGCGACCGGGAAGTCACCGGGCAGCCCAGGAGCCCCAGGGACGCTGAGGGGAGCCGCCGCGACACGAGGGCCTGAGGCCGCCATCCTGGGGCCGGGCCCCTTTAAGAGGCTGCACCATTGTGGGGGAGGGGGTGCCGCAGAACTGGCGTCATCACCCGCCGGGCCGCTGTCACCCGGGCGCCACCTCTTTTCCCCCCACCGCCGGCGATGGCTCCGCCCCGGCCGCGCCACCGCGCGGGGCGGGGGTGGGCGGGCGGCGCCATCGCGCGGGGCGGGGGGGGGGCACCGGGCGGTGCCATCGTCCGGGACGGGCGGCGCCATCGCGGCTCCCCGTGGGGCGGCGCCGTGGTGCGCGCGGCAGCCCGACATGGCGGCGCGCGGCAGGTAGCGGCGCGGCGCGGCGCGGCGCGGGGGGCCGCCCGGCACCGGCACCATGCACTTCTCCATCCCCGAGACCGAGACCCGCGCCGGCGACGGCGGCGCCGCCTACGTGGTGAGCGGGGGCGCGGCCTGCCCGCGCGGGGCCCGGTTCGGGCCGCGGCCCGGTTCCGGACCGGCGGGGCCCGGTGGCGGCAGCTCCGCGCTGGGCCCGGCCGGCGCCGCCCTGGACGGGGATGAGCCGCCGCGCGGGGGTGGCTCTGCCGGGCAGGGGTCGCGGTTCGGGGGCAGCCTATGCCCCACGGCCCCCGAGTGGCGGTGGGAAGGGCTTCCGGGGGGTCCCGTCCCCAGCGCGCCTGGGCAGGCCGCAGTGGGGAGATCCCGCTCCCAGGATTCACGAGGGATTCCCGTTCCCGGCTGCCTCGGGGCCTCTGTGCCGAGACCCCATGCCCCAGGGCTCGGGGGGGGGGGCGGTTCAGGGGGGATCTCGTGCCCCACGGCCCTCGGGGCCACCATGGGGAGATCCAGTGTCCAGCCACACGGAGGATCCAGGGGAGTTTTGGGAGGAGATGCTGTGCTGTACTGGCCTGGGGCCCGGGAGGTGGCCGGGGGTGATCCCACTGCCCCAGGGTCCAAGGGGCGTTCATGGGGCAATCCTGCTTCCTGGGGTCTGAAGGGTGGCCGGGGGGCAATTCCGCCATCCCAGGGTCCGAGGGGCGGCCAGGGGTGATCCTGCTGTCCCAGGTCCAAGGGGCATCTGTGGGGCAGTCCTGCCCCCTGGGGTCCAGCGAGTGTCTAGGGGGGTGATCCTACTGTGCGCCCCCCTGCCCCCAGGTCTGGAGGGCGGCCGCGGGGAGCGGAGCATGACGGGCGGGCGGTACAGCGCAGCTCCTGGGCCTCTCCGATAACCCGCTGGAATCCCTGAATCAGCTCCCCAGCTTCCTGGCCCTGCCTCTGTGGTGGCACCTCCGCCCCCAACCAGGAGCACTCGCATCGTACTGGGAATGGCGGAGCAGCTCTGCCCGGGCTGCCTGCGGGTGCCCGGCTGGTGGCCCAGGCCAGGCCCCTCTGGGTGGGATTTCTGCCACTGGGCCATAAGAAGGGAGATATCTCTGTAGGGGCCTGTGGCGGCCCAGCTCTGTGTCGTTGGCTCAGAGGGAAGGGTGCTGAGGGAAGGGTGCTTGTCTCCTGTAGCCATGGCGTGTTGGCTCTGTGTAGCGTTCGGGGGGGACAGGCAGTGGGTCTCCTTTCCAAAGCCTCCATGGGGGCCAGCGAGGATCACTCTGCCTGGGGGCAGCCTGTTGGGCGTTGCCTGCAGGGGATGCTCGGGGCGGTCCGTGCCTCAGGGAGGGAGGCTGTCCCCACTGCCCTGGTGTCACCCACAGCCCTGGTGCCAGCCCTGCAGTGGGCTGGCTGCTGGCCGGAGGCAGCACTGTGGCTGGTCCACCACAGCTGGAGCGCAGCCACGGCCCACCAGCCCATCCATCCCCTGGCTTCCTGTTTTGTTCCTGCACGGTGTGAACGCCCTCAGGGCTTCTTGGCAGCTCCACAGAGGAGCGGGTCCCCAGCATGCCAGCGCAGATGCTGGGCTGAGGCAGCACGCTCGGGGTGCCTTGCACCCCAGCCGGAGCAATCCAGGCCCTAGCAGCACTCGCCTGCTCCGCTCATCTCATGCGGGCTAGCAGGGAGAGTGGTTGGCACGGAGTGGGCTCACCACAGGCTGCAGCTCAGCAAAGGCCCCTCTGGCTGCATGGGCAAGGGGCGGCAGTGGGGACACAGGGAAATGAGTTCAGTGCTGCGTTCCTCTGCTTGCTGTCCGTGGAGAGGGCAGGCTGCATGTGGGCCTCACACAGTGGGGTGCTGGAACGTGTTGTGGTGGCCAGGCGGTCTGCGATGAATTCCTGGCCTTGTGGCAAGGGCTGTCCATGGCCTTGCACCTGCAAGAGGAGGAGGAGGAAGACAAGGCAGGTAGTGGAGCCCAGCCTGCAGCCGCTGGCACTGCGGCACCAGGGATGTCCCAGCCGCATGGTGCCCACTCTCCGGAGCTGGCTGCCAGCTCCTGCTCTGCTGGCAGAGCCCAGCGTGGGTGTCATGCTGGCTGCGGTTTCAGGAGGGCTTTCAGGGGCCTGGAAAATGAGCTGACTGCTGCCTCTCCTCCTTGCTCTGAGGGGTTATCCTTGCACACTGACTTGGGAACACCTGTGTCCATGAGGCTGCAGTGTGGCTCCTTTCCCTCCCTGTGGCTGGGCAGAGGCAGGGTTACACCTCTGTCGTGTCGAACAGACATATCCCTTTAGTGTGGTCATACTTTTTGAGCAGTTTTTACCATATTTACTGAGCTGCAGGTCTGTGCTGATGCTGACTCATCTTTCAATGAGCAATACATGAAAACCCTTCAGCACCTTTATTATACTTATCTGTGTGAGTCCCGAGTGTTTATATGATCCACTCCTCGGTCGCTAAGGTTTGGTCTGTGGCTGCTGACAACAGCTTCCTCAGGTCTGGGTTGTGCTGGAGGGGGCCGGCGGGCGGCTTTGCACAGGAGGCTGTTTGTCATGTGTGCTGGAGTGGCTAGATCACGGCCTTGTGGGGACAGCCATGGAGGTGCCCAGCTCTGTGCTGCCCGTCCCCTGAGCTGCTGGAGACGCTGCCCCTCAAGAGCTGGGAGAAGGCCCCTGGGCCATGTGAAGGGAGGGTGCCCGAGGGGCATGGGCGCTGCAGAGCCGTGCACCTTGGGGCAGCATGTGATGCAAGAGCCCTGGCTGCTGCAGGCAGGATCGTTGTCTGGGCTAGGGTCAGCGCCTGCAAGATGAGTGCAGCTCTTGCAGTGGTACTTGGGGCAGGCAAGGGGAGCCAGCTGGGTCTCGGCTCTTCTTGGGGCACAGGATAGACTGTCCTGTTCGATCCCAGGTCAGGGCAGCGTGGGGCTGACATCCTCACACTGCAGAGCTTCCAGGTCACCCAACTGCGGAGCGGTGTCAGGGGCTGTGCTTGGCAGAGCAGGCCTGGCCTCCTTGGAGCTGCAGGCTCTCCTGGCCTGTTTACAGGGAGTCTTTCCATGGTAACTCAGAGCCAGACGCATCTGAGCCTTTCCAGACAGCATGTCAGAGCTGAGCCGACCCTTGGCTCAGCTCCTGCTGGTGGCTGGAGCAGACTGAGAGCTGAGCCTGGGGCCCGGCTCTTCGTATGTCTGGTCACTTGTGTGCCACCACCTCTCCGAGGGGAGCAGCTGAGCAGAAACGTGCCATTTGATGTCTTGGGCTGGCTTTTCCTGTCATCTCAGAGGGTGCGGGGCCCCTGGTGCCATGTGCCTGTGCCCTGCCCATGGGAGGGGCACTGGGGGTTCCCTGTCCCCCCTGTGACTGGGGGAGCATCGCCCCTTCCTATGCTGCCCTCGTCTCTAGGCCTTCCTGAGCTGGCTTGTGTTCCCACAGCCTGGCAGGCTCTGGGGCCCCTCCGTCCCCAGCACTCACCTGTGAGCACTCAGTTCTGGTGTGCGTCTCTCTCCACAGGCCTACAACATTCATGTGAACGGCGTGTTGCACTGCCGCGTGCGGTACAGCCAGCTCCTGGGGCTACATGAGCAGGTAGGGAGCCTCGAGGGCCCCAGCGGGGGTTGAAGTACTGTGGCAGATCGGCTTCGCCTCGGGGCAGCTCTGCTGGGCCTTGTGGCACTTGCTGCGTTCCGTGCAGGCAAGGTGTTGGATCTTGCGAGTCAGGGCCCAGGCTGGCAGCCTGGTGGGTTGGCTGCTCTCTGGCACTATGGTAGCACTCCAAGTGCTGCCGGAGAGCTGGAGGAGTTGGGCTGCGTGGTGGCTGCCAGTAGGCATGTGCTGTCCAGGGTTGGACCTGCCTGAGCTGAAGCACAGGGCTGGGCGAGTGTCATTTTCTGGTCCTTGGTGTTGGGTGCAGGCATTCTCTCATGCTCTGTGATGTCTTGCCTGAGTTTTTGCAAACTGGCAGGTGCCCATTTGGATGGGGAAAGGGTCATGAGCTCTCTACTCCCTGTGCTGAGGCCTCAGAAACTGCTGGGAAGGGGGGAGTTGGTGCAGTCACCCTCTCCCTATCAGCTCTCATAGCGCTGTGCTCTCTTCCCAGTTAAGGAAAGAGTATGGTGCTAATGTGGTACCAGCCTTTCCTCCAAAGAAGATCTTCACCCTCACCCCAGCAGAGGTAGAGCAACGACGGGAACAACTGGAGAAGTATATGCAGGCTGGTAAGCTGGATGTGCCTCATGCCCCACTCTGCATGCCACAGCTTGCATACCTGCTTCCCTGTCATGGTTGCTCAGGGCACTGCCCAGATCACCGTTCCCACAGCCCAGCTGCCTTCTGGACATAGATTTGTCCTGTTCTCCCACCAAAAGCTCAATTTGCTGTGGCCCATCTTGACATATCCTTGCTGGGTAATATCTGGCCTTGTCTGCTGGATGTCAGCCGGTGAGGAGCAGAACAGGCAGGGCTACTCCTCTGTCCCCAGCCCTTCCCTTTCCCCATGTTACCAAAAGTGGGGACTTGCTGGTGCCTCCAGCTCCAGGGAATCTGTGCGCGCATCCTACACACACATGAATATTCAATCCGGGTACAGTCAGAGGGACTGTGGAGCAGATGGGAAAGGGCAGGGACCTAAGCAAATTCCTATGTGCTGCCTGACTCCTTGTCCACGTTTCATCATCTAGTACGGCAGGATCCAACGCTGGGAGGCAGTGAGATCTTCAACAGCTTCTTGCGCAAGGCCCAGCAGGTGAGGGGATGGGAGCTGCTGGATGTGGCGGGCTGTGGGGGCATCCTGTGCAGGGCATGATGGGCTGTGGTGGATGGGGCTGGGCTGCTAATCCTGTTACTCTCTCCAGGAGACACAGCAAATACCCACAGAGGAGGTGGTGCTGGAAGTGCTGCTCTCCAATGGCCAGAAGGTCAAGGTCACCATCCTTACCTCGGACCAGACGGAGGATGTCCTTGAGGTGCCCAGACTTTTGTGCGGGGCAGGACTAGCCCATCCTGCCAAGCCTGCGACTTCTTACATTTGCAGGATGCGTCCCTCCCCCAGCCTGGCAAGCCATGAGGCAGTCCCCTCACCCTCTCTGCTTTATCTGTACCCCAGAGCAGGGTTGTCTTGGGGGCCAAGGAGCTATGGGGCTGGGTTTGGTGTGCCTGTGCTCCTTCCTGGGCCAAGCTCCATGGTGGGTGGCCCCCAGTTGTTTCATTATGGCAGTGATTCCCCTGGCCCCTGCTTCTCCGCTTGCATTCCCTGCCCTGGCCCCCAGCTCAGCTGAGGCCCTGGCTTCCTGCTGGTAGGAACCACCTCCGATAAAGTACACAGACCGGATCCTGCCATGGGGCTCCCAGGCGAGAACACGGAGGCACTGTCTCGCGGTGGGAAGTGGTGACTTCCTGCTCTTGCCCCCAGGCTGTGGCCTCCAAGCTAGATCTGCCTGATGACCTGGTTGGCTACTTCAGCCTCTTCCTGGTGAGAGAGACTAAGGATGGAGCTTTCTCCTGTGAGTAGAGCGCATTGGTGGCAAACCTGCGAGGGCTGTGGCAAGGCAGCTGCCCTGGGAGGGGGGGGAGCTGTGCCCTGCCCAGGGGCAAGAGCTGCATTCTTGGACCAAGTGGCCCTGCCCCAGGCAGCGGGGGGCTGGCAGGTTCCCCCCATGTGCCCTGGGCAGTGGGGGGCTAGTGGCTTCCCCTGCCCTGAGCCACTGCTGAGCTGCTGTTTCCTTGCAGTTGTGCGGAAGCTGCAGGAGTTTGAGCTGCCATATGTGTCTGTCACCAGCCTGCACAACCCCGAGTTCAGGATCATTCTGCGCAAGAGGTGAGCCACAGAGCCAAGGGGCAGCAACTGCTGGAACAGTGGGAATCGTGTTCAGGGTCTCCCTGCTTTGCGGAGGAAATGCTCCCTTCCCTCCTGCCCTCAAAGCTGATGGGACACTTTGACCACTAGGAACATGCCTGGCCATCCCCAGCAGTGACAGCTGAGGCTTGGCTGCCCTTTCTGGTGGGCCTGGCCCCTGTGCTTTTCCAGAGACAGCACTGTTTCCTTCTAGCAGCTGATGGGGAGGAGTGGTGCACAGGGAGTTGAAGGCTAGCCAGAGGGAGATGGCCATGAGAGCCAGCCCAGCAGCTTGTCACAGCATGTGTAGTGTTCACTCCACTGCTGTTAGGAGATGGGAGATGGGTTGACCCATGTGGTTCCCTTCTAGCTACTGGGACTCCTCCTATGATGATGACGTAATGGAGCATCGTGTGGGGCTGAACTTGCTGTATGCCCAGGTGAGTTCATGCAGCCCAGCTGGGAGGAGAGAAGCACTGGATCCCTCAGCTACCATTGTGCAGGGTCCTTGGGACCAGCTGCTTACCAGCCTCTGCTTGTTGGCAGACGGTGTCGGACATTGAGCGTGGGTGGATCCTTGTCAACAAGGAACAGCACCGGCAGCTCAAGTCCCTGCAAGAAAAAGTCTCAAAAAAGGAGGTAGGGGAGGGTGCGGTGCTCTGTCTGGAGCAGTCCAAGGCACCAGGCTGGCACTGGCACTGCTTCCTTGGGCACCTGTGGTGCCTGTTTCTCGCCTTGGAGAGCTGGGACTGAGGCATGGTTGGAGTGTGGCTCAGTCTTGTACTGAGCTCTCCTGGCTCTACCCACAGTTCATCCGCCTGGCGCAGACCCTGAAGTACTACGGCTATCTCAAGTTCGACCCCTGCATCACCGACTTCCCTGAAAAGGGATGCCACGTCGTTGTCAGTGCTGGCAACAACGAACTCAACTTCCAGGTGCGGCTGCCAAACGAGCAGATCAAGGAAGGCAGCTTCAAGGTCACACGCATGCGGTGCTGGCGGGTCACATCCTCGGTGAGTGCCATTCACCCACGGGGCCCTGGGAAGCGGGGAGGGTGGTTTGAGATCTATCAGGACCCTGCTGTGTGAGGCTGCTCTAGCAGCTCTCCCCAGGGAAGTTGCTGGCTATGTTGTCTGCACCCAACCTGGCTGGCCTGGGGAAAGTCTCAGTTCTGGTCTGGGGCTGCGTGGGGTCATTGGTACAAACACGGATTGAGAAGCTACTGCTGTGAGGAGAACTGATGGTGGTGAAAGGCCATTGCAAATTGGGCAGAGGCTCTGGGGCAGACTCCCAGCCAGGCACCTGCCCTTAATCAGTGCAGGGGTCAGGGAAGTCCTCTGAAAACCTCCAGCCTCAGCATGTGTCTTTGCAGGTACCGATGAGCAATGGTCCCTCAGGGAGCAGCCCAGGGAAGTCAGAGGTGAAGCTGGAGCTGGCTTTTGAATATCTAATGAGCAAGGACCGGCTGCAGTGGGTCACCATCACCAGCCCACAGGTAGGGCTGCCTGCGTGCCAGGCCAGGAGCAAGAGGGCAGGTCTGGGCTCAGTGTGGGGTGGCAGGAGGGCTGTGGGGGTGCAGAGCTGGGCTCCAACAGCCTCATGAAACCTCTCTCTTGCAGGCCATCATGCTGAGCATCTGCCTGCAGTCCATGGTGGATGAGCTGATGGTGAAGAAATCTGGAGGCAGCATCCGCAAGGTGAGGGTTGGGGCTGGAGGCCCTCTCTGGTGGGGGGCATCCTGCCCCAACAACTCCATGGGGGTCTGTGCTCAGCCCCACTCGCTCCTCTTGGGACGGCGCCAGCTGTATTTCAGGAGCTGCCTGTGGGGACCCTGTCAATAAGCTGAGCCTTCTCCCCCTGCAGATGTTTCGCCGGCGGGTCAATGGGGCCCTGCGGCGCTCTGACAGTCAGCAAGCTGTGAAATCGCCACCGCTGCTGGTGAGTGGGACCTTGCTGCCCTGGCAGGGGGAGACTAGTGCTGCTGGGGGCTTTGCTTTGTGCTGGGTAGTGCAGGAGCTTAGTTCCCAGGGGCTCTGAGCAGTGACGCTGGCCTCACTGTGCCTTCCTGGGGCTGGCAGCAGGGAGGGATTAGGTCAGAGAAGAACAGAGCTGCCGTGCCTCCCTCCTGTAGCCCTCAGAAGAGGAGGAGGTCCCAGGCCTGCCCCAGCAACCAGACTCCCTAGAGGAGGGAAGGGCCTTGTTTCTGAAGGGTTAGAGTGATTCCTGGGGGCAGGGAACCAGGAGGGAGGTGGGAAGGGTGGCTGGGGTGTCCTGCTGCCTCAGCCACAGCGTGACTGTGCTGTCCTGCAGGACTCACCTGACGCCTCCAGGGAGCCGGTGGTCAAACTCTCGGTGAGTTGTACGTGGACCTGTTGGATGCTGCCACCCTGAGCCTTGGCAGGCATAAGTAGGGTCTGCCCTAACATGTCTCCCCTTCTTGCAGAGCAAGCTCACCTCAGTCAGCCTGCGAGGGATCAGCCACTCCAGCTCTGCTAACGATGTGGCCGCTAACGACTTCCATGGCAATTATGCCTTTGAGGGCATTGGCGATGAAGACCTGTAGTTGCTCCCCCTTCCCATGGACAGCACTGGCCTGAGGGCCCAAGGGCCTTCGCTGAGGAATGTACAACCTGCAGAAAGGTTGCAATCGACGTGCCTCTCACCTGCTACCATCCACCTTCCCCTGCTCCCGAGGGCTGGGGAGCTCATCCCCAACCCGCCATTGCCTTCAGGATGGGGGCAGCTGAAATCTCCTGCTGCTGGCTTCCAGCCAGGGGGACTGTGCTGGAGCTCAGCCAGGAGGTGGCTCATTCCCAGAGCAGCACCAGCCTGACTTGAGCAGCAGGTCCCGGCCGAGCTCTGGAGCAGGCATCGCAGAGCCTGGCCGAGCTCTGGAGGGCAGAGCTACCCCCCACCTGCCCCAGGAGGGCTTGGGCCACTGCTAGGCCTGGCCCATAGTTTGCCCCTACTGCCACTGTGAGCGACCAGCTGCGTTGGGGGGCAGCTGCCCCGTGGTGGCTGGGGGCAGCAGCCTGGTGCCACCGAGCGGCCCTTGTGAGGCTCCATAATGCCAAATTAGCGTTTAGGTCTCTGCTCAGAAACAGACCGCATTAAACTGTCTCCAGTGGGGCTCTGTGCAGAGCCCTATTTCTAACCCGCTCATAGACTCCAGCGTAATCTAGGCTTGTAACCACGTATCTCCTGCTGCTCAGAACGACCAGAGCATTAATGGACAGTAACTGATGTTTACACACTGCAATGATGATTAAAACGGATCTTGATTGGTACTGGGCTGTCTGTTTGGGGCAGGGGTGGGAGGGGGGCTGCTGTCCCTGCCCATGCACAGTGGCAGCCCTGCGCCTGCCCTTTCCGGGAGCAGAACAATGCCCCCAGGGAGAACAGCAGATAACAAAACTGACTGTTTAATGCTTTTATACACAATATAAATTACACTGACCGGCATGGCAACAGCCACGGAGCCAGTCCTGTTCCCCCCCACCCCATTTTCCCCCAAACTCCGTTTGAGGAAGGCTCTGACAGGCAGGAACAGGGACCCTCCCCAGAGACGCAGCACCACCGCTATAACTGATCGTGGCCATGCTGGCTAGGGTGTACCAGAGCTGGGTAAAACCGCTGGCCACAGCTTTGCCCTGCCCCAAGGCAAAGGGGAAAGGGCTGAAGACCTGGTCCCCACTGCCCCCAGTGCAGCTGGCCCTGAATAAGGCAGTGGAGTTTCTGCCGTCCCTCCCCCAGGGAGGACAGGGCCGCTGCGGCAGGCCCATGGCCGGGATGCCCCACAGCCAAGGCACCCCGGGGTCCCATGCGGGGCCGAGTCCCTCCATGGGGCCAGGTGCCCCTGCGCGGGGCTAAGTGCTGTCTCAGGGCAATGCTGCGCCCACGGCAGGAGGGGCCAAGAGGGCTTTGGCATTGCGTGGATTTACCCAGCTCTCAGCCGTGTGGCCATGGATCTTCTGATGGCGCTTGTAGTTGTCCCAGTGGCCAGTAGTGTAGGGGCAGTCCCGGCACTGGAAGGGCTTCTCGCCCGTGTGCCGCAGCATGTGCCGCTTCAGGTTCATGCTCTGGTTGCAGCTGTAGCTGCAGAGGCTGCACTGGAAGGGCTTGTCACCCGAGTGGATGCGCCCGTGGCGCTTGAGGTTGGCCAGGTTGCCGCAGGCATAGTCACAGAGCTGGCACTTGTAGGGCTTCTCGCCTGTGTGCACTCGCTGGTGCCGCTTCAGGTTATCAAGGTGGGCAGAGGCGTAGGGGCAGAGCGGGCAGGCAAATGGCTTCTCCCCGCTGTGCGTCTTCATGTGCCGTGCCAAGTGGTTGGGGTAGTGGGTGACAAAGGGGCAGAGGCTGCAGGCAAAGCCCTTGTCCCCGGTGCTCTTGCGGGGGCTGGCACCTGGCTCGGTGCCCAGCACTGCCAGGCTGCAGCGCCCACAGACCTGCTCAGCCAGGCCTTCATCCTGCGTGAAGCCGTCGTCCAGCACCAGCCCGCACATGCGGCACGTGAAGGGAAAGAGCAGCTCGGGCAGCGCAGCTGTCTCGTCGCCCCGCAGTCGAGCGCAGCCGGGCAGGAAGGGGCCACTGCCGTTGCCCACGTGCAGGCTCAGTTCCGGCAGCAGCGGCTCTGCAGGACAAACGCAAGCAGGGCCGTAAGCAGGGCAGTGCCGCCTGGGCAGTGCCCAGCTCCGAGGAGCCCCGGCTGCATGCTGGGGAAGATGCTCCCCTGTGGCGCCTGGGGAAGGCAATGGTGCAGTGCAAAGCTGGCGGCAGGTCACATCAGGGGCTTGAGGATGGGTGCTGGGATTGGCATGAAGGTGGGACATGCCCGTGGGGGCAGCAGAGGGGCTGGGTCCCCACCTCCCCCGCCCTGCACCGTGGGGCGCCCCCAGGGCTGGTCCCGCATTACCTGGGTCCTTGTCACGCCGATGCGGCCCCTCGCCTTCGGGCAGGCGGTGACTGAGCATGTGCCGTTTCAGATTGCGGCTCTGGTTGCAGCGGTAGTCGCAGGTGGCACACTGGAAGGGCTTGTCCTGGCTGTGGACTCGTTCGTGGCGCTTGAGATTGCCCAGGCTGCTACAGGCGAAGCTGCAGCATGTGCAGCGGTAGGGCTTCTCCCCCGTGTGCGTGCGCAGGTGGCGGGTCAGGTTCACCAGCTGGGCAGAGGCGTAGGCACACTGCGGGCATGCAAATGGCTTCTCACCGTTGTGTGTCTTCATATGGCGCTTGAGGTGGCTGGAATAGTGGGAGGCGAAGGGGCAGAGCTGGCAGGAGTAGACGATGCGCTGGCTGCGGCCCCCCTCAGCACCTGCGCACTGTAGGCAGCTCTGCCCCAGGCTGGCGGCCAGCTGCAGCCCACACTGGCGGCAGGGCAGTGCTGTGGGGCTGGGCTCCCCCCCTTCCTCAGGGTCGCTCTCCACGCTCAGCTGCTGGTAGCCAGAGGAGCAGTCGTCGTCGCTCAGCGCGTAGGCTGGGATGGCGATCTTCCCCACCAGCGTGTCTGCTGGGAACAGTGCAGAGATGGGACAGTGTCAGCATGCAGCTGCTCCAGATGAAGCCCCTCTGTGCTACCGGCCCTGGCAGCAGGCAGCACCAGCCAGCTCGGAGACGGCATGAGCCTGACGAGGGCTGCTGCGGCCAGGCGAGCACTGGGGGGCCGCATCCGCCCTGGCAGTGCCCAGGCGCAGCCCCAAAGCACCGCATGCCCTCAACAGCAACGTCAGCATAAGGAGGAGCACAGCCATGGCCTGTCCCAGAAACCCCCGGGGGCCCTGTCCCCTGGTGCTGTGGCTGGCTGAGCCCATCGGCCCACGGCCCTCTGGCATCGGCACTTCTGGGCCAGGGCCAGGGGTGGGGTGGCAGTGGGGAGGCGTTGAGCATGGCTCGCAGCACCTGGCCTGCGGGAGGGAGCACACGTCCCCTAGCAGCTCCTGGAGCCCCACAAAGTGCAGAGCAAAAGGGGGCATCCGTAGCAGCCTCACTCGAGCTAGAGGAATGCCATAGTCCTGCCTTGCATCCCGCGGAGGGACTCTGGGCTTCACAAGTGCTGTGCCTGTGGCCCCAGCTCGAGGACACGTCCTTGTGTCCAGGATGGCTCTCCCGAGCTTGGCACCGCAGCCCCCAGGTGCCGGTGCTGCTCCCTGGCCGGGCCGGGGGCTGAGAGCAGCAAGGTGCGTGTCGGCCACCGCGCTGCACAGAGAGCGCCCGAAGCGCGGGGCGGCGTCAGCGCTCTCGGGCGCCCCAGGCCATTACCGGGGTCACAGCGGCAGCAGGACCCAGGGAGCCGTCACCGCGAGGACGCCGGGCGCGGCCGTTGCCGGGCCTGGGTCGTTACCACGGGAGATGCCGGGCGCGGCCGTTGCCGGGCGATCGCCGAGGCGCGCTGCTGGATTCCCGCGGCAGCAGTATCGGGGCGGCCCGCACCGGGGGGAGGCCGCTCGCAGGCCCGCGGCCCAGTAGCAGGTCTCCGCGCAGGGGCAGCGCCAGCGCCGCTCCCGGCGCCGCCGCCGTCTCGGGGGCCGCCCCTGGGTCCACCGCAACCCGCCAAGCGCCGCCGCCGCGCACTCACCCTTCACCGGCTGCGGGTGGCTCTGCTTCCGCCGGGGCATCGTGGCGGGCCCGGCCCGGCCCCGCCGCCCCCGCCAGCCAGGGGCGGCCGCCGCCGCCCCGCCTCAGCCCCGGGTACTTCCACTTCCGGCCGCCGCCGGGGCCGGGCCAGCGGCGGAAGCGGGCGCGGCGCCCCGGAAGTGAACGCGGCCGGCCGGAAGTGTGCACTGGGTCCGCCACCGCCCGGCTCCCCGCCGAGCGCCCGGAGCGCGGGCGGCGGGCGCGGGGCCGTGGTCCCGGCATGCGGCGGGGAGGGCCGGGGCCGCCGAGGGGCGCGGAGTGGGAGAGACAGGCAGGGCCCGCGGCGGAGCGGGCGTCCCGGGGGAGAGGGCAGGTGCACGGGGACGGGGCAGGGGCAGGCAGGGACATGGGGCAGCTCCCCGGGATGGGGCAGGGTCATGGGGGATGGGGCAGGGTCCCCGGAACTGTGGCTGCGGCAGGGGTCTGGGGGAACCGTGGTCCCTGCAGAGGGTGGAGAAGTGGAGATGGGTGTGAAGGGGCAGGGCTGCATGGCAGAAGAGTGGCAGCGAGTCCCTGTGGCGCTGGTTGGGCAGGAGTGGCTGGGGCAGATCTGGGTGGCGACTGCGACTCTCCAAGCTAAGGGCATCGCAAGTGGGTGGCATTATTGGGGCTGCAAGGCCCCAAGGGCAGGGTGGTGAGAGCGTGAGGAGACAGCCAGAGTGGAGACACGAGGGGCTGCTGGGATAGGGATCTGTTCCTGTGGGGCCAGCGGCCACCACTCCCATGTTCTGGCACTGATCGTCTCTGTGCCTATGTGTTACCGAGGGTGGCCACAGCACTCTCCTCCTCTACGCAGTGAGGCATGGCCCAGATCCCAGCTGCTGGAGAGTCGCAGGATGCCCCGCAAGCCCCCTCAGCGGGGAAGGAGCTCGGTGAGTCGTGTGCTGACATCTGTCAGAGCCCTGTGCAGGGCTGTGGCACCTGTGGCCTGCCTTGTGGCTGCCTGTGTGCCCTCAGCCCTGTGTAGTGGCTGTCCGCCTGCAGAGAGGGGGTAGTGCTGGCCAAGGGACCTGCTCTGTTTGGTGGAGCAGGAGCAGGACTGGCGCTGATGAGGCACAAGGGATTCTTGCCAGGCAATTTTTGAAGTCAAGGGTCTGTGCAGTGTTGAGGAGCACACGGCTCACGGGACCTGGCTGTGCAGCGAGCAAGCAGCTTGTTCAGGCAGGATGACCAGAGGAGGGAGGTGGCGACAAAGTGCCAGAGGCAGAGGCTGAGACTCAGCTTTCCTGTTTCCGGTGCAAAGAGGCTCCTGCAAAGCTCTGGAGGCTCTGAGGATACCAGCAGAGAATGTCCCAGGTGGTCAAAGAGGCCGAGTCACTGCAGGATGAGAGGGTGGGGTGTGCATCTGGCACTTGGGTAACAGCGAGCAACAGTGCATCTTTCACCATCGTGGTGTTTCTGGTGTTGGGTTCCTTTTGCCCTGGATGAGGGATCTGGGGCTGTTGGGAGTGCAGGGAGGGGCTCACAGTCCTCCTGTGCTCTGATCTCTGGAAGTAGCTGAGGATCCTTGAGGAATACAGCAAGCCCAGCCACGAATCAGATTGCTTGGGGAGGTTGTGCTGTCTCCATCCTTGGGCATTTTTAAGGCTTCACGAGATGAAGCCCGAGGCAACCGTTTCTGTCCCCAGAGTTACCCTGCTTTGGGCAGGAGGTTGGACTAGAGGTCTCCTTAGGCCCCTTCCCACCTAAATTATCCTGTGATGACGCCCACAGGCAACACTGTTCTCTCTGCCTGCTGCTAGGTTGCTTCCCATGGCTGGGTGTGAGAAGAGAGGCAGCTGTAGCGCGGGACCAGGAGCGGCCTTGTGGTGGGGCATTGTAGCAGGTCCGTAGCTCCTCTACCAGTTACCGCAGCTCCTCAGCCATTACCTCTGCCAGGCTAATGCTTGTGGTCACAACTCTTTCAAGGACCACAGAGTCAAGCCCTGTCACCTGGTGTGCCTTGTAGGGCCAGTGGGCAACGGGCCCCCATGTGATGGAGCTTGTGATTTCTTTTGGCATGCAGAGATGTGTGTCAGGGGCAGCAGCTCTGCTACCAACTTCGCTGTTCACATGGTCACCCCCTTTGAGGTGTGGATCCCTGCCCCAGAGCGGATCCCCATCTGTTGGCCCCGTTCTGTCCTCTCTGCAGCTCTCGTAATAGAGCCCTGTTTGATGTGTCTGAGTGTCGGCACGTGCGGCTGCCCTGCGATGCCATGAGTTACCACTGTTCAGGCTGTTCACGGACATGTTTTGTTTATTTCCAGGGTGCCAAGGGAGTCAAAGGTGTTGGGCCTCGCGGTGGTCCCCAGGGAGCCGCACCACTCCCTGTTGTCAGCAATGTTTCCCCATTGACAGGTGCCGGAGGGGCCAGTCTGATCTCTGCCAGTGATTGTCACTGTGCTGTGCAGCCATGGCTGTTCAGACAGCACATTGCAGGCCTGATGCAGGAGCCATGCAGTCATGGGGTGACTCTGTAGGTCAGACACGTTCGTGGCATTGGCACAGCGATTGCTGCTGTTCCAGTTCTGGCTCCTGCTGTCCTGCCAGCCAAAGCCTGCTGTGGCAGCAGTGGTCACCCCCATCCCACTGCCCTCCGTGCAGCTGGAGTGCCTTCTTTCCCCTCACCTTCTGCAGCACCTCTTGCTCCCTAACAACAGTTTAAATCAAATCTCAGCCTAGTTTCCATGGGCTCTTCAGTTACCACCTCACTAGAAAGTGCCTTGTTGCCCAAGGTGATGCGGTGCAGCACCTCACTCATTCCCGGCAGAACACATGTTATTAAACTCCCTGGTCTTGCATAACATTTGCCTCTTTTAGTGCTGATGTGTCTGCTGTATTGGCTATACTAAAAGGCAAAAACCCAACAGGGATGGTTAGAGGTGGAGGGATACAGTAATGCTGTGGAGCTGTGAATTGGGGTGCCGCTATATGGGATGTAGAGAAGGGCAGAGCAAGCAGCATGGTGGAGTGACTGGTGCTGGAGTCGGGAGGGATTGTGGTGTGTGACCCCGGACAAATGTGAGCTGATTGTGAGAGATTTGGCTTCTCCCTTCTGTAACTGCTCAGCTCCTGGTCATTTAGTTAACCGGCACTTGAGTCATTTGGTCATCTGTTTTACGAACTACACAGCTGCTTGGGCAATGCAGAATGTAGAGAAGGACTGATTAGAGATTCTTGCTTCCCATGAGGCCTCAAGTCCTTCTGTCCTGGGTTGCAGGACACGTGGGAGGAGCTGCCTCTTCCCAGGGTGGTTTAGAACTGAACCTTTGTGGAGGAAACCATTTCTCTGTCAAAGTGAGACATTCTCTGCTCTGCTGTGAGTGCTGTGAGCTAACCCTGAGGAGGAGTGAGCAAAGGCAGGTTTGATTTGCCCATGAGCTTTTTGATTTACCTCCAGATAGTCATTGCTAGGGGCTTCCTTATGCAGACCAGGCTGAGGAGCTTGTTGCATCTGCAGTGACAAGCGTTGGCTTCCAGATGGGCTCTCTGTGGCTGTGGGGCACTTAAACTTCAGTGGAAAGTCAAAGCTTCAGACTGTTTTTGCTTGGAGAGGAAAGCAGTGGAGACTTGGGTGGTAAAGATATGTGATTAATTATAAAGTTCTTTCTACAAACTGACTGCCAGTGTTCACTGCCACCTTCTTTGCAAAGACCACTGTTTTTTCAGACCAGGGGAATTTGGGTGGTCCTGTGTCTCGATATCAGTGCTGAACTGAAGGGGACAGGATGGAGCAGAACAGAGCTGGTGCAGGAGCAGGCAGGTGGCTGGGGACAGGCTGTGGCTGCATGGCCCAGGGTCAGCCTGCAGGGCTATAGGTCAGTGTGGGTTATAGGAGATGTTCATGACCCATCAGAGGAGGGAGGGTCTGGGGCATGAGACTGAAATCCCTGTGCTGCAGGGCTTCTGCCAGGCTCAGGGCACTGCTGACAGGGCTGGCCCTGATGCTGCAGACCCACAGGGCTGGCTGGCTGGTACTGGGCCAGTCTAGGGGCTGTGGAGAGCACCGTGCTTTGCTTTGGCCTATGCTGGGGCTGTGGAGTGTTATCCTTGTGGGCTGCCCTGGGCCTGGCAGGGCAGCAGGGCCTGTCAGCAAGGTGGGAGAACGTTGCCACAGCTTGGTTTTGGTGCTGTAGGGCAGGGGGTTCTCACAGGTGCTGAGGGCCCATTCCCATGTCCATAGCCCCAGAGCTCACTCTCATGTGTGGTTCTTTTGCAGGCTGACCAACGCCGATGCTGCGGCAGGAGATGGTTCAGCTGTTGCCTGTAGGGATGCAGGCTCCAAGGCCCGGATAGGAGCCCAGCTGGCCAGCCATGGGGCCCTGCTGGGGCTGGCCTCTCTCTGCTACCCCCCGTGGCCTGACAGTGGCCAGCATCTGCCCTGAGGTGCCACCATGAAGCGGCCCACACTGGTGTCTGGGCTTCTCCGTGTCCTGGGCTTCTTTGGGCAGAAGCCGCAGGTTGTCAGGGAGATGTCTTCAGAGCTGAAGCCAGAGCTGGGGGGCCCTGAGGAGATCCACATCACGCTGCCCATGAGTGATGATGGGGAGCTGGTGGAGTGCCCCCTGTGCTTGCTGCCCCAGCCACCCGAGGCCTTCCCCACACTGGCCTCCTGTGCCCACCACTCGTGCCGGGCCTGCCTGGAGCAGTACCTGCTCATTGCTGTCAGTGAGAGCTGCGTGCAGGTGGCCTGCCCACACTGCCCTGCCACGCTCCAGCCTGCTGACATCCACTGCCTCCTGGCAGACCCCATTCTCTGCAACAAGTACGAGGAGTTTCTCCTGCAGCGGCTGCTTGTGGCTGACTCCAGCACCTGCTGATGCCCTGCACCTGACTGCAGGTGACCAGCTGACCCCTCACGTGGGGCCAGGGCCCTGGGGATGGCGTGGGGGGCCTCCCTGCTCTGTGCAGGCACTTCTGGAAATGCACCTGAGGAGGTGATGGGCTTCACCAGCTGGGAGCTGGTGTATAGCAGACTACGTGTACCCTGTGAGCCTTTTCCATGCTCCACCTTCCTTTGCCTTGATCCCATGTGTGGTTGGGCCTGCTCACAGAGACATGGCAGTTCCTGGCTACAGAGCCTGGGCTGCTGCGTTACCCATGGGGATCAGAGCTCTCCCCATGAGCCCATCTGTGCTGGGCCATTGCATCGGGCTGTAGGGGGGTGGCGAGTGCTGCATGGGGAGGGCTTTGCTGCAGCAATCAAGCTGGTGGGGCTGGCAACTGGCTCTCCTGCCAGCTGGCTGCAGCCCCCTGCTGCAGTGCAGTGCGGAGAGAGGACCTGCCCTTGTGTGGGTTGCTGTGCCAGGGATGGGAACAACTGAATACTGTGCAGTGATGTGGATGGGGACTGCCAGACCCTATCTTGCTGACTGTGCTCTCCCCACAGCTACGCTGTCATTGCCTATGGCTGCGCTGAGTGTCTGCGCCTTACCTGCGAGCGCAAGGGCTGTGGCACTGAGTTCTGCTACCACTGCTGGCAGCCCTGGCACCCCGATGGTCCATGCAAGCTGGTGCCATGAGCCCCCAACTTGGCCGCTCCCTCGGCACAGCTTGTCCACCAGGAGGACACAGCCCATGGTGAGACCCTGGCCCATGGTGGGAGCGAGTAGGGCAGGGAGTAGGGAGCTGGCACCACCACTGGTCTCATGCTCTCCCCTATTTGTGGCAACTCTGGAGCCAAGACGTACTGGTCCCCATGAGCTGCCTCTGCATGGGGCTGCCTAGCCCCTGTGCTAGGTGCTCAAGCTGGGGATGTGGAGCAGGGCCTTGCTGTGCTGATGGTGCCTAACTCACCCTGGCACCTGTGTCAGTGCCAGGCAGTGTCTGCCTGGACAGACCCTGGCTGGGTGATGGCGAGGGCCAGCAATCCCAGCACAGCGCATGGAGATGGAGCTGCACTGTCCATCCCATCCCATCCCATCCATCTCCCTTGCCAGCAGAGGCTGAGGACATCAAGGCCTGTCCCTACTGTGGTGCCTTCATCATGAAGATCAATGGCGGGAGCTGCAACCGCATGAACAGCACCATTTGTGGCTGTCTCTTCTGCTGGCTCTGCCTGCGGGAGATCTCTGATGTGCACTTCCTGAGGTCAGCGCGGGGCTCGGGGGCTGTTGAGAGCCATGGGGCTGGGTGAGGGACCTACTAGGAGCTGAGGTGTGCATTGGGGTTGCTGTGAGGCTGGGGGAACAGCTGTGGGGCTGAGCTGTGAGAGCTGGGGGCTCTACTGGGAGCTGTGGGGCTTAGCTGGGGGACAGGGAAGCCCTGCTCACAGTCAGGGCTGTGGGGCTTACTGGGCTGTGGGGCCGGGTGGGCTGTCAGCATCCATAGGCCAGGGCTGGTGGCTGGAGCACAGGAGCAGGTGGGCTCAAGGCCATGCTCGCAGTCTGCAGGGTGAGGGCAGCTTCTGGGTAAGTGGTGCTGCTGCTGCTTCCCACTGCCCCGTGGGTCTTGCCCCAGTGCCAGGGACAGGCTGTGCAGGTGTCTGGCTGTCCTGCTGCAGGAACCACAGGGTAAGCCCCACTCTGTCCTCACAGCCCCTCTGGCTGCACCTTCTGGGGAAAGCAGCCCTGGTCTCAGACCCGGAAGATCCTGTGGCAGCTGGGCATGGTGCTGGGGGCACCCATGGTGATCTCCCTTGTGGCAGGGATTGCTGTCCCTGTCATCACCATCAGGATCCCCATCTACATGGGTAGGAAGGTACTGGCAAGGGGCCTTAGGATCCCTGTAGTCCCACTCCCCACTGAGCCCTGGTGGCTCCAGGTGGATACCCAGCGCTCACCACTGCCCGCAGCATGTCCCTATGCCATCCCTCTCTCCCCATAATCGCTGCTTGTGGGATCTCTCTCCTGCTGGCCCCAATACCCTTCCCCAGGGAGGATTCCTGTCTCCCACCTCTGTGGGAATGGTGGACACAATCCTGAGGTGGTAGGCCTGAAGAGGTACGGGCCTGGTGGGTGAGAGGAGGAGGAGGAGGTCTAGGGGATTTTTCCAGGGACACATTAACTGTGGTGGCTGCACTGTCATAGCTGCCTGCGGCGGGGGAGTTGGAGGGGGTGTCTGGGAACCTCCATCTCCAGCTGGAGCTCTGCCAGAGCCTTGGGAACCGGGACATGGCCTGTGGACTGAGCTCCTCTACAGCACCCCTGCACCTGCTCTCACTTCTCAAGGTGCTTGGCCGGAGCCGGAAGAGCAGACTGTTAGGGTGCCAGCAGTGCCTTTCTATCACCAGCAGTGTCCTCCTGTCTCTCTTTGTGTCCCCCATAATCATGGCCGACACAGTTGGTAAGTGCCGCTGGCTAGGGCTGGAGGGCCCTGCCCAAGTCTTAAAGAGCCTGGGGCTGCCATAGAGCATCTCATCAGGGTTAGTCGGAGAGCTGGGATGCCAGGATGGTGCAGAGGGGGCAGGCAGGGAGGAGAGGGGGGGGATGCCAGCAGGTGCCAGGCACTAGCTGCATCTACCCACAGGAGTTGGTGTGCCCCTGATGCTCGCCTACATCTATGGGGTTGTGGTGCTGTCACTGTGTCGGAGCCGCTGGGGCTGTGGTGGCAGCCATGGCCAGCCAGGAGACCTTGGCATGGTGGAGCTGGAGAACATGATCAAACGTGAGTCCTGCACTGCTGGCTACCCGCTGGCTTGTGCCCTGCATGGGGGCTGCACAGCCTGTGGTCCTGCTCATGGTTCTGTGGCTGTGACAGCTCTGGTGCTGGGAACCTGTGTCCTGCCAGGGCTAGAGGGCCCTGTTCTGCCCTGGGAGGTACTGTGCAAACCCCTGTTCTGGTAGAGAGGCTGCAACTGGCAGGACACAGTGACCCACTGGTTCTGGGCACAGGGCAGGTGCTGCCCAGGGTGGTTTGGAGTAGTTTGTATCCAAACCCTGCCAAGAGCCTGCAGGACTGTGCTGCTCGCTGTTCCTGTGGGTTTCTCTTCTGTGTGCTCAGTGGTGTTTCTTCCTTTGCCAGTGAACCAGCTGTGGTTGGTGCTGCCCAGCCCCTGGGGGGCCTGTGGCTGGCTGCAGGGAAGGTGTCAACATCAAAGTGGAGGTGGAGATCGAAGTGGTGCTGCACCCTGGCCATGAGCAGAGCCTGTGCAGCGCCCTGTCTGGGCAAAGTCTCTCTGGGGCTCCCTAGGTGGCACCAGCAAGGGGTGCAGCACAGCAGGTGGCCCAGCAGAGTGAGGACTGTGGCTGAGGCCTGGGCAGCACTGAGCAACGAGACCCTCCCTGACCACAGAGGCCTTTTCTGGGCTCCCACTCACACTGACTTGAAGATCACACATGCTCCCAGGGCAGAGCTCGGTGCTGTGAGTGCAGGCACCACAAGCCCCGTGCACTGGGTTCCAGCCAACCCCTGGCAGGGCAGGCTCTCACAGGGCTCTCAGCGCCACCAGCCCTGTACCATCTCTGCTGAGGCAGCCTTGAGCACTGGCACCGCTAGAAAATAAATGTAGTTGCTGAGGGCACGTGTCCTGCAGCACAGCCATCTGTCAAATGGCACAGCCCTGTGGCAGCAGGCCCTGTTTGTTCTGCACAAGGGAGGAAATTGTTGGGCAGGTGGGGGATGTGGGGGGGGTCCCAGGGCCTGTGTGCCTGTCATATGGGGATTAGGATGGGCTTAGCCCCTTAAGGGTGCAGGCAGTGAAAGCTTGGGGGGGGGGGAGTGGGGGGACGGGAGGAAATAGTAGCATCAGGTGCTGGGGGAGAGCAGGGGTGCACCTGGCAGGTGCAGGAGCAGCATGGTACAGGGCAGGCAGCCAAGATCGTGCTGCGATGCCCCCACCCATCACCATGCAGGCAAATGTGGTGATTCAAGGATGCTCCCAACATGGTGCCTGGCTGTGGCTGGCAGGTCTTGTGCATGGTGCAGACTGGCTGCACCAAGGCCTGGAGCTATGGGGTGCCCAGGAGGGTGCAAGGCCATGTGCTGCACTGGGGCAGAGCTGAGGAGTGTACAGGTCTCACTATGGTGAGCTGTGGCTGTGCCCCGAGTGCCCGTTGCTGCTGTGCTGTGGGCAAGGGGGCCCAGTTGTGCCCTGCACTGGTAGACGGGTAGATCTTTGTACTCACTCTCCAGCCTCCTCTCAGGCTTATAGGCCCATATCGTGTGCTGTATGGACACAGGCACATGGCAGGCCAAGGCGACCAGTGCTGGTTGAAGGCAGAGCAGCACAGACACAATCAGCACCTGTGTCCTCATCCTGGTCCCTGCTCTGGCTGAATAGGATGAAGGTCCGTGAGTGCTTGGTATGAGCACGTGTGTAGTTTAGTTCTACACACATGACAGATGCACACATTTATGTCCCTGCAGTAGCGGGCCTTAGGCACTCAGGCTATCCCCTAGCTGGCCCTTGAATCCTTGTTTCTGGTTGTCCCTCTGCCCTTGCTGCCCACTATGGTCACCCAGCCCTTCCCTGGGGCCGGCATGCAGTCTGCATGGTGCCCACATATGGGAGAGAACCCCATGCCAGAGAAATATTTTTTTTTTTTTTTTTTTTCCTGGGAAGCTGTGACAGCCTGCAGGATCTCAGTATGCAGGACACATCCACAGGCACTGTGTGCAGGTGCCCAGCCCCTTTCACCCTTTTCCTATGCTTAGGCCTGCCCAGATCCCCCAATTCCCCCAGTCCAGCTTTGGCTCTTTCCTCTCTGCATCCCCAAGGACAGCTCGCTGGCTCTGCAGCCCTTCCCAGCATCCCCTCACACCTTTCTGCCCACCTCAGGCAAAGCAATGGGGCAGCCTCTGCCCTCAGCCCCATGGTGGCCTCGCACACAGCCAGGTCTAACAGGCTTCCAGGAGGAGGCTGGCCCTGCTGCCCCAGGTGTGTTGGCTCCAATGAGGTTCCTTCACTCCGCTGTGTTCGAGATGATTTTTTTTTAAATCATTTAACCTAACAGGCAGTCTTAGAAAAACTCCTGATTTTATTCTTTCAACAGACTTACTAGGTTAATAAAATAACTGTAGACATAAAGGCCTTTAATATAGCACATGACAAAGCACTCTCATTAAAATTTTGCACAATATTAACAGACCACACAGTAACTGTCAAAACTGATAACATAATACAAATTGTTAACATGAACTTGCCATTAACCAGAGCCATTTTAATGGGACTCCACAGTTACTGGTGCTAAGTCCAATATCAAAAGCTGTTTTAGTCACCAGGAAGAAAGTTGAAAACAAGAATCCTGGAGGCTGGTGTCTCATAGCAGGAACGAGGCAGCTGGACAGTGACTAGCCAGCTCCTTTCGACAGATGAAGTTTTAACTCCACTGAGTGAAGCTATGCCTTGGGTGCTGGCACAGGCCAGCTGGTGAGGGCATTGCAGCTTCGGGCACTTGGTCCAAGGCGACGCAGTCGTCAGAGGCTCAGCTCAGGGCAGCCAGAATTTACCCCCTGGTGTGGAGGTAAACCACAACATCACTGCTGTCCCCATTCTCAAAAGGGTGCATGTAAATTGAAGAGGCACCGGAAATGACAAATTATTTCAGGCCTGGAAAAAAAATCTTGTTCTCATGAGAATTTAGTCTGTTTATTCAAAATTTGAAGGCAATTTGGCCAGTGCACTTGTACATTTGCAGGAAAGAAGTGCTGGATACTAATCTGCCCCTTATCTGGAGATACCCTGAGACAGATCTACCTGACAGCAAATAAGATGCCCTAACAAGCTATGAAACCTGCCTTTGAAAAGAGCTCCCAATGCAAAAAATCCTCCCTGTGGGTTTTTACTCTTGTAGCACCTTTCCAGGGGAAATACCAGCTCATCCAGAGACAGCTTCTGAGCACGGAAACCACAAAGTGGGTGCCTCTGGGCAGGGGCCAAGCAGCAGATCCAGTTGCACAACTTGCATACACCTGCAGCCCTAATCTCCCACCCCAAGCACTGCCACAGGAGCCCAGCTTTGATGCTTCAGGTGTTGAAACCCCCTAGTCCTGGGCACATTTTTACCAAAGAGACACTGAATGCAGGGGCTTAGCACCATGCCACCAGGGAAGGGCTCAGCTCATCAAAAAATAATGCAGTTGGCTCTGACCAGCCTGGCAAGGCACTGACAAGTTGAATTGCAGCGTGCAAGGCCCAAACAGCTGGCCAGGACAAGCCAGTCAGACTTCACTTATGAAGGAAGAAACCTTGCCATGGAGGAAGGGCATTGCCAAGGGCACTCACCTCTGACATAGGAGCCCCCGAGCGGCTGCAGGGAGCTGTGCCAGGTGACTGAGTCTGCAAACCTGCACCTGTGTTCCCACCATGCCAGGCAGGAGCTAAAGGGACACAACAATAGGCAGTAGCAGGTGACTTCTCCAGCTGCAGTTTCTAGCCTAGGGTCTTCACTCCTGCAGGAGCAGCAGCAATACTGAAACACACACTATGAGCTTTAAACCATCCAGCACACCTGGCAGGAGCTGCATGTTCACACACCTCCAAGAGAGTGCACAGTTTTGTACAGCATTCTGCAGTCAGGTTAGCTCTGGGCTGTGGCAAGTACCCACATCTCTAGGTAGCAGACACAAACTGTCTTCAGAGACTTTTTCCCTGCTCCATATGCAACAATCTGATCAGCTGAGCCATCTCAGGCTGAATGGAGAGGCAGCAGGGCCCAAGCACTGCAGTCACATGGCAGAAGCCAACCTCTCATCCTGAGCAGCAGCCAATACCCCAAGGTACCCTGAGACATCAGGACCAGCATTCTCCTCCCAGGCCCACCCTCCTCACCCTTCCCACCCTCCAATCTCCAGGAAATAACCAAGAGCCAAAGGATAGCTACGTTTTCTGGGCGTTTAGTTTGAAAAAAGTATTGATTGAAAGTGTACAACAGAACAAGGTGTGGCAGCAGCACCACGACCAGATTGTTTCACAAATAAAAACAGAAAGGGCCTTAAATAATCAGGTGCAGATTAAAAAATCTCAACAGTGAAAAAGTTCTTCCCTCCAAACAGAAAGTCACAGGCACAGAAATAGCAACAACCACATGGAGACAACGCGGGGATAGCCTTCTAACCACAGGGCTCTGTGCTAACAGGCTGCCACCTGCGGTGGGCTCCTGTGCCGTGGCTAGCAGCGGCTCCCACGTGCAGCTTGGCCCTCGGCTCTCTCTTTGGAATGGTTACAAATGAATGGTGTGACATGCCCTTGCTAACCAGACCCGCCCCCCACCCCCCTGACCGGGACACGGACAAACAAGGCCTCTGCTAAGGCTAAAAAAAGGACAAGACTTTGGAGTCTTGAGTTCAGCATGTTTAAGAAAGGAGTCTGGTGAGTGCACAGCAAAGTCTCTGTGCCAGGCCTGCTATTCCAGCTTGGTCTTCTTGCTGTTATGACTGCCATTCTCTTCTGCTGGTGCTGCTGTGTCCTCCAGTTTCCGTTTCCCACTTTCAGCAGGGGTGTGTGTGTTACGAGGTTTGAAGCTGATAATGATGCAGGTCATGTTATCACAGCCAGTGCCATCCCCTGATGTGTCTGGAGCCAAACACTGATCCAGCAGCTGAGGAGGGACAGGACAGCAAGGTTAGCAGAATACAGACAGCACTCTGAATGACTTGAGACACTGGGTCTGTTTTATCAGTTGACAGCAGCTTAGACGTTCCGGAGTGGTGTGTGCTGGGCTCAAATCCCATACTGACTGCAATCCAGCACGGGACAAAACCAGTCCCAGCAGTCCTGGTGTTCTGAAAGCAGATAGAAACTCCTTCTGGTTGACAGACACCTAGAGATCAGAACCATTGATCAGGGTGCCACAGGAACTGAGTCCCAGAATCCAGATGCATCAGTGAGAGTAGCAGCCCTAGGCACTGTCAGACTCCCCAAGCACTGAACAAACCAGTTTGATGGAGAGGGAGGCTGGAGTCAGGCATGAAGCTGGGATACAGAAGCATAGCAAGCTAAAGGGATGACAGAGACTGGTGGAGTGGGCTCTGGTTCTTACCTCTTCTACAATGGAGGAGAGCGGCCTCAGGACTCCATTTTCATCCTTTTGGGTGATCTTGGACTGGATGAAGTCCACCACTTCCTGGCTGCTCATCACATTCCTGCAGAGGGTGGAAAGATTAGAGGGGCTAGTGAAGACAGCAGCCATGCCACGCCCCCTGACTCCCTCCCATGCCACGCTATCCTTAAGAGCACCCCACTGTGGCAGGGAGCTCATGGGAGCAAGACTGTGTGCACTAAGGAAAAGAATTCAGAGCTCAGCACACTGTCATGTCCCTCCAGTTAGGAACAGCCCCTCAAGAGCCCACCTTAACTCTCTTAGGGCATGGAGAACAAAGGCTAATTAGCACCCAAGACACTTGGGGCTTCCTGAGGCCCAGCCAGAAGAAAAAATACTGGGATAGCAATGCCCAAGAGGAAAGCTGCTCCCATGCTACCCACCAGATTCCATCGCAGGCAATGACCATGAAGTCGTGGTCGTCATTTATTGTCAACACTTTAATGTCAGGCAAAGCAGAGATCATTTGTTCTTCTGGAGGCAGGTTCTTGTTTCGCTTGTAGAAGTGATCACCTGTAGCAGAGCGGAGGATCACTTTCTGCTGTGATTGGCCCCTGGCAATGCTGCCTACCTCTGGAGAGCAGGAAACACTGCCCTGCCAAAGGGACAGCCCCAGCAGAATCTGCGCCAGCACTCTCAAAGCCAGAGTAGCCTGGGCCATGTGTGCATCAGATCAAAGGAAATTTGCCATACACCCAAGGCATCAGCTCAGGCGAGCCCACTGTTACTGCACGATAGTAGAGAGGTGCTTTTCCCAGTTCAGCATCTCCTCACCCAAAATTATGTACCACTTCCCCGGTTCCTGGGGCCAGCCTAGGCCAGGACATGGCATCTGACACCAGCTAAGAGATCATGCAGCAGCACTCATGAAGTGAGCTATCCTCTAGGACATGTCTTGGAGTAGAAGGATTTGCAGCTTATGCTAGCACTAGCTTGAGTTTGCTGTGATAAAACCAGGTGCTTATTATTCAGATGTTTCAGTGCAGTGCCCTACCTGGCAGCCAATAAAGCACTGCTGGGTTCTGGTCTTCCCAAGCACTTGTTAGCCAAAGCTCATCTGAGAGAGCTGATCCTCAGCTCTGACTAGCATGCTCACCTACACTCACATCCCAGGAAGGGACTTCTAGAAGACAGAAAGGCCAGTGTCTCCCTAGAAAAAACAGACTCATAGTTTCGCTCCTAAATGCGTTTAATTACCTTCCCCTGATAATTATTACAATGTTTTAGTCTTTTTGCACAAGCGGTCTTCACTCAGGCCCCTCAGCTGACAACTCCTTCCCTTCCCTGTGTAACTTCTAGTATATTCTTGGTGTTATTCACAACACTTTCCTTAATGCCTCTCAGCATCTCATCTGCTCAAATTGAGGCCATTCACTGGACCAAGACCTTGTTTGGCAGCTCAGACATGCCCAGCCTCCTGAGCTGTTAATTATTCCCATGCTGCTCATAAAAGGCTGAAAGACAAGCACAAACAGCAGTCAGGTGCTGCATGAAAGAGGAAAATGGAGCTTATACAATTAAAGGGCAAGTATGGCTCAAGAACCAATGGGCTCAAACTGGTATAAAGTTAAGTCCCCAAGAAACAGTATTCCAAGGTCCTTGAACAGCCTCCTAATGAGAGTAGCAGAGAGGAAAAAATCTTCCCTACTCACAAATCAATAGTCAGTTTGAGACAAATTATTTGAGGTGGTCTCTGACAATCTAGCCATGAGCACAACACCCTTGGAGTCCTCACACAGTGTGTCCTATAGTGGAGTCTGGCATGTACTACTCTTTGCATTCATGTCTGCTGATTTCAGTAAACGTGGAAATTCACAGTCATTTTTCTCTAATTAGACTGAAATCTCACCATGTCAAACATTCAATAGGCTCTAAGCATCATTGAATTAAAACTGCTCCTAAAACTTTGAGGTGGGTGAGTGTTGGAAGTATAGACGACCAGGGCACAGCACCTTGAGGGCAGGCATGCAAGCATTCACTCTTGGACTTGCTCACCGATCGCTCTGGAGAGGTTGAGACCACCATTCACTCTGCCGTCCATGGTGACCTTGCCACCAGCATTCTTTATCCTGGCCAGCTCTACTTCATCCTCTGGCTTGTGGTCATAAGACATGTCCACAGCTTTTCCGCCTTCTGACACCACACAGCGAGAGTCTCCGGCATTAGCCACAATCAGCTGCTTGCCCCGGATAAGGGCCACAACAGCAGTTGTCCCGCTGTCAGAGCCAGGCTGCAAAAAACATATGGTTTTGCTGAAACCATTTTCTATTGCTCTGTATCAGGCAAAAGGGAACAAGCACTAGCCATCACTAGCTCAGTAGTGTCCCAGCCGCTGAGGTGTTCCACCTCACCCTCTCTTTCCAGAAGCACACACAGGATGATGGAGTGAATCCTGAGAAAGTGTGAAACACATTAGGAGTGTGTTCACTGAGAGGCATGGTGGAATGACACCTCCCTTCTAGCCTCACAGACTGTGAATAGTTCAGGTTCCTCCTGTGTTCGGCATGTTCTGCTTCATCCTCAGCTTGAATGTAGCAACTTCAGCCCCATCCCAGGTCAAATTGGAGCCACACTGCAAGCCAGGGCTTCTCTCCGAAGAGAGAAGGTTGGCACCTCAGAAGCTGCAGCACCCTTTCCCTGAAGCTGTGGATCCCTGGTCTGTTTGCCAGCATTGCTATGGGCTTGTAAGGCACAGCCTCAGCCAGGCAGAGGGCAACATGCTGCCTGAGAATAGCAGTGCCAGATGAGCAGTCCCACTACCATCATGTGCTCCCATTCCACACCACCCTCCACAGTGGTTTCTAATCGAACCTTGCAGTGGGGTCAACCTCTTCTGATCTCAAGTCTACTGCTCAGGTCCATGTGCTATCTCCACTCCTCCTCAGCCTTTTGCATAGGGCAAATTCAGGCTGTCAACAGCTGCATTCAGCCTCAGGAGAACAAAAGGGACTTTTTCCCTGGTCAAAGGGAAATAATGCCCTGTTGAGCCCCTCCCCCATCCCCAGCTTTCCACTCCACACTAACTATGGGGCAGAACACAGGAACAGGGTGTGCACCTCCTCTTTCCCCTCCATGCCTGGTAACAACATTTCCTCCTCTTCATCCTCATCCTCCTCAGCTTCTTCAGTGTCATCTTCATCATCTTCATTCTCTGCCTCTTCACTACTGTAACCATCTTCATCTTCACTGCATTCCTGCAAGAAACAAGATATACCACTAGGAATCACACTTGATACTACCACTGCCCTCCCCAGACAGCTGGTCCCTCCATCCTAAGGAGGGAGGATAAATTCACCCCAGAGCAAGAGTGAGATGACCTGACAGGTTTTTCCCACACCTGGTATCTACAAAGAGAGCAGCTGTTTTCAACTACCACAGTGAATGGAGGGACAGTACATGCAGTAAGACCAGGGGTATCCATTATGGCCGCTGCAGAAACAAGGATGTTTCCCTCAAGGTTGTCCGAACAATCCCCAATATTCCCATGAGATGGTCTCAAAGTATCAGCCTGAAAATCCTGCTCCTAGGACAGACCTAGGATGAGCCAGAGACTTGCAGCTCAAGCACCACAGCAAGCAATGCATTCCTGCCCAGCTAGAAGGCCATTCTTTCCCAGTGCTGTTTCCTACCTCACTGTCTTCCTCCTCTTCCTCAACCTCATCTGACTCATCCTCACTGTCCTCAAAAAATTTGGATTTGGCTGTGCGCTGGGGCTTTCCTGTAGAGGAGCAGGAGGGCCCGGCCTCCCCAGTAGAAGAGGTGACGGCCTCGTCACCTTTGCCTAGTTCAGGCTTCTGCAGAGCAGGGCTGTTGCCTCCAGTGCTGGCTTTGTCTGAGGTGGAGGAAATACCCGTGACTTCTTCATCTGGCTTCCCATTCTTCCTCTCCTTGTGGTCGGTTATCTCCCCTGGATCAGCCTCTCCATTCATATTTGATTCCCCATCATGCTGCTTGCCTGTCCCCTCTGCAGCGCTCTCCCCAGGCGGAACTAAGGATTTGTTTTTGAGGTTCTTGGTGCAGTTTTGTCCGTAACGCGTGAGAAGCTCCTCAATGGTCATTGTGGCTTCTTCATGCAGAAGAGCAGCTTCCTCATTATCCACTAAAAATGGAAAGGGGAAGAGGGGATGAGGGCAAAGAGGATCAGAAAGCAGGACACAACCATAGCAGCAGCTGTGCAGCACATGCTGGGTTCAGCAGTGAACTGCCCTGGCTGGAGGTTGCTATTGCAAACATGTTCCAGCAGCACTCAACATGCTGATTACTAGCATGCACAGACAGACACATCCAACCCTGCAGGGTCTCACAGAGCTCAAAGACTTTGCAGATGAACAATATGCAAATGACAGGGGAAATGGCTTCTAACCACTGCCAATATATGCAATCTGCAAGTTATCCTACCGCCTCAAGCCTCTGATGCTATCTGACTGATTGTAGGCAGCATAGAACCATTTAAGTTAGAAGTAAAATTGGGGGGCAAACAGCCTCATATTTTACCAGTGCAGGCTCAAACGAGCTGTTGGGGAAGCAAATAGACCACTTTCATGTGCAGATTTTTCATTAATATTGCAACTGGGAACAAGTTTTCTTTATAGCAGCTGTTCCACAGGCCTTGGGCTCAGGGCTTCCAAACAGTTGTAATCTAGACACTGACATACAGATGATAGAACAGCTGTAGGTAGCAAATGTGTCATCTCCCCAGAAGGATACTAGACAGAAAAAATGATGACTTTCTCTAAACTATGAGCCAAGGATCAGAAACTCCTTTGGTATCAGGTAAAGTTCCACTGTTTCTCTGTGACGTGCTCTCAGTTATCATTTTCTTTGCTAATTAAAACAGCAAGGAAAAGAAACAGTCCTATCAGGAATGCTATTGAAAACAGAAAAAAAAAAAAACACCTTTGTGCCCAGTGTACTCATCAGTGAAGGCCAGCAAACTCAGCATTTTTGGACGACACATTTAATGTGATAGCATCCCTTTACGTTCGTTTCAAAGATAGTCACAAGACATTCAGCTGGGAGCAGCAGAGGATTCTACCCTGGGATTCAACTAGCTAGCTTCCTGATCTGACAACTATTTCCTGCTGGAAAAGTACATTTGCTTCTTTAAAAAAAAAATAAAAAAAAGTTGAAAAGAGACAGGAATCTAACACAATCCTACAATTCTAACTGCAGTGTATGTCTGCCACCTGCCCAGGAGACATCATACTGTTTCATTTCCACAATTTAGTCCACTTCCCGGTCAGGGATTTCTGACACATCCGAGACCTCTGCACTCTGTGGAGGAAGCTCTATGAATTGTGACAAACTGGTTTACTATTCATAGCATTATGCTACCAAATGAATCAGACTCTCCCTAGCACCTACTCAAAGCAACAGAGAATGTGGGGTGTGCATATGCAGGCATGCACACGTGCTTAAATTCAGCTGAAATTTAACTGGGCAACTTTAATAGCAAACCCTTCTGCTAGAGATGACCTGGTCCAGTTGCTCGTAATCCCTGGCCTGGAGGTACAGTCTTGTCTATTCCATGGCACCTGACTTACCATCATCTTCATCAGCAACTTTCTCCTTCTCATCTTCATCATCTTGGGGCCGCCCAGCCATCTGAGAGAGTTCTTTAATTACCTCCTCAGTGGTGAGCTTGGCATCTATGGCTAAGAAAGCATCTTCCAGGGCCTACATATAAACACAGACAGATATATGCACAATTTTGTCTTTCTTACGAAGGCCTGCAAGTCATGCTGTGTGGTCAAGCAGAACAATATTGGGGCCCGAGATGGGACAGCATTCAAAGCCACTGCAGGGAACAGCTCAGCACCCAGACTCCCCTGCTCAGCAGACAGACTTATCGCAGTCAGTGAACACAGCCAGCCTGGGATCAGCACAGAACAATACTTGGGGGTCTCGACCATTTAGCCAGAGTCACAAACTGATTGAGGTTTGCTTTGTAGGCTATCCTCAATCTGGATCTAAACAGAAGCTTCTGGAGGGACTGCACTCCTCTCACCGACACTGCTATATATTTCTGCAACAACCCAAAGGATACCAGATCAGACATTAGTACTCTGAGGGAGAATCACCATAGCAGGGTCACTTGGTGGAGGCAAGACATGAACACCATATCTCAACAGCATGCTACTTAGTTCTAAGGAAAACAGAACAAACCCCTTAGCTGGAACAAGTCTGCAAATTAAAAACAAAACAAAACAGCAACAACAAAAAACCCACCTATGAGCCAAAAACCAGACAGTTTATCTTTGAAAATACAACCAACACCTGGTATACACTCCTACAGATGAAGAAGGGAAACAGACACTCTTGGAAGACAGGGCAGCCATTTTGGAGGGACAAGGCACTACATGAGTATTGGGTACCTAATAAAGTCTTTTTTTCTGCTTTCGTGCCTACACTTGTCCCAGTGCAGTGTTAGATTCATACCTTTTGCAATTTGCCTTCCTTATAGGCCTTCTGGTCCTTGATTATCTCAGGAAGATACTTGGCACAGTACAGCGCAACTTCTTCCCCTGAAAGACAGCAGAAATTGTTTAAAGTGGCTGGTACTCTCAGTGGCAAAAGGTACTCTTGAGCAAATGAAACCTGGACAAAGAAAAGTCAGCCAGCAATAGGCTGCTGACAAGGTCATTTACAGCCTACTGGGCAGTGTATCTCCAAAACAACAGGATTTGCTGATGACCCCTGGCAAACCTCAAGGAGCTCTTACCATCAGGTTTAGCCAATGCTATAAGCTTTCCAAAAGGGAGTTTAGGCACATTTTGCTCATTAGGCCAAGTGCTTAGGCCCATATGACGTACTTCACAAGGAATTAATGACATGTAATGAGCAGCAGGAAAAACAGCATTACATATTAAATGAAGATTGGGTCCTGATTAGCCAGATAGCCACCTTGGTAAAGGAAGGGGTGTGTGTGGGTAGGTGGCATGGATGAGAAGTGCCCAGAACACCAAGTGGCAGAAAGTACAGGAGATAACTCAGGCTGAAAGACAACATCATAAACTGAGTGCCTACAATGAAGGATTCTTAAAAGCCAAAAACATTCTTGTAGCTCAGTAACAAATATTGTCAAGGTTATACAACAGAGCACAAAAAACATTTTTGTGATCATGAAATGATGATCTTTTCCCAATCTAAAATGGTGCTATTAGGAGAGGAAGAAGTTGAAATGGCACGAAGGATCATGAATTTCTGTACTTCAACTCAGTAAGGGGGATCATAAAGTGCAGCTAAAGCTGAAAGAAATCAGTCTAGTAATTTAAGTTCTGATGTGAGGGGCAAAGACCTATCTAGGTCATAGGACTGGCTCACAAGCCACAGGAAAGGAAAATCAGAACTAGAAATTGGTAAACTAAAGGACAACCATTGAGGAGTGGTGGAGATGGGAGCAGTACAGGATGCAGGCAGATGGAGGTACTGCTGAACAGCCCTGCAGTATGCGTCACCCTGCACTAGATGAGACATTCTCTATCAGGAACACAAGAAGGGTTAGCACGAGCGGGCAGAGCACAGATTGAGACCCCCCCTCCACACACTGCAGCCTTTTCTATGGCTACAGTGTAACACAAGAAAGTCACAGAATCAGTAAGGTTGGAAGGGACCTCTGGAGATCATCTAGGCCAACACCCCTGCTCAAGCAGTGTCACCTAGAGCATGTTAGACAAGGTTGCATCCAGGCAGGCTTTGAGTAGCTCCAGAGAAGGAGACTCCATAACCTCTCTGGGCAACCTGGTCCAGTGCTCTGTCACTCTACAGCAAAGAAATTCCTCCTCATATTCAGCTGGAACTTCCTGTGGTTCAGTTTTTCTGCTCGTTGCCTCTTTTCCTTTTGCATGGGAAAACTGAAAAGTGTTTAACCCCGTCCCCTTGACACCCTTCCTTCAGGTACTTGTACACATTGATAAGATTGCTGCCTCAGTCTTCTCTTCCCCAGGCTAAATAGGCCCAGCTCTTGCAGCTGTTCCTCAGAGGAGATGATCCAGTCTTTTGATCATCTTTGTAGCCCTATACTGGACTCTCTCCAGTAGCTCCATTTCTCTCTTGTACTGGGGAGCCCAGAACTGGACACAGGTCTCGAGATGAGGCCTCCCCAGGGCTGAGTAGAGGGGCTGGATCACCTCCCTTGTGTGTTCCCTCCCCACTGGCTACATTTTTTTTTAAACAGCAAAGTGGTACCAGTCACTCAATTCTCGATTTCCCTGATAGTACATCCCAGTTTCCCTCCCATTCTTCCAGCCAGAGTCTGTGCAGGCTTCTAGGCTGAAAGAGAAACAATGTGCACGAGGGCAAAGCTCTGTGAAGGAAGGAGAATGGGGGAGATGGAGGAGAAATAAGGAAAAGGGTTGGGAAGTAGATGTCCGTGAGCTCAGCAGAGGATACAGACCAAGAGATGAATGGAGAAGCAGAGGGAATATACTGGGAAGTGAAGAGGTGGTGAGATTTCAAAGAAAGAAACAGCAGATGACTTTTCAAATACGTCTACAGAAAGGGGGATCGACCTTGCAAAGCAGCTGCTGATCCATCTTCTAACCTAACTCTCCAAAATGCAGAGTTGGAAAAAGAGGGGGAAGAACTAGAACAACACAGGAAAACACAGGCCTGTCAGCCTCATCTCCATCCCTGAAAAGGTGAGGGAAGGCTCTTTCTGGACATCATCTCCAAGCACATAGAGGAGAAGGTGGTGATCAGGAGTAGTGAGCATGGATTCATGTGGCAGAAATCATGCTTAACCAACCTGATAGCCTTCTGTGATGGAATGACTGACTGGGTAGATGAGGGAAGAGCAGTGGATGTTGTCTACCTTGTCTTCAGCAAGGCTTTTGAAACTGCTTCCCATAACATCCTCATAGGTAAGCTCAGGAAGTGTGGGCTGGATGAATGGACAGTGAGGCAGATTGAGAACTGGCTGAGAGGCAGAGCTCAGAGGGTTGTGGTCAGTGGCACAGAGTCTATTTGGGGACCTATAGCTAGTGGAGATTCCCAGGAGTCAGTACTGGGTCCAGCCTTGTTCAACTTACTCATCAGTGACCTGGATGAAGGGACAGAGTGCTTCCTCAGCAAGTTTGCTTGCACCAAACTGGGAGGAGTGGCTGATACACCAGAGGGCTCTGCTGCCATTCAGAAAGACCTGCACAGGCTGGAGAACTGGGCGGAGTTCAATAAAGTCATGAAGTTCAATAAAGGCAAGTGCAGGTTCCTGCACCGAGGAAGAAATAACTCTATACACCAGTACAGGCTAGGAATTGGCCTGCTGGAAAGCAGCTCTGCAGAAAAGGACCTGGGAATGCTGGTGGACAACAAGACGACCATGAGCCAGCAATGTGCTCTTGTAGCCAAGAAGGCCAATGATATCCTGGGGTGCATTAGGAAGAGTGTTGCCAGCAGGTCGAGGCAGGTGATCCTGCCCCTCTACTCAGCCCTGGGGAGGCCTCATCTCGAGTCCTGTGTCCAGTTCTGGGCTCCCCAGTCCAAGAGAGACATGGAGCTACTGGAGAGAGTCCAGCGTAGCGCTATGAATATGATCAGAGGACTGGAACACACCTCTTCTATCAGGAAAGGCTGGGCCCCTGGAAAGCGAGAGCTGGGTCTGTTTAGCCTGGAGAAGAGAAGACTGAGAGGGGATCTTATCAATGTATACAAATACCTTAAGGGAGGATGTCAAGAGGATGGGGCCGGACTCTTCAGTGGTGCTAACTGACAGCACAAGTGGCAATGGGCACAGACTGATCCATGGGAAATTCCGTCTGAATATAAGGAAGAACTTCACTGTGAGAGTGACAGAGCCGTGGAACAGGTTGCCCAGAGAGGTTGTGGAGTCTCCTCTAGAGATATTCAAAACCCATCTGGATGAGATCCTATGAAACACGCTCTAGGTGACACTGCTTGAGCAGGGGTGTTGGCCTAGATGATCTCCAGAGGTCCCTTCCAACCTCAACCATTCTGTGATCCTGGGGGGGTGGGGTGGGTGGAAGAGAGGACAGGAAAACTGCAGGAATACAAAACCAGAAACTACAAGACATGGAACAGGCCAAGCAGGCTGCTGACATGAGTGCCAATTATTGCATGGGACAGTTACCTCTACTTTCTCTTTCAACATGTCATTATTCCTGCCTGCTCAATCTGGATCAACATGATGGCTCTGACATCTGACTTCTGTCTACCTGCTAATCTCATTTTGACACCGCCCAGGGCATTGAAAATGCATCATCCATGGTGCGAAAAACAGGTGGGTCAACTGCATGCAAGGCATGCTACACCTTGCGGCTCTTCAGTGGCTTCCCTGATGGCATTCTACAGACACTGAACAGGATAGGGGTGGGTTAAAGCATGAATGGGTCAGCTATACCCAGGAACTGTTCTAGCAGAAGATCATTTGCCACAACTACTTGCTGAGATCAGAAAAGGAGAAGAAAGTGACTGAAGGGTAGCCCTGAGCCTGCCCAGCACAGTCTGCAGATGAGGCAGTGGCACTGTGCACTCTGTGCTACTGGAAGCAGCTGACAGATCTAATTATACCAGCAAGGATATCTGATCACTCATTAGTTGGAAAAAAAAATCATTGACCATTGCAATCTTTGTTCCAAAGCTAGGCCTGTACAGACCAACAAGGGCTTTCCTTCACAGCAATAGGTAGCTTGGTGTGAAAAAGATACAAACAGCTTTGCAATCTGGGCCCAGTAGTTCCTCTATAACCAGACAGGGCACAGCTTGTAGGATGAAGGCCTGCACAAGCTTGGCAACACTGCACAAAGTAATACAACAAAGAGAGACCTTGCTATGTCACTGCAGAAGAAAGCCAAGCCTAATCTGAAAGCCCTTGACAATTAAGCAAGTCATTTTTTTGAAATAGGGTCACTGAGGCTAAACAGCAATCAAGAAATCTCTGGTGTGCCTGGCTGTGGCCACTCAAAACAAATTCCTGTTAGAGAACTTGCAGGTGCCACAGAAGACAAAGAACTTTTGCTGCTTCCCACACAGCTCCAGCACAAGATTTAACAGATTTTTTTGCTGCAGCTGATGAGCCTTTACACAGGACCCCTGCTGCCAGCCTCCCAGATTTTGTTCTTCATCAGTTGCAGACATGTAAGAAACGTTTGAGACATTTCCAGAAAAATAGTATTGAGTTGGAAAGAGCTCTCTGAAGCACTAAAACTGCTCTACACATTCCAATGTGCATTTTAAATTGCAATAGGAGTCTTGAAGCAAACTGTTTTAGAACAGCAGAAATGAGAAAATCTCAACAAATACAATTTCCATTTCTCCAAAGAAATCCTGACAGAGGAGAGGCAGATGTACAGAAGCAGGCCTTGTTATTCATGGTTATGGACTGGTTTCAGCCATCAGTGACTTCAAAAAACCTTTAGGGACTGAATACTTATAGAAGTATTCACATATAAACCAACAATGAATTCAGGCTCACTTTTTCCATGTTTCCAACATGAAACCCTCAGTTAAACTTTCAAATGCTCTGTGAATCATTTTATTACTGTTTCCTAGAAGGGAAGCATCCAGCTAAGTAATGTTAAAGCC
Organism: Rhea pennata; assembly: GCF_028389875.1. Lineage (NCBI taxonomy): Eukaryota > Metazoa > Chordata > Aves > Rheiformes > Rheidae > Rhea > Rhea pennata. Next base: position 129,987,644 of record NC_084665.1, read on the forward strand.
TCAAGCTGTATTTCCTGCTTGATGTGATACAGATGCAGTAAGAAGGTATTCAGGAATCAGAAGTAAAATCTAGAGAATGTGTAGAACTGAACTCAAAAAAAATGTTTGGAAGATTTTTTGGAGAGTCACTTTTACGTTCCTACAAAATTATATAAAAATGAGGAAGCTTTTGATTGCCAGAGAGTGCATGGAGATTTCTGGCTGTCTGAAAGACCAGGTGGAAGCACACATTAGCACACATAAGTTCACATCTCGGAGCACATTTCTGCACAGCTAAATGTCACTGCCAAAGCTATGTCTGACGCAGTTCTAAAAGCAGGAGTTACATGCAGATGAAATATGGAAGAAAATCCATTTATCTTGGCATTCTGAGTAAGGCTGGCTCTACAGAACCTAAGATCTAGCTGGAATCTTACTACAGTAAGATTTCTCCACCTCCAGTAACACAGGCCTGAATAGGACATGTGAAGACAAGAATGGGAGCAGCCTTGAGGCAGGGACCATAGAAACCTAGGCAAGACAAAGGCATTCAGAGATAAAAGTTCCAAAATGAAATCTTTTCAGTGCGTGTACACAGACACAAACTTATCCTACCTTGCCTTCACAAGGCTGAAATTCAATCTGACTCTGGGATCTGATGCATATTTAGATACACGCACACAATTTGAATTTACAATAAGCTTAGAGTCAAATAATATAAACAAGCTAGCTACCAAATACCACAGAATCTCTATGGATTGAAATTCTATGCTGAAATAAGAAAAGAAAACTATTAGGACTATGTGTTAACTTCTACCCTGAGACAATGACAATGAAAGCAGAATACTGAGATAGATCAGAAAGAATGAAGACAAAGAGCATGGTAAGAGAGTTCAATCACTCTGCACATTAACTGGAAAAATTTACAACAGTTTTTGCTGTACTCTAATTAATTACCCTGATAGGACCATAAAGTAAGAAAAAAACTCACTATGAGAGTTTCATCTCCAAAAAGGGAAGCAACATAAAAATTAAGAGACTTGCTAAAACAAAGTTAAAAGGAACAGTTAAAAATATAAAACATCTGTATGTAGTAGATGATCAAAAGCCCAATAATGGAGGTGCAGAATAACCATGTGTTAGTCTTTCAAGATACAGAGGTGCAGGGCACTGCATGCAAGAGGGCAGGTGAAAATGAGCATGAGGTAGGCTATTAAAATGCAAAAACCAGCAGTATCTTTCAAAAAGTGGAAATCTTGTACAGGTGGGGAAAATGTAAAAAAAAGATCTGATGAGTTAAATGGAAAACTAAGTAGCAAGAAAAAAAATGAAGGAAGAACTTGCAAATTACAAAATAATAAAACCTTTTCCAAACATGCCTTGAGCTGGAAGCTTACTAGACAGTTTATAAAGCTGACAGATGAATAAGGTATAAAGACCAGTTCTTAAAAAACAAACAAACAAAAAAACCAAATTGATTCTTTTCACTGGTAGCTACCCTAATAAAGTTTAGGGGAGTACCACCCTAAAACCTTCTTTTCCATGGGACAAATCTAAGGAATCATATCAATCTAAAGAACTAATGAAACAGTAAAATCATACAAAAGTAAGGATGGAATAAATGATTTTGAGGTCCTTTCATATTCCATCCTTAGAGGCAGGATCAGCTATATTTGTATGCTTCCTGATAAGCTTTGGTTATGGACAGCTTTAGAGCCTCTATCACTGGAAATCTAAAAGATAGTTTGAAATCTATCACAGTGCTTTGCCATCCTGATTAACATCTTTACCGAATGCCTAATTTGAACCTTTCCTATTGCATTAAAAAAAATACTTCATGATAGTCACATCAGTGTAGTACATAAGAGTGTCAAAAGTCTAAAAGAACTCATGAAGTAAATTGCTGCTCAGTTATCCAAAAGGTCTGCTATTCTGAGCTTAAAGAAAAATAGAATGTTTTGGCATGATTTATTCTTGACTAATTTTTGCTAACTGTTACTCATCTTCATATCTGCTAGATGCTTACAAACTATTCCTGAAATTCTGCAAGAAATGATAAGTTGAATAAGTTGCTAAATCCCTACATTCTTTTCTACTCTATCCTTCTCTGCTTTTCAGGACAAATCTATTAGCCATTAGTTCTCAAAGATAATCTTAGAGATATCTCAAGTTATTACACTCAGTTCCCTGAATACCCTAGAATGAAGTTCAGTCTGAAAAATAATTTGAAAACATTTAATCTATCTGAATGCCTCATACTGATATCATATCTTTCAAACAGTTATTAGCTTGCCAGCTACCTACTCAAATTGACCTTTTTATTAAGAATCATTGCCAAGTCTTAAACTCTTATTTACAAATTGGCAGAATCAGATGAAGCAAAATTCTAAAGGAACTTGCATATAAAAGTGCCAAACCACAAACTGGGGTAGGTAACCTTTTTGCTTGTATCAGCTCCAGTGTTCAAAAAAAAAAAAAAAAAAAAAAAAAAAAGGCGGCACACAGATGATACCAGAAATAAATTCAAAAGGCCTCTGAGTGGTGGAAATATGGCTTACAATTTTATAGACCAGCATATCTGGTTTCTGCGGCCAGAAAATAGCAGGAATTAGCAGATACATGAATACATACGGTAGAATGGAGAATAATTCACGTCCAGAAGTTCCGCCTGAACGTGAGGGGGAATTTCTTCACTGTAAGAGTGACTGAGCACTGGAACAGGTTGCCCAGAGAGGTTGTGGAGTCTCCTTCTCTGGAGATCTTCAAGGCCCGCCTGGATGCAACCCTGTCTACCACGCTCTAGGTGACCCTGCTGAGCAGGGAGGTCGGCCTAGATGATCTCCGGAGGTCCCTTCCAATCTTACTGATTCTATGATTCTATGATAATAAACACATACCCGAGCATGTCACAAACTGATGAATTTTTTCAGAGAGTCAACGAGCAGGTGAAAATAGATGGTCTAGTTGATATATATACACACAGATTTTCATAAAAACTTTCAAATAAGTAATCAAATATTTACATACTAAGTTGCCAAGGGAAAAAATGTAAGATATGATAGGAGCAAACAGTTTGCCAAATGGAGATGACTACTGTTAGGGTCCCTTGAAAATCTTTATTGTTCAACGTCTGCATAAATAATCTGGAAAAAAAGGGTCAGAAAGGAGTCATGGATCATTCAGGATAGTCAAAACTCTTATCATTTGCAAAATGTGGCAACAGAATTCTCAAGAGCAGTGCATCCCTATGAGTAAGAAGTGCAGCAAAAGAGGCAGGAGACCTGCATGGGTGAGCAAGGAGCTCTTGGCCAAATTCAAATAGAAGAAGAAAGTATACAGAATGTGGAAGAGCGGACATACTACTTGGGAGAATTATAGGAATGCAGTCAGAGTATGTAGAGATGCTGCAAGAAAGGCTAAGGCCCAGTTGGAATTGAGTCTGGCAAGGGATGTCAAGGACAACAGGAAGGGCTTCTTCAAATACAGCAGCAGCAAGAGGAGGACTAGGGAAAATGCGGGCCCGCTACTGAATGGAGCGGGGGGCCCTGGTGACAAGGGATACAGAGAAGGCAGACTTACTGAATGCCTTCTTTGCTTCAGTCTTCACTGCTAAGGGCAGCCCTCAGGAATCCCGTAGCCTGGACATGAGGGAGAAGGTCTGGAGAAGGGAAGACTTTCCTTTGGTTGAGGAGGAAAGGATTAGAGACCTTCTGGGCAGGCTAGGCATCCACAAATCCATGGGCCCAGATGGGATGCACCCACGGGTACTGAGGGAGCTGGCGGATGTTGTTGCCAGGCTGCTCTCCATCATCTTTGAAAGGTCCTAGAGAACTGACGAGGTGCCTGAGGACTGGAAGAAAGCCAGTGTCACTCCAGTCTTCAAGAAGGGCAAGAAGGAGGACCCAGGCAGCTATAGGCTGGTCAGCCTCACCTCCATCCCTGGAAAGGTGATGGAACAGCTCATTCTGGATGCCATCTCCAGACATGTGGAGGAGAAGGTGATCAGGAGTAGCTAGCATGGATTCACCAAGGGGAAATCCTGCTTAACCAATCTGATAGCCTTCTATGATGGAATGACTGGCTGGGTAGATGAGGGGAGAGCAGTGGACGTTGTGTACCTTGACTTCAGCAAGGCTTTGGACATACTCTCCCATAACATCCTCCTAGAGAAGCTCAGCAAGTGTGGGTTAGATGAGCGGACAGTGAGATGGATTGAAAGCTGGCTGAAAGGCAGAGCTCAGAGAGTCATCATCAGTGGCGTGGAGTCCAGTTGGAGGCCTGTGGCTAGTGGCGTCCCCCAGGGCTCAGGACTGGGTCCCATCCTGTTCAATTTTTTCATCAGTGACCTGGATGAGAGGACAGAGTGCCCCCTCAGCAAGTCTGCCAATGATACCAAGCTGGAAGGAGCAGCTGATACACCAGAGGGCTCTGCTGCCATTCAGAGAGACCTGGACAGGCTGGAGAGCTGGGCGGAGAGGAACCTCCTGAGGTTCAACAAGGGCAAGTGCAACAAGGGCAAGCGCAGAGTTCTGCACCTAGGGAAAAATAACCCTAGGCACCAGTACAAGCTGGAGGCTGACCTTCTGGAGAGCAGCTCTGCAGAGGAGGACCTGGGAGTGCTGGTGGATGACAAGTTGACCATGAGCCAGCAATGTGCCCTTGTGGCCAAGAAGGCCAATGGTCTGCTGGGGTGCATTAGGAAGACTGTTGCCAGCAGGTCGAGGCAGGTGATCCTGCCCCTCTACTCAGCCCTGGGGAGGCCTCATCTCGAGTCCTGTGTCCTGTTCTGGGCTCCCCAGTCCAAGAGAGACATGGAGCTACTGGGGAGAGTCCAGTATAGGGCTACGAAGATGATCAGAGGGCTGGAGCATCTGCCCTGTGAGGAAAGGCTGCGAGAGCTGGGCCTGTTCAGCCTGGGGAAGAGCAGACTGAGGGGGAATCTTATCAATGTGTGTAAGTATCTGAAGGGAGGGTGTCAAGGGGACGGGGACACTCTTTTCAGTTGTCCCGTGTGACAGGACAAGAGGCAATGAGCAGAAATCGAAGCACAGGAAGTTCTGCCTGAACATGAGGGGGAATTTCTTCCCTGTGAGAGTGACGGAGCACTGGAACAGGTTGCCCAGAGAGGTTGTGGAGTCTCCTTCTCTGGAGATCTTCAAGGCCCGCCTGGATGCAACCCTGTCTACCATGCTCTAGGTGACCCTGCTGAGCAGGGAGGTTGGCCTAATGATCTCCAGAGGTCCCTTCCAACCTTACTGATTCTATGATTCTTTTGGCAGATGTAATTCCTCAGTGACAATTGCAGAGAGACAAACATGAAAAACAGACAACCAACCCATGCATGCACATTGGATGGACTGAAACACAGCTATCACTACTTAGGAAAGATCTGGGAGACACTGTGGACAGGTCTCTGAAAATGTCAACTCACTGTTCAGTTGTATTAAACAGTTAATAGGATGTTAAGAATTGTTAATAAAGGAACCAAGAGCAAAGCAGAAAACACTTATGTCACATGAATCCAGGCTGCATCTGTATCTTGAAAGCTATATGCAGTTCTGTTCATACTAACTAAAAGCATGCTGCAGAACTAGAACCTCCTCCTCCCCCTTCAAACAAAAAGAAAGAGAGAAATATAGTTAGAACACCACAATGCCTGGAATCCATGGCTATGCCTAGCATCAGTGGTATGGCCCAGGCATTTCATCACCTATGCTAAAAATTACTAGAATAGTCTGTGGCACACTTTTGCCCTAAGCCAGTTAACACTCCCTCAAGTTATTTCTGAACACAGTTCAGGATGTAGTAGGGGCCAGGAACCAACAGCCAGTGTGGATGCAGCCAAACTATTCTAAATGCTAAGACATGCTAAGCTAAGACAGCTTAATAGCATGGATGCAGCCAGACTGCCAACTGGCCTCAGAGCCAGAAAATGGGCTTTGCTGTTATAGAATTTACTGGTACAGATACAGCTGTGTGAGCAGACACAAGTTTAAAAATCTTCTGACTGGAAGAAAGGAAAGACAGTCCAAAATTATGAAAGTAAAAAGTGGTTACAGTGCTTACTCACTGATTTCTTGTAATAGACAAGCTGGGAATATTACAGTGAAATTATCAGGCAGTAAATTTTGATTAGTTTTTTTTTTCAAACAAAAAATAATTGTCATATATAAAACAGCATATGCACGTGACTACCAAAACCACAGACTGGTTTAAAACACAATTAGACAAATTTATGAAGAGTTCATCAAGAAAACTCCAGCTGTCTACAAGATCATATAGCTGAAATCTTTAGCTCTTAAGTGGGGTATGGATGCTGGGAAGGTGCCAGGGAATGGACCTCCCTCTTCTGTTTTTCTGTTTTGTTTTGATTGTTTTTAAAAAAGACTCTTCCTCTGAAAAAGCAATACTGGCATCCATCAGAACATCTGACTGGAGTCAGACCTTTGGTCTAATCTCACATGGTCTTTCTTACAGTCACTCTTCTGTGACTATCCAGTCTGACTTACCAACCAAGAAAATAAATGGCCATTCTTAGAGGATTTTTAGAAGGTGGAATGTCAGTCTCACTGCAATTCTGTATCAAATCATGACCTTTCTTCTAGAAACCATAAGAGACATTCACAGCCTTACTCAATTATACCTAAAAAAGAAAACATTTTCTAAGAAGGAGCAGGATTTCTAAGGATTGTTAGATGCTTGCTCCAGTAGCCAGGCAACAACCACTTTCACTGAGCCAACAGGAAGAGCAACAACAAAGAACTCTGGTGAGAACAAGGGAACCTTACCTCCATGTCCATCGTAGACTGAGAACATGGCCGTTTCACTGTCCAGCTCAGGTATGCAATTATGTGCATCCTGAAAGAGAAAGTAAAAGTCTGAATGACATGGATTGCACTAGGCCCAGCAAAGAACCAGGAGAAAGAAGCATGCAGGCGACAAGCACTGACACAAAGATTCTCAGATCTAGACAGAAAGCAAGAATAGTGAGAAAGCTTCCTTATACGTTCTAAAAAAGCTTATCTAGTGAGCACTCTTCTTTGAGGAAGGGGCACAGATCTCTAACATTATGGAGCTCTCTGTGCTAGAGCAGTAGCAAACCCTTATTAACATCTCTCAGATTGTACTTCAGACTCCCTTGTTTCCCCAATACAGTAACTCTGGATATTGCCAAGCACAAGACAAAAATCAAACCCTTCTGCCTATACTGTTGTCTGCGCCGGTACCTGCAATATCTCCATTACTGTAACATCTCACAGTGCTTAAAGCACAGGAGGCAGTGAGCCATGCTCCATTGTACAAATAGGTACCTAGGCTAAGGTTTGTCTAACAGAATGTAATCACAGAAATACAGATTACCCTGCTGCTGATACACTGGTAACTTCCTCCACACAGACAAATGTAGCTTGCTCAGGGTCACCTCTGGAGTCCGGCCATTGCCACAAATGCACTCTCTTCTCCAGGTCTCATCAAACAAAAGCCACACAACCTAAAGCCAGAAGGTCAAATATGGAGCCTCCTGACCTTAGGTCTACAATGCAGTAGTACACTTAGCCTTTTGCTTGTGCTTTTCAGGTGAATACAGTCACAGATTGTCCACTCCAATACCCCAATGAAAAAACAGTCATACAGTACACGGGATTACCACATTCAGTGAGAATAAGCACTGGTTTGGAAAACCTTTTCCCATCTCAGAGCAACTGGGACAAAGGCTCCTTCCTGCACAGCTTGTTGTGTGGCACGCTCTGGGAAGGCACCAGGCAAGAAAGGCAAAGAGCTTACTCTCTCTTAAATGTCCTTCAAGCAGCAAAGCAAGCGACATATCAACTAGTCAACTAACAGCACTAAACCAAAGTACCAAACCAAGTATCACTTCTTGAGGTAAGTCAGGTGTTTTGATTCTACCAGCTGTCCAGAAACCCCCAGAATCTCCTGAGAAACCAGATCAGTGTGTCCCAGGACATTTTCAGGCATAAATACAATGCATGTCCTTCTCTGTACATGCTCCCAAACAGCAAGGATGAACAATATGAAAGCTATACACACAAAATTGCCCTTCTCTCCACAAGAGCTCAACCAAAAAAGCAGATTTTGAAGGCACCACCCAGACTGTACAGCCAGGTGCCTGACCTCTATCATCCTTTGGGTCAGCAAACCATACTTGGCTATTCTAGCACCAAGCCCAGAACAGATGAATAGACTGAACATGTCTCTTAACCTTTCTCAACTAATTTTCTAACATTCCTTGAAGTGCAAGTCTTATCCTATCAACTTACAGCCTGACTCCACATACCTTTGTTCAAAAGCAATTACATGATACTTTAAACATTGTGATCTAGAGTAGTTCATCCTTGCCATGGTTCAAGTTAATCACCTGAAAATTAAATGAGCTACAGGTGCCCCAAAACACTGTGCTTACTCCAAAACAACAACATCTACAATACAGATGGACACATTGCCAACCACAGCAGAAAATTTCTATATATACACACACACAGTCACACTTGGTTGCTACACAGCAAAACATTGTTGATCTTTTCTAGTCTTTTACTGTAGCACTCCTTTGATAACTAAATATGATTTGTGAGCTCTTCACTCTTCAGGGTGCCACTGCTTTACAAAGAACTCCACTCCCCCATGATTCCTATCAAGTGTTAGCGAAAACAGAAAGGAGAGGTTCTGGCTTTATGCAGCACCTAGTGCAATGGAACCACCTCACACTGATGAAAACAATAGCTGAGGGGGCAAATTATAATCTTAGTTCAAAAGAAAAAAAATGACTTAATTATAACTTCAGTAATTTAACTGGAAAGTTCTCTGGCCAAGAGATGAATATAAGGATATACAACCCTACCCCCACCCCCCACACTTGTATGTTTAGAGCATTTACAGAAGCTAAAGAGACAGAAAAAACACAACAAAGTAACTGGGATAAGTCCCAGGTGACTAAGCAGCAGTTTAATTAGAGCAAGTAAAGCAAATGCTACTGCTAAGGAAGAAAATCTAACACTGGCAGCAAAAATGGTCTTTTTATTTCATTTTTACAACACTCGCCACAGCATGTCCTGATCCCGGACAAGGGTGCTGCTCTCAACGGGGGGCTGACAAACATGGCCAGCACAGGCTGTCAGGAGACAGCTCAGTTTCCATACTGCAGAAAGAGCTTGCTCTAAGCTGCTTTGAACACAGCTATGAGCACTAACAGTTCAGGAATTTTGACTGTGTACAGATACCTAGCACTTTCAATGCTAAGACCAGTTCAGAGAGCATCTGACTGACCATTAAGCTGCCAGCACAAGAAGATGCTGTCAGTTGTGAATCTGCCCCTTCCTTCAAGACCTGGTAAACTGTCTGCAGCTGACTGTCCTCCAAGTAACCGTGATCTCATGCTCTTCAGAAAGATCAAGAGAACTCATGAAGCCTGGTTGCCAACCACCCCTTCCATATCAGATTTTCTGCAATGTAGTAATGTGGCTGAACTCATACTACAGCCTTTCCCTCACGGTGACATGATTTCAGGTCTCTCTCAACTACCTTATCAGTTACTATAACAGAACTGGAACCAATACATTTGAAAAGTCAAACATCAGATTCACCTGAAACTAGCAAACAAGTTAAAACACATAGCTATTTTGAAAAATTTCCAGATTTTGAATCAAATCCTTGCATTTTTTTGAGGCAAGGACTCTTTTTGTGAGGTCAAGAGTGAAACGTACACAGGGGGCCTTGGTGTCTCACTGTAAGAGTTCCAGTTAGAGCCAAAGAGCTCAGAGAGGCCCAGTGCCTTTACCTCCAAAATGCCTCTTCTACATCCCACTTTATCCCATTGAGCACTCCTCTCTATTCCAATTCAGCTTTTTCATTTCTTCTTAGTCACTTGTAGTACCCAACGCTATTTTTGGTCCCCTTATTCTTTATCCCCAGAAAGTCTTATTCACAAAGTAATCTCTTTGAAGAGTGGACAGTTACACATGTGTTCAGAAGCTGCATACTTCTCTTGCCTGGGTGCTCCTAAAATATAAATTAAATACATACAAATAAGCTAACAGATAACTCCTTTCCGCAAACTTCTATTGTCTACAAATACCGATTTCCACCACTTTGCACACTCTGACTGGCTTCACTAATGTAACCCGTAACTGAAGCCTTAAATATACACTAACAGAATTCTCAAAACTTTCTCCAATCCTTACAGAAGAGTGAAAGTACAATTAAATACAAAGAAAAGGAAATACACAAAGCAAGAGGAGAAATAGCAAAGAACACACAATTCTGGAATGCAAGAAAATGCAACAGAACTGCCAAATTCTGTTTGACTGTATGTGAAACAATGAACAGTTTCTCTTTCATCACAGTCTTAGGAGAAACTTGCAGCAGGTTCAACTCATAACACAAGCACTCCTGCCATTATCTCACTTTTGTGATAACATAGCTAAACCATGCCTACATCAATGCCCTCAGTACTGCTTCTACCAGCACGGAGATATGCCAAAGATGTTGGCTGGTGTAGAGAAAACAGCTGCAAGCTCTGGGCCTCATCCAATTTCCATAAAGGTCACTGGCGGCAAGAGCATGCCTCAAAGCAGTGAAATTATGAGCTGATATTCCACCAGCGGGAAGACTACTTTTGCCCACCAACATTATAAACAGTGGCAACTCTCTGCCCTCCCTCATCCAAGACTGTGCCCTCAAGTGCTTTTAGCCTTTGCATACCACAGTTCCCAGAACACTGCTTGCATTCAGCCTCTTACATGAGAGCTAATCACCTTGCAGAAATTATATGTTGTGTATCACCTCAATGCTCCAATAACAGCTTTGTGCCACATTTCACCTGTGCAGAGGTCACCAGAATGGACAGACTGAGACCCAAGCGCCAATTCTTCTGCCTCAGAAACTACAGCCGACAGCTTCGCATAAAGCTCCAATGCACAGAGAAAGAAGGAAAAGTATTGTCACTGTTTTGTTACCAGTAAGATTACTGTAAGGTTTCAGTAGCAAAAAAATATTTGATAGCATGACTCAAAATTATAATTGCAAAAAAAAAAAAAAGAAAGAAAAAAAAAAGAAAAATAAAAGAAAAAAAAGAAATCAATCCCCAGAGGTCTGAATGGGACAGGCTATTCAAGGTAGTCAAAAAACTTCAAGCAAGAAGGTTGCTTTCAGAGATGTACCCTGGTGGCTGCAGAAACCACTATTCATCCTTATCCAATTTAGGTTTCTTCGTAGCTGCTTAGAAGGGAGAATAAACCAGCACGTTAATGGTATTTGCACGCGGCATTAAATTCAAAGAACTAGGAACTGTGAGTAAGGCAGAGAAACAATCCAAGCAGACATATGTTGGCCTTACACAAGCAGTTTTACAAAGCAATTCCTGCAAACTCTCACGGAGTGTTTGGACAGACATCTGGCTCCTTCAGCCAAATAATATAGTTAATTTCTCTCACAACCTAGTTGATATGGGGGTAAAGCCAGGCCTGGTTACAGGAGACTTATATGAGAATAAGATTGAGAATTTTTGCAGTAAATCTCCCTTAAAAAGAATAAGAACAACGAGAGAGAACAGAGACGCTAGAACTTCATTTCCACCCGGAAAGAAAAGCAGATGCTAGGCCTGAAGCTCTCTCATTCGCCGATCAGCGCTCCCCCGGCACTCCCGCGTCCCCTGCCCTGCTGCTGCGCCCAAGCTTCTCGTTCCCGCTGGGATGCTATCCCGGGGAGGGGGAGGAGCGGGGAAGCGCCGAGGCGGGCCGCTTTCCCACGAGGTCACGGCGTTAGGCCGCCGCAGCCCCGGGGCCCAGGCCGCGCCGCCGCTCCGCGCTCACCTCCATGGAGACGCGCCAGCCCTGCATAGCGCTGAAGCCGAAGTGCAGCGGGCGCGGCCCGAGCCCGGCCCCGTCCCCTGAGCTCTTCACCGTGTTGGGCTGCGACAGGTAGGCGCCCATGGCGGCGCGGCGGGCTCCGGCGGCGGGCCCGGCGGCCGTGCGGGGGGGGCGGCGGCAGGCGCGGCGGCAGCCGGGCCGCACCGGACCGGAGCGGGCGGCACCGGGCGGCGCGAGCGGCCAGCGCGGGCGGCGAGGCAGTGGGGGAGGCGGGACCACCACCAGTGAGCAGCCGAGCGGAAGTAGCGCCGCCGGAAGCGCGGGCTCTCTTGGGGGAGAGCATGGAGCGAGCCGCGCGCGCGAGGCAGAGAGGCCGGAAGTGCCTGCCATAGAGACTAGCGGAGGGTAGCGCGGCCAAGCGAGAAACGTGGTCGCGCCGGGCGGCGGCGGCCCTGGGCCGCGGGGCTCTTGCGCGCTCTTTCCCTTCCGCCCCCTGTACGGCGTGTGGGCCTTGTCCCAGGGGCTTTGCCTCTCCCTAGACCCAGACCCGGCCGCACCCTCTCTACACCGCCTCCCTCCCGCTGCGGCAGGTTCCTCCGGGCCGGGCGCGCTCTGCGAGGCCACAGCGGCCCCTCGAGGAGCTGGCCCGCCCCGGCCCTGGGGCCTGCAGGGAGGAGAGAAGGGGGCTGGTGAGGACAACGGGCGCGGCCGCCCGGGGGCGGGGCGGGTAGAGCCGGGCGGACCAGCGCCTCGCTGCGGCGCCCTACGCGAACGCGGCTGGGGATGAGCGCTGCGGCCGCCCGCAGCATCGCAGCGGGGGAAGGGGAGCACAGCAGACCCGACTCCTTACTCCCACACGGACTAGGCGCGGGGGCGCCCCCTAGCCCCTTATATAGCCCGGGGCCCCGCCCACCGGCCAATCCGCGAAGGGTGACGGCGCGCGCGGGGGCTCTCATTGGTCGGCGGGAGGGCTGCCCCGCCCTGCCTAGCGCGTTACGCAGCGCGGCGGTTGGCGGCGACGCGGCCTGTCGGTGGAGTGGCTACGCGCTCGGGACCGGGAGGCGCCGGGCGAGCCCGGTGAGTGCGCGGCTCGCTCCGCTCCGCTCCCCAGTCCCTGCCCCCGCCACCCCCGGCTTGCGCCGCCGCCACCTGCAGGCCCGGCGCGCGGCCCGCGGCTGACAGGCGCGGCCTCGCGGCCCGCCCCGCCTCACGGCCCGGCGTCCGGCCCGCAGGGTGTGCGAGCGCAGCATGTCGGAGGGCGAGCCCAAGCAGGTGCCGAGCGGCGGCTCTGACTCGAAGCCGGAATCCGCGTCGTCCGGCCCGGGGATGACCTCGGTGTCTCCGCCGGTGACTTCCGCGGCGCCCCCGGAGGAGGAGGAGGAGGAGGAGGAGAGCGAGGACGAGTCCGAGATCCTCGAGGAGTCTCCGTGCGGCCGCTGGCAGAAGCGGCGCGAGGAGGTGAGTGCTGCCGCCGGGTTTCGGCGCGTAGGGAGCTGGGCCGGGGCCGCGGGGCCAGCATGGCCCTGCGGGCCCTGCTGTGCTCTGTCCCAGCCACGGCTAGGGTCCGTGGCGCTCCTGGGGTGGTGGGGAGTCCTTCCCTGCCGTCCGCAGCCTCTGGAGTGCGGCCTGCTTATTTCCCTGTGCATGCGTTGTGCTGCAGGCTCTGCTGTACAGGTGGCGTCAGGGCCTGCTGCTGCCCTGGGAAGAGGGTACCTTGGCGCTCCTCTCTGCCTCTCCTTGGATCTCTCGCTCTGGGAATAACCTGGAGTGATGACTATGCAGTCCTTTGTGTTCGCTCAGGAGCGTGAAATGAGCAGTACCTAATGTGGGGGCCTCCTGTTGCCCGGTCTTGTCTGATCTTGAATTACGCCATGATTTTGCTTTGCTTTGAAGCCTTCAATTAAGGTGAAGCATGGCCAGTTCGTGCAGACTTGGTTATTGGGTTGTCTGCCTCTCATCCACTGCTTGGTTTATGTATCAGAGTTCTCCTGTTTGAAGACACAAGTCAATTAGATCTTGTTGTTTTGGAACTGTTTCTTTTCCACAATTCACTGTGTACTGTTTATCTTATTGGAGAATGTCTCTGTGGACTGGTTTCCACTTAAGATTGGCTCAGTGGAACCTGCTCTTGTTGGCCAAGCTGTATAGCTGTGGTAGTTGCTGAAAGACAGACGATGTTAACTACAGTGCTGCCACATAAATGCTAATATGTTCTTAGCTAGGTCAGGACTGAACATGTAATTTCATGTCTGTTGTACCTACCCATATAGATATGTGATACTCCAAGCTCTGTTGATGGTGAAAGAGTCATTTTCTCTAATATAAGTTAGACAGGGAGGTCAAAATAAGGTTAACAGTTCCCCATGGTCCTTACCTTTACTTGCTTGAAACCTGTCTTTTTGTTGACATAAGCCAAAATCATAGCAAGGTGTAGTAAGAATATACCTTTTGTAGTGAAGCTAGTTTGGACTGTGGTGAGGAAGGTATCTGAAAGAAGCTTTATTTCTGTCCTTCAGAATATTCTCTATGATAATCTGAAACTATGAATAGAAGCTGATTTTTCTTCTATGATCTGCACTGAATCAGCACACAGGAGAGGCTTGGGGAATGAAGCAGAAGTTCGTTTGTCTTCTCAGTATGTTTTATTTACTGCAGATCCCTTTGACACAGAAAGATTGATTTCCTTCCAGGCTTTTCTGTAGTGTCCTAGATAAAAAACATAAGGTTTGATAGGCTCTTTTTTTTTTTTTTTTTTTTTTTTTTTTTGTATTTTGTTTCTCTCATATGCAGACAAATTAAGGCCCAAACTCAAAAAGTTGGCATGGCTAGATTACTGACTTTTAGCCTAAGAACTAGAGGGCCTAGTTGGTTTGAATGCACATCTGTACGTTAGATGAAAGAGCTTTGCTCCACCTTGCAGATAGACAAATAACAATAGAATGGAACCTGCTGAAAGTTTCAAAATGGATTGTTGACTGACTTAGGGTAGATGTGGGTTCTCTAATTCCCAAACCATCATCTGTCCAGGTTGTACAGCCTTCTTGGAGGAACTATTGAGCATTTCTACATCTGATTGATATTGGCTACAGTTGCCTGTGTGTGGGCCTTTTATCTCTTATGTGCACTTCCAATGATCATACAGTTCTGTTTTGTTTCTTAATTTTGCACATAAACATGTGGTTTGGTTAGACCAGAACTTGTGGAATGGCATTCAGTTACCTTAGCCATGCGACCTACCTTATATCTTTTGCTGTCTTCAGCTTTTGGATTGGTCTGCACCCTGGAATAAAGTCTTCCACTTCAGCTGTTCCAGCATAAAGTTTTTCTGGAATAACAGCTTTACTTTTTGAGCACCTTAATGCACCAAAGTATCTCTTGTACTAGAGTAGTGTCCTCATAAAGCATTGCTAATGTAATAGGTCAGTCAGCACTGGTTATTCCAGTTAATGTATCTATATAGACAAACTCTTATTCACTCGCTATCCCTTTGGCAGTAAGGAGGTGTTACTCTATGAAACAGGAATGTTACTTCCCTCCCATTACACAATCCTGATGCTTCCTCTTAGCAATATCATCTTTGGGTGCTGAGTTATAGTATCTTCTTGTAATACCTTCTTTGAATGCCTCTGAAGCAACATAATGAGATAAGCTGGGGAGAAGACAGCACATGTGCCCACAGAGACAGAGCTAAGGTTGTATGCACAACACGCAATCTGATGTTTACTAAATTCTATGTTCTTCTCAGCTTGAGTAGCACACTTGGATGTAAGTTTGTACATGTAATGCAAGTTTGTACTTGTAATACCTTAAGTGTTGGTGTGGTGTTTTTTTGTTTTGTTTTTTTTTTCTTTTTTTTTTTTAATGGACTCTTTGTAATAATCTTCCTAGAATCCAGGTGACCCATTATGTAGTGACTGTATAGACAGGAGTTCATAAATTTGAGGGAGAAGTCCTATGAATTTGGAGTCTGTACATAGAACAGCGAGGGTGTAAGTGCTGAGGGTATTTACCCTAAGCTTTAGTAGATTCCAGTAGAATAAACTGCAGTGTGGTTCCTGAGCACCTCTGCATCTTGTGAGGAAGCTTTTTTTGCATAATATTAAGCATTTCAAAAAGCAGTGAATGTATGGAATAAGTTTTTGTATCACTGTGGTTGTCTCTTACCTAAAGAGCTGGGGGAAAGCACATAAGTCAAGGAAACTGACTGAGGCAAACTGACAAGGCAGATGATTGTTGCTCTTAAGGACTTTTAAGTCTCTTCCCAGAGTGATTCCTTCTCTAGCCAATGAAATGTGGGATAAAAACATTACATCATTAGCACAAACTCCCATAGGTTGCTCGTGAGCCTGAACCACAACACTGTTACCTAGCAACTTCTTAAAGGGTTTATTTCATAGTTCTTCAGTTGAGAACTGCTTCAGTAGATTTTTAACTCTTAGTGGTGGTCTGCACCCTATATTGGATGTAGGGTTAAATGTGTGTGGTCCCAGTGGGAAGGATCTATGTTAACGAAGTAGTCAAGCATAAGTTATTAGAATACTGCCTCTCCTATCCTGGACTCCTTCCCAGATCTCCCTTTATTCATTCTGTCTTTGTTTAGTTACAATGATCTAAATCACATGCGTGTTCAGTAACCTTAACTGATGCCCAGGTTTTCTGGTACGCTTGGTTTTAGCTAGCACATCGAGCTTAATGTGCTTGATTTGTGTCCAGAAAAAGTTAGCAATTTAGCAGAGGCTATCTTGGGGCGGGGGGAGGGGAAGAGAAGAGAAGAAACTGTTTCAGTTGTTGTAAGTGCAATCAAGTTAGCAGGATTGCAAAGTCCAGTTAAAATGTAGCTGGATGTGGATTACTCAGTCATATTTTAGCTAAAGCAACCCGATCTAAAATATGTCAGCTAACATAACTTCAAGTCTGCTTGAAATTAAAATGCAGGCAAGGGTTGTAATGAGTTGATGGATTGTAATTTTTTCTTAAAGACAGTGAACATCTGTAGTGTGAATTGTATAATTGCCAGGAAGGTTCAGAGTTTTCTTTTAAATGCTAATGTGAAGTTCTGTAACTAAGATGCTATTGTAACTAGATAAAGGATTAAGCATCCATACTGTCCCAAAAGTTCAACTCTTTATGGTACATTTCTTGAATAGTGGTTTGACATGCTTTGATTAAACCTTAAGGGCAAAGTTGCTGCCAAGATGAGATGGGGGGGGGAGAGGAATGTGGCTTGTCCGATAGAGTATTTTTCTGTTGTTTGAATAACTTTATACAAGAGAAGGCTTTGGCATCACTCTGCTCTTTCTTGCAATGTGTAGCCCAAGCTGGCATTTTCAGGGAGCTCTGCCATCCTTAAGCATTGCAGAGACTAATGAAAATTTGCTGCTGCTACATCACAAGCATGGGTCTACTGGTTTGTTGTAAACTATATTGCTCCATTATCTGAGCTGAACCCTTCTCAACTGTAAACATTCCCCTGATTGCTCCCCTGACATGCAAGGGTGATGTGTAGCATTTAATTTCTGGAAGGGGCAGAAGATAAACTTGTAACAGACTCCTATCTCATGGTGGAAAGGCACAGAGAAAATATCTACAGCTTGAGGTTAGTAGAATCACAAGAGGGAGAAACTGAGACTAATAGGTTCTCCAGGCCTTAGCTCTACAAACTCAAGCCTGCCTTGGTCTTCCAGGCAGCATGCAGACACTTATTTTTCTTAATTTGAAGATGCTTGGACAACCTGTCTGCTGTGTTTAGACTACACCTCCTAGGAATAGAAGCCTCTTAATAGAGATAGGGTGTAGCAACACACATGCAACTCATTTTTAGACTTCTTCCAGTGGCAGGTATTAAATTTGAAATGCCTGCTAGGCCTTGGGCTTGATGTCTACTCTCTACAACAGCTACACAAATCTAAAAGAATAGTGTCCCGAATATAACTGTAGGAAAAGTTATGTTCTGCTGCTGCAGAATCTTCTTTTTGTGAATTTTCAGCCCAATATTACTCTGTTTGACTTGGGGAACCCATCTTATTGGGAGGGACTCAACTGTTCAGACTTAGATGGTCCTGTAGTTTGTCATCTGCTTAATAGCTACCTATTGACCAGATTTCTTTCTATGCCTTTTGTGGATAGGAAAATGTTGTGTGATTGCACAAGCCAAGACTTTGATGTCAACAAAGTATTTAATTATAAAGGTCAATTGTATGTCTGAAAAGCTGCTGTTGTCAGTTTGACTGCTAAGGTTAAGAATTTATGGTTGGTTGTTGGGAAGCTCAGAGGGATTAATCAGGCTGTTTTAATTTCTCCTTCAGCATTTAAATGGTTGTGTTTAAAAACTGTGGTGTTTCATGAGCATGCTTGATGCTGTGTGACTTTGAGATGACAAGAAATGAGTCTAATGAGTAGGTAATTTGTTCGTAACTCACTTAGTGAGTAGCCAGCTTAATGCTATTGAATGAACTTCTTAGTGGTAACAGATTGTAGATATATAACTGTGGGAGCAAGCTGTTTCCCTTTTGGGTATGTATGTGAGCATGTCTGTGATAGTTAATAGAGAAAATGACTGTGCAGACTTGGGTATTCTAGACTTCCCCTTCTACAGGCTCCTTTTGAGGCATGTTTCATTGCAGTACAGCTTTCCCCAAATGCTGCTTAATTTCGTGACACAGAAAACTTTGCAGGGGTGAGTGAAGCCTAGCCCTTAAAGGAGGAAAGAGGATGAGAGAAAGAGTACTGGTCTCTGCTGCAATACCTTTTCCCTTTCCCCAAGTATATGCTAAACTGCTCAAGACGAGCAGGAAAGCCTTGTACCATTTGTGCAGTCCTGCTTGTGTTTGGTCCTTTGATTACAAGCTTGCCCAGGTGCTGACTTGCTCCCTCCCACACAAAGGGCGGATTTAGGGACTGCTTTTTTCCTGCAGATTCTAAAATGCTGTGGTGATTTCTGAGGTGGCTGACAGGTAGTGTTTGAGCTCTTGCTAGCCATCAGTGACCTCCACTGAGAAAGAATTGACCTCATGCTTGTCTAGTTTTTGTTCTGTGCTTGATGTATTACCAGTTTTTCTGCAAGCTCAGCAGCTGGAGCACTTTTCATGTAATACTCCACTTCAGTGAATGCTGAGATCCACAGGTTCTCTTTTGTCTCATCCCTGGAGGCAAATTTCTTGTGTTTAAGTGCATCTGTGCATACTGTGGTTGCTGTGTTTGTGGGTTTTTTTTGATTTTTTTTTTCCTCACTGGTATTTTCTACCATCAAGTGAACTAAATTAAATTTGGTCATTCCTAGTTCCCTTTCCTGTCCACATAGTTATCTTAGTGCAGGCTAAGGGTGATAAAGTTCTGTGTGGATCTGGATATCAGCTCAGGTGCAAAACTTGCATTGGAGGCAGTATAGGTTGCCCCTCTTGGGTATATACATGTTTAGTATTTGAGTTTCACTGGTTTTTGTTATAGGGTATAACTTGGAAGTTCAGAAGGTTAATGTAGACAGCACCTCTGTCTTTACTGCACTGCCCTTAGTCTGTCTCTTTCTTTTTAAGAGGATAAATACAGACCTTGCTGACATCTGGATAGCTGGTTCCCAGCTAGTCTGATGGCCCTTGATGATGAGATGGTTGAACATTACAACTAAGGGATAGTGTTCAAGCCAATATATCCCTTGATCCATGGTGGCTCTGTGAAAGTTTACTGAAGAAGCTGTGTTTTATGAAGAGCTGAATCCAGCAAGACATGAAATGCTGGGTCTACTTCATCTTTATTTTATATCTCTGTCTTTTTGATTATAGTGGGAGTCTTAGTTTCTCAAATTGTTTCTCACCTGGAGCCAGTTGATACTTTTTCTGCGTGTGGATTTATTTTTTTTTTATCAAGGAGATAAGAGTGCAGAATTCTTGGACAGAAAAAAACAACGGACTGAGTGCTTGGATTCTTTGATGCTTGAGTCTGATTTCTTGGCAGCTGTTGGAACTGAGAAGAAACTTGCTGAGGAAGTAAAAGATAAGCACCAGACTTTCTCTTCTTATCACAAATCTGTGTTTCTGTATGTGGGGAAAATGAGATGTTTGTTGAGATGGTAGTACCTCAGATGCTCTGAGCTTTGAATTCTGCTGCTGGAGAATGAAAGAGTAGCAGAGCAAAAGCAAGCTAGCTGTCAGGTTTTTTTTGCCAGTCTTTGGCAATAGACCTGTGTTTCCAACTAGTGTAGAAAGCTGATGCCATGCTGTAGTTCTTATTATTTTACTTGACCATTGGGAACATACTGAAAAGGGGCAATACCTTGCAGTCTTTGTAACATTTTTATTAGCTCATTTGGGGGCTTCCTGGAAGGAGTCAACCCCTGAGATGGGCTTGAATAAGATGAGGGCACTGCAGGATGTAGTGGGAATTGAGCCTTTGTTCTGGGCCTGTTGTCTACAGATCCTTTATGTTGCTTATTGACTGTAACAGACAGCTGGCAGCTTCCTTAGTGCCTCATCTGCCAGCATCAGTTCTCAACCTTTATAGTGCCTCAGTGGGGGGAGCAGGCACAGCCAGAGCAGCTGCTTGCTTCTTTTCTAGCTTTTCTGGGTGGTTGTAAGTGCTAGCTATAATTCAGCTGTCTGTGACTGAGATATGGGGTTTGCTTTGCACATTCTTTAGAGCTATTCTAAAGAAACACATTTTATGTAGCTTACTGCCAGCACCAAAGCCTTCCTGTTGTCCGACAGGTCTCTGAGGCCCAGGAGAAACCACTGCAAAGTCTTGGTTGCTGCAGCCCCTGTTTTGTGGGGATCAACTCTTACAATCAGGCTTGCATATGGGAAAGAACTCAAATTTGACACCCACCCACCCCACCCCCAGTTGGAATCTGTCTGTTATTGTTGTTTACCTTCTGATTTGAGGTATGTCATCAGCTTCTTTGGCGTGGGGCAATTGTTGGAATATGATGTCAAGAACTAACAGCAGATGCAGTGTTGGACCACAGTTACGCCAGTCTGAATTTAATGAAAACCCTTCAAATATTGAAGAGTTGTATTGGCCTTATTAAATGGTATCTCCTAAATGATGGACTTCAGACAGATAACTAGTGTTATGTATGGTAGAAAATTGTACAAGTGACATTTGGTATGCATCAGGATGTACTTGCATGTATCCTTACTGCATCCACAGTAAGTAAAGGGGTAGGTGAATTTATTGGACTGGAAGAGCTGGGGAATTCTTTCTCTGCTGGGCCATTAGAGGTGAGAAGATGTTCCCTGCCTCTAACTCTAGGTGCTGTCTGTAGCATGGCTGCACAGGAATTCCTAGCACACATGGGCACTCTTTAAAGGTATGGGCACTCTTTAAAGGTATGGCCAGCCACAAATAGAAAAGCACTACGCTCCGGTTTACATTAATCTAAGCATCTCACACAAATACAGACAGCATGAGTAGCCTGATCTTATTTCTGAGGATCAGTGCTCAGGGAAAATCACTTTTCACAGATGTCTCTGGTACCTGTTTTCCAGATCTTCTCTGTCTGTAAAATCCAATTCCTGGACCTCTTGCCCTAACTGGCTAGCCTGGCTTGAATTTCGCTGTCAGATCTGTGAGCTTGTGCACATGCACGCGTGTACACACACACACACACAATATAGTGAGAAAAAGAAATGTGTAATACTCTCTTTTCAGACAGAAGAAGAGTGTCTCATGAAGATGTGGAGTATTGCTCTAGCTTTTTCTCTTTTGGGTTTAGGTGGGCAAACCAGAGGTTCTACCAGGAAGCTATTAGTCTAGAAAGTGAACAGGAGATGAATGTGGGGAGGGAAAAAAAAGGGGTGATTCGCTGTGACATGTTCTTGCAATAAGCAGGAGTTTAAGAAATTTCTGAGACAGGTACAGTATTTGAGCTATTGTATATAGTAGATATAAATGCACATACTTCAGTTATTTGGTTTAATCAATTTGTGGCCATTTTTACTTCTGAATTTGAAAAGATTGCATAGTAGTCAGCTTTATAATTTAATTATGTGCATGTCTGGATCAAGTGCTTCCTCTTCTTTTTAAAATGTGTTTGATCGCTTCATTGACTGCTTTTTAGCTCTTGTAATATAAGAAACATTAAAAATTGCTCGATTTGTTTTTTTCTGTACCTTGCATGATTTAATTATAAATAATAATAATTATAAATAATTTATTATTTTTCCTCCCCTCCACTAAATGAATATGTACATGTACTGCTTTTATAAGTGTTTGGCCTAGCATGCTGTCATTTTAAACTTTTTTCCACAATGCACAATTTCATTCTGTATTATTAATTATCCTATTTTTTGTTATTTTTTTAATCATCATCATCACCTGTGAATTAGACTGTTTTATGAGTTGAAAGATTTTTGTGAACTGGAGAATGTTTCTCCAAAAGTCATCTTTTGTTGATAGGTATCTAAACATTTGAGAGCTATGGAAAAATCTGTATTAGACAATTTTGGAATAACTTGCTAAGGGAAATGCATTCTAACTTTATTTCCTTTTCATTAACTTACACCTTGAAGTAGTAGCCTTTGAATCTTGTTTTTCTTTCTTTTCCCCTCTTAACTACTTAAATTCACTTTAAATATTTTTGAGTTTCTTTAGCTCTTGTTTGTATAGATAAAGAACGACATTAATATTTTGTTTGCAAATTTGTTGTAGTGGTGGAACTGCTTCCTCTGTCTTATGTTAGAAACTCATGCTAAACAGTTTAGTTAAAAACTTCCTGTTACAGTTTAAAAACCCGCCTAGTTTATGTGAGCTTTCTGGGAGAGAAGTCGGTGCTTTAAAGGAGGGTAGTTTTAAACCACTTGCAGGATATTTTATTTATGCCAGTCTAGATCTGATCTTGCTTCATTCCCTCTCAGTGTCCATGAGCATGAGATTCTCTTCATCTGAAGTCCTCTGTTTTGAACTTATATTGTCATTCCATCAGTGTGGTACATGGGCACTTTTTCTTTGATCTGGTCATCAAAGCTCCATTTAAAATTAAAGAAGTCTTAAGATTTCTTAAATTGTTTATTAAAATAATCTTGAAAAGCTTGCAGGAAGTTGCTGGGAAGTACGGCATGAACCTGCATTGTCTTTGTCCTGTGCTTATGCCCAGGTAGAGAGCAACTTGACATTCTTCTGGAGAAGACTGTATTTCTGCTCGTGAGTGTCTTCAGGGCGTGGGTATACCAGGCTACATTCTTGGTTGGTTGCACCCCTTGCCCTTTAGGGCAAGGCATGAAAGGCAGTATTTTGAAACCCCCTTTGGCTTTCCTCTTGCTCAGTCAGGTTTGTGGAGAGTTGTAATTTATACTGATCCAGCTACATCTGTTTACAATAGTATTGATTGCCATAGAGCTTCTAAACTGTTCATGTTCTAAACTGTGAGCTTAAACCTGTTAAGCTCGCAACTGTCCGTCAGTCAGTCACCAATAGCTACTTAGAGGCAATAGCCAGCTGTAACCCAAGGGAAGGTGCAGGACAGATGCCAAGACCCGCTTTCACAAGGGCTTAGGATTCCATTTTGCTGAGCATGGAGGACGGTTGTGGAACAGTGATTTAGCAACCTAGACAAAGAAGGAATTTGCTTTTGCCTTTTTGGTTGTCTGCCTTCTTACTCTTCTGCCCGAACTGTTTATCACCTCTTGAATTGATTTTTATTTATTTATCTTTTTATTTTTAAATAAATGTTTAAAATAATATTTAAATTAAATATTATTATATTTAAAATATTTTATTTATTTATTTATTTATTTAAAAACCCTCAATGATGTCAGATGGGTTTGGTGTCTTGAGTCATATGTGATGCTTTCAAGTATTGCCCATGAGTCATGGAAATGACTTGCATTCGGTAAGCTTGTCTAGAAGTGGGAGAAGCTATGATAAGTCCGCCCCCACTGACTGTGTCATCATGGCAGATTTTGAGTAGTTGTCAATACTTGAGGACTTAAGTAATTAATCCAGCAAAGCTAGAAGCTCTTTAATTGCACAAAGTATGATGAAGGGAGGGACTGTAAGGGATGCATAGGCACAGGGCATGGGTAGTGATGACTATATCTTGTCCTGACAATACTAAAACACATCTACTTTCAATTGGCTGGAAGTTTATTTAAGCTTTTCTTAATAAAGCCTTTTGATATCACACTTTATTAATTGTACTGAGAGATCTTGTACTGCTATCATTCCTTAGATATTTTTTACTAAAATAAAAAGGAATAAAATTTGTCTGACCTTTCTTGTCTTCAATCTTTCAGCTTTCTTTAACAATGAAACTTAACAAGTCTGATCTAGGATTGAGATGTCAGTATCAATAGAGAGAGCAAATGACTGTCTTGTGATAAATACGAGCATCTGCTTGAATCAAGTGTCAGTCCTTCCCCCCGACTCCCCAGTGTTGTGTGGGAGATGGGGTTGGTGTAGGCGGGAATGTTTCCTGCTAAATTGCTCATCTGCTGTGATTGCTTTCAGTAGTTGTTTCTGCAGTTTAGTCTGCCTTTCTGTAATTACAGGTGATATTCCATATTCCTGCCTGTGTCACCCCACTGCCTCTGTTTTTTTTAGGATAATTTACTGCTTAGTTTACTGAGCAATCTATATCACTATGGCTACTCTTTTCTTATAATTATTTATCACTCTGGTATATCATGTGCAGTTTTGAAATACTTAATATCATTGAGCCTATTATGATTCCTTTGGAAGATCACCAAAAAATCCTACCTGTAGTGATTGGCTGTCAGTTTAAGTTTTTAAGCTATTAATAAAATATCCAATGAATGGGTATTTCACTGTTTAATCCAATAACGTTTGTGGATGACAGAATATTTCTGTCAGTTCACCATTAGCATATAAACACAGCAGCTAGAACTGAGTAAATTGTATTATGTAAAAGTGTCTGCCAAGGTGTAGTAAGATTTTTGAGACACACCTTTTTATGGAGTCAGAAATTTCCACCATATGAGATGCTTGAGGGGGTCCTTAATGCGGGAAGCAAATATGAGACAATATTAGTAGGAATAGCAGTGAAATGGCCAGGACTTCAAGGAGCTAATATAGGCGGAAAATGAGTCTGGAGTGCTAGCTGAATCTGTTGGCTTTTATCTCAGGGAGACAGTTAGATCTGATGAAAGTGAAATGATTCTGAGTATGTGGCCAGATGATGTTGAATTGTTATGGTTGATGATTTATAACTAAAGTAAATTCTACCCTCTGTCTTCTCTGCTCTAAGTATGTACTTCGAGGTAGAAATCCACTCTTATTACTCTGGGCTCCCCAGTCCAAGAGAGACATGGAGCTACTGGAGAGAGTCCAGTATAGGGCTACGAAGATGATCAGAGGGCTGGAGCACCTGCCCTGTGAGGAATGGCTGCGAGAGCTGGGCCTCTTCGGCCTGGGGAAGAGAAGACTGAGGGGGGGGGGGATCTTATCAATGTGTACAAGTATGTGAAGGGAGGGTGTCAAGGGGACGGGGACAAACTCTTTTCAGTTGTCCCGTGTGACAGGACAAGAGGCAACGAGCAGAAATTGAAGCACAGGAAGTTCCGCCTGAATGTGAGGAGGAATTTCTTCACTGTAAGAGTGACAGAGTACTGGAAGAAGTTGCCCAGAGAGGTTGTGGAGTCTCCTTCTCTGGAGATCTTCAAGGCCCGCCTGGATGCAACCCTGTCTACCACGCTCTAGGTGACCTTGCTGAGCAGGGAGGTTGGCCTAGATGATCTCCAGAGGTCTCTTCCAACCTTACTGATTCTATGATTCTATGATATTGTCTGGTGCATTTAACCGTGACTATAACTTCAACCTGTGAAATAGCACGGGAAGGACAACACATACAAGAAGTTGCTCTAGATACTTGAATAGAGGAGTCATAAATGTCTTTGAATGCTGCTGTGTTTCTGAAGAAACAATATTATGATAAATTTTGCTTTTAGGAGTGTTGTTCCTCTTATACCTGCGCAGGTCCTCTAGTATTGAAGTTCTTTTACTGCCCTAGCCATCTTTATGTTAGACTTTATGCTTTAAACTCTTTTAGCAGAGCCCCTCCCCTTAGGTCTGTGTGGTGTGTATGGGTGTGTGTGTGTGTGTGTGTGTACATGCTGTTGTTTTTTTGTTGTTGTTTTTCCAGGTGTGACCTTACTTGCATTGGGCTGAATTTTGAGTTTATTGACCTAAAGTTATTATAGTAGTTTAAATTGTGTAATCTAATCCAAGTACAGCTAAACAAAGGCAAAGCTGCAAGTTGGGAAGAGACTTGGGAATGGTTTCCTTTATTTTTGTGTTTCATTTATCAGCATGTTTTAGCAAATTCCTTCAGAAAGTCATGCCTGATTTTTTTTCAGCCTTTTTTTACATCCCTTTTGTATGGTTAGGGGTTTTTACGGCAAAATGAACTACAGTTCTAACAAAACAGAAAAATGTATCTATTGTAACAATGCCAAAAGGCAGCTTTTACTGCAAAGCAGTGTTTGTGCACAAAAAAAAAAAAAAATAAAAAAAAAAAAAAAATTTCCCTCAATAATGCTAAGCTCTGACTTCTTGTTGTGTGGCCTACACCTTTGTACTCTCCTTTGGTTATGTTCCATTTTTGAAATACATGTGGACAATCTAGTCCTGGGATGATCATTTGTTTAAAAGTTAATGTTCAAAGTTCATAATAGTCAAGTGAATGGCATAACAGTGGTCACATCTTACTAACTTGGTTCTTGCATCTGTTTCCATCCTTCCCATCCAGGTGAATCAACGCAATGTCCCAGGGATTGATAGTGCCTATCTGGCCATGGATACAGAGGAAGGTGTGGAAGTTGTTTGGAATGAGGTTCAGTTTTCTGAGCGGAAGAACTTTAAGCTTCAAGAGGTAAGCTTAGGTGTCTCCTACATCTTGGGCCAGAGCAGGATTTATAGGTGTCAGTGACCTTTCATGTGGGTTATTGTCTGGACTTGCAACTCATCCATGATAGGAATGATGTGCTGGTTAGGTGTAGCAAATTTAGCTTAAGCCTGACCTCTGCAGAAACTGTGTCAGAGAACTACTGCTGTTTTATTTCCCTGAGCTCTCGTGTTTTATCTTTGTGATTGAACAGTGCTCAGCTGAGGTGCAGGATATGATGGAATCAGGTGCTGTTTGTTCTTGGCATAGCATTTTGACATGTATCGTGTTGTGTGTGGGCACCCAGACCCCAAGAGAAAGTAAGATGTGGGCTGAGGTAGTCTCTGATGTAATGTACCTCTGTCTTTCTGATGTTATAGGAGAAAGTTAAAGCAGTGTTTGACAATTTAATTCAGCTGGAACATCTGAACATTGTGAAATTTCACAAATACTGGGCTGATGTAAAGGAGAATAAGGCTAGGGTAAGTAAAGAAGTAAAGTGAACAATCCTTTGGGTTTTCTCACTCCCTATATATCCTGTGGGTAACTAGTGAAGTAAGGGTAATGTCCCATTCTGCCCCTACAGGTGATCTTCATCACTGAGTATATGTCTTCAGGGAGCTTGAAACAGTTCCTGAAGAAGACAAAGAAAAACCACAAGACTATGAATGAAAAGGTAGCTCCTTTTCTTCTCCCCCCCCCCCCCCCAAATGTATGCCTCTTCTCATTCAAGCCTATCAGCCTCTGGAAAGCTCTTGCATCAGAAGACCCTAATGAGAAGGAAACTTGGTGCTTATGTGTAGCTCAAATTCCTTTTTGCTACTGTAAACTTGTTGCTTGTTTCTACTTAATATCATTGAGCCTATTATGATTCCTTTGGAAGATCACCAAAAAATCCTACCTGTAGTGATTGGCTGTCAGTTTAAGTTTTTAAGCTATTAATAAAATATCCAATGAATGGGTATTTCACTGTTTAATCCAATAATGTTTGTGGATGACAGAATATTTCTGTCAGTTCACCATTAGCATATAAACACAGCAGCTAGAACTGAGTAAATTGTATTATGTAAAAGTGTCTGCCAAGGTGTAGTAAGATTTTTGAGAGATACCTTTGTGTCTCCCAAACACCTGCAGGGTGTCTGAGGCAGCTATTCAATACTGCTTGCTTTGTTTCTTGCTGCTTTGCAGCTTCTGGTGTGTGGTGTGATAGGCATATCCCATTCCTTGGGTGTGTACAGGAAAGATGGAAAGGGTCTGTGTGTAAGAGGAGTTTTGTATGGGTCAAGGAACATGCCTCCTCTCCAATGTGTGGAAACTCAATTAATTATGGGAGTATTGATCCCATAAGTTCTTAGCTTCCTATACATCTGCACTGAGTAAAAGAGGCCCAGCAACAACAGTCTTTTCTTTCCTTCTTCCCTCTTGTGTGTCTGTAGGCCTGGAAGCGCTGGTGCACCCAGATCCTCTCTGCTCTCAGGTATGTGAGATATAAGCCTTGGGATCTAGCCATCTATTTAAATACAGCCTCCCTGCTGCCTGTCTGTTTACAGAGTATTAAAAGCTGTGAACATATGCTGCCAATCATTACCAAGCTTCATGGAATGAAATCTGAAGAGGAGTTTGTCACACAGCCTGATTCTTGTCCCAGTGATAGTCTGCAGAGAATTAATTCCACTACCAATCCCAGAGTCTTCAGTTAAATAATATTAAAGCCTCTGAAATGGTGTACCAAAGCTTTTGGATACCAGTGGTAACTGATACCATAATGAGTATGTGATGAGTTAGATATTAAGAGCATTCTCTAGCATGCCAAAGTATCCAGCTTTATAACCTGGCTCAAACCATGACTGAGAAGATTTTGCAGAGAAGTTTCAAATCAAATTCTGTGAGCAGAGTGAGGAAAATTTTCTTAATCTTTACAAGCTGCAGCCTTGCAGTGTGTGCTATACTCATAACTAATATAGTATGATACTGTTAGTGTATGTGGAGCTGGGAAAATACAAATGTGTGCAGAGGCTGTGGATCAGTATGTTTCTTGATGATGCAGATTGTTGCAGCTGCCTTAGTGTACCCAGCTGAGTAGGATTTTTTTTTTTAAGGCAGAGCTAGTATGTAGCTAATATCAGCCTTGTAAAAACACCCAGACATCAGAGCAAGATTCCCACTCAGTAGAGAAACCTGTTCCTATTTGGCTGAATACAGCTGTCTAGGCATAGTTAGGGTTTTAACAAGCTTGTTGGAGTTGACAGTCCTTATCTGTGCTGGCTGCTAACATAAAACCTAGTAGAGTGGGATACAAAACTGGCTAGCCTCAAATGTGTCTGGGACCATAGCACTGAAAAACTTCTATTTGTGCATGCTGGAAAGCATGATAAGACACTTAATATTTTTACAGCATTGAGTGCCTTTTTAATGCTGTATGGTGGGGCCAGAATAAGGCTCTGACTTCTCTGGTATAACATTTGAACCCTTTTAGCATCTACCTGGCAGTGTTTCTCCAGTACTGGAGCAGATGAAATCCTTTCTTTTTCTCTTGGTAGTCTGGGTTTCTTGAACAGATCAGAGAAGGCTTCTTATTTTCTCCCATGTTCTGGAGCCTCTTAGTAAGAGGCCATTTGCTTAATTTTCATGATTCTGGCCTAGCCTAGAGATGTTGTACAGTCGCTTGATCTCCCCATTACTATAGATCCCTTGTGTGCAGTCTTTGCCCTTATGTTCTCTTCTGATATTACTTATGACAGGGGAGGCATGAAGGGAGGGATTCCTGCCTCACCCTGGGTGATGTCCTTACCAGTGCTCTGTTCTGAATCTCTAGCTACCTCCACTCCTGTGATCCTCCAATCATCCATGGCAACCTGACCTGTGACACCATCTTCATTCAGCACAACGGACTGATCAAAATTGGATCAGGTAAGGCTTTTTAGACATGACCCTTGCCTAGGAAAAAAAAGATTGCTTAACCAGGACAGGGCATCTGATTCCTTTCAAGGCTATCTGGAATGATAGGCATGAATGTAGATGTTCTCCACCACTATTTCAGTTGGATCAGAACTTGGCAGAAGAATTCACTGTTCATTGGACCACCTTCAGAAATGGAAGAGATTGATCCTGGATACTGCTTCCCTTCTCAGTCTGTTTCTCAGTTTTTGATCTCAAGGGACTGACCTGAGAAATGATGCTGAAACTTTCAAGTTTTGTATACACACTGTCCTTGAATTCGTCTGCTCTGCCCTTCACTTAAAAGCAATCTTTTTTAGTTATACACATGGAGTTATCCCACCAGTGCTGTCAAGCTTGAAGAGCTGTCTGGAGAGCTGTGTCCACAAAGGTTACATGTGCGCTTCTTGTAACCTTGACTATGAATGCCAGTTGCTACAGGTTCTGGCTCTCATCCATCATCACTCACTTTGGCTTACACTTCAGCATGCTGCCTTGTTCGGTTAGCTACTTGTGCTGAAACAGCTATTTCATAAGCAGGAGAGGATTTTCCTAGTGGTGCATCCTTGGATGCTGTCTGCTTTTGTTTCCTCTGCTATTCTTGTGCCTCTAAAAATCTATATGCAGTCGGGATCATAGAATCAGTAAGGTTGGAAGGGACCTCTGGAGATCATTAGGCCAACCTCCCTGCTCAGCAGGGTCACCTAGAGCATGGTAGACAGGGTTGCATCCAGGCGGGCCTTGAAGATCTCCAGAGAAGGAGACTCCACAACCTCTCTGGGCAACTTCTTCCAGTACTCTGTCACTCTTACAGTGAAGAAATTCCTCCTCACCTTCAGGCGGAACTTCCTGTGCTTCAACTTCTGCTCGTTGCCTCTTGTCCTGTCACATGGGACAACTGAAAAGAGTTTGTCCCCGTCCCCTTGACACCCTCCCTTCACATACTTGTACACATTGATAAGATCCCCCCCCCTCAGTCTTCTCTTCCCCAGGCCGAAGAGGCCCAGCTCTCGCAGCCGTTCCTCACAGGGCAGATGCTCCAGCCCTCTGATCATCTTCGTAGCCCTATACTGGACTCTCTCCAGTAGCTCCATGTCTCTCTTGGACTGGGGAGCCCAGAACTGGACACAGGACTCGAGATGAGGCCTCCCCAGGGCTGAGTAGAGGGGCAGGATCACCTGCCTCGACCTGCTGGCAACAGTCTTCCTAATGCACCCCAGCAGACCATTGGCCTTCTTGGCCACAAGGGCACATTGCTGGCTCATGGTCAACTTGTCATCCACCAGCACTCCCAGGTCCTCCTCTGCAGAGCTGCTCTCCAGAAGGTCAGCCTCCAGCTTGTACTGGTGCCTAGGGTTATTTTTCCCTAGGTGCAGAACTCTGCGCTTGCCCTTGTTGCACTTGCCCTTGTTGAACCTCAGGAGGTTCCTCTCCGCCCAGCTCTCCAGCCTGTCCAGGTCTCTCTGAATGGCAGCAGAGCCCTCTGGTGTATCAGCTGCTCCTCCCAGCTTGGTATCATTGGCAGACTTGCTGAGGGGGCACTCTGTCCTCTCATCCAGGTCACTGATGAAAAAATTGAACAGGATGGGACCCAGTCCTGAGCCCTGGGGGACGCCACTAGCCACAGGCCTCCAACTGGACTCCACGCCACTGATGATGACTCTGAGCTCTGCCTTTCAGCCACCTTTCAATCCATCTCACTGTCCGCTCATCTAACCCACACTTGCTGAGCTTCTCTAGGAGGATGTTATGGGAGAGTATGTCCAAAGCCTTGCTGAAGTCAAGGTACACAACGTCCACTGCTCTCCCCTCATCTACCCAGCCAGTCATTCCATCATAGAAGGCTATCAGATTGGTTAAGCAGGATTTCCCCTTGGTGAATCCATGCTAGCTACTCCTGATCACCTTCTCCTCCACATGTCTGGAGATGGCATCCAGAATGAGCTGTTCCATCACCTTTCCAGGGATGGAGGTGAGGCTGACCAGCCTATAGCTGCCTGGGTCCTCTTTCTTGCCCTTCTTGAAGACTGGAGTGACACTGGCTTTCTTCCAGTCCTCAGGCACCTCGTCAGTTCTCTAGGACCTTTCAAAGATGATGGAGAGCAGCCTGGCAACAACATCCGCCAGCTCCCTCAGTACCCGTGGGTGCATCCCATCTGGGCCCATGGATTTGTGGATGCCTAGCCTGCCCAGAAGGTCTCTAATCCTTTCCTCCTCAACCAAAGGAAAGTCTTCCCTTCTTCAGACTTTCTCCCTCATGTCCAGGCTACGGGATTCCTGAGGGCTGCCCTTAGCAGTGAAGACTGAAGCAAAGAAGGCATTCAGTAAGTCTGCCTTCTCTGTATCCCTTGTCACCAGGGCCCCCGCTCCATTCAGTAGCGGGCCCGCATTTTCCCTAGTCCTCCTCTTGCTGCTGCTGTATTTGAAGAAGCCCTTCCTGTTGTCCTTGACATCCCTTGCCAGACTCAATTCCAACTGGGCCTTAGCCTTCCTTGCAGCATCTCTACATACTCTGACTGCATTCCTATAATTCTCCCAAGTAGTATGTCCGCTCTTCCACATTCTGTATACTTTCTTCTTCTATTTGAATTTGGCCAAGAGCTCCTTGCTCACCCGTGCAGGTCTCCTGCCCTCTTTGCTGCACTGCTTTCTCCTTGAGATGCAGCACTCTTGAGCTTGGAGGAAGTGATGTTTGAATACTAGCCAGCTCTCCTGGATCCCCTCTTCCTTCTAGGGCCTTAACCCATGAGATTCCTCCAATTAGGTCTCTGAAGAGCCCAAAGTCTGCTCTCCTGAAGTCCAGGGTTGCAGTCCTGCTTGTTGCCTTACTTCTTTCCTGCAGGATCCTGAACTCCACCATCTCATGGTCACTGTGCCAAGGCTGCCCCCAACCTTCACATCTCTAACTGGTCCCACTCTGTTGGTAAGGACAAGACCCAGCAGGACACCCTTCCTTATAGGCTCCTCCACCATTTGTGACAAGAAGTTATCATCAATGCATTGCAGGAGCCTCCTGGACTGTTTGTGCCTTGCTGTGTAGTCCCTCCAGCAGATGTCAGGGTGGTTGAAATCCCCCATGAGAACCAGGGCCTGTGATGATAAGGCTACTTCCAGCTGTCTATAGCAGGCCTCATCAACTTTCTCTTCCTGGTCAGATGGCCTTTAGTAGACACCCACAACAGTGTCCCCCATGCTAGCCTGCCCTTTGATCTTTACCCATAAGCTCTCGACTGCCTCTTCTTCCACCCCTAGGCAGAACTCGACGCATTCTAGTTGCTCTCTCACGTAAAGAGCAATTCCACCACCTCGCCTTCCTGGCCTGTCTTTCCTAAAAAGCACATAGCCGTCCATGGCAGCATTCCAGTCATGTGAGCTATCCCACCAAATCTCTGTAATGGCAATGAAATCATGGCCCAGCAGTTGTTGATCTTCAAACCACGTTCTGTGGTCATAGAATCCAAAACCCTTTTGCTGACACCAGCCGTGTAGCCAGTTGTTGATTTGGAAAATTTTCCTAGTCCTCCTCCCATGCCTCCTCCTAATCAGCAGGACCGATGAGAAGACCACCTGGGCTCCCAGACCCTTGACTGCCATGCCCAAGGCCTTGAAGTCTTCTTTGATTGTTTCCAATTTGTTCTCTGTATTGTTAGCACCCACATGAAAGAGCAGCAGATGGTAGTAGTCTGATGAGCGGACAAGCCTTGGTAGCCTTTCAGACACATCTCATATCCTTGCCCCCGGCAGGCAGCAAACCTCTCCAGAGGAGGGGTCAAGTCGGCAGATAGTCGCCTCTGTCCCCCGCAGCATGGAATCACCCACTGCAAACACTCGTTGCCTCTTCTGAGTGGTCATGCAAGGCGCAGGGTCAGACATCCCGGTTTTACTACCTGGCGCCTTAACATCCCCTTCCACTGACAGTTTTGCTATTTATTTTCTGGCTTTTGCAAGGATTCTCAAATCAGAGAAGCATGCACTTGCTGATCTGTAGACTTTTCTCCGTGTGAGTTCTTGGCTTGATGCTGTGTGTACAGGAAAGAATGCTCTGCTTTATCTGTCATCTAAAAATAATCTCTCCATAAACTACAGACTTCTGTGGCTTTCCTGTCCACCAAAAAACTCGTGTTGTTTCTTCATTCCAGAACTGGGGTCTGTTATCTATAAAATGCCCTGATTTATGCTTGTATGCAGGCAGGCTGGACCAGGGCAGAAGGAACACTGAGCTGTGTATCTGCCTGTGAACTTACTGACATCCTGCCCTTTGTATCGGCTGGTTGCATCACGGGGTTCACTTTTTCATCTTACTCTGAATTTGTCCTGGTGGGAAAGATTTCCAAGAGCTGCATACATCTGATCTCTGACTGCTGACAAACACAACTGTCTGAGTGGCCTTTAAATCAAGCCACTTGTGGGAAGTTCGGTAGAGTCCACTCCAGGAATACATACCAGATCTTTCTAGTTTAGTTTAAATGTATTATACAGCTGCAGTCTTTTGGACTGGTAGCTGACACTTTGTTTGCAGAAAGAAACTGTTCTTAACTTTGTATCTAGGGCTGAGACTTGGTATGAGAGGGCAGTTCTGCCTATCAGCAAACAGGGCGTTCTTAGGAGCATTCAGACTCTGAGTGGTGTCATTCAAAGCGTATACAGAAAAAAAAGGTAACTCTTCTTGTTTCTGGTTCATGATCAATTGCTTCAACATAGTTACATGTTTGCCTGCTCCCTCACACTTCCACAGAGCTTTACTTCTGTTAGTCATGCTGTAAGCAACAAAGCAATTAGACTGATAGGCTCTTTTTAAGAGTAGTGAGTGTCTGTGTGTTCTAATAGCTGTATCTGCAGCAAGACTGCTTGGTAGTCCTGAAGAGGACATGTTCTGGATGCATGAATGTGCAACAATAGTGCTTAATTTCAGTTGCTCCTAAGCAAACTTTCTCCTACTTTTAGACTTCCTTGCTCACCTTTTATTCAGAAATGAAGTGATCTATTCTGGGAGATTCTGATCCTTTCTTAAATAAAAAGTAAGAGAATGCAAGTGGAGTTATGATCAGAAGAAGAATTCTCCAAACTTAGCAGCTAGGTTCCAGCACAGGCTGTGGTTAGAGCTGCTGGTGTTGCAGACTATATTCTTGTTCATGTAGTGCTGGCCGAGCTAGGGAAGACAAAGCTTTGTCATCAGAATTGCTGGCTGTATCCTAGTTTGAGATTCTCTAGTACCGCTGACTGCACAAGAGGCAGGTTATTTTCATGGTCAGGTCCTAGGGAGAGTTACTCTGGGGTCACTGGCAATGTTGGGTCCATGTTTGTTGCTTCATGTAGTTACTTTTCAGAGATGGCAGATATCTGAAGATGCTCCCATGTGCGATTAAAAGAGCAGTAATTCTGATGAATTTAAGGGGAGTAATGAAAGACACCTACAATTCCTAGACCTGTTCTTGGTGTTCTAGGAGATGGGAATGTTCCAGTTGTTTTATAGAGTTACGGTCAAATGAAAACACTCCTTGTGAGAGCTCTGTTCTTCTGTACAGTCCTCTGCATATTCTTAGCACTAATTTCTCTGGAGTTGGTTTGGTGATCTGAAATGGCCCTTTTTTCCAGAGTTAGATGACTTTGCTGTCCTTGTGTGTGTGTGCATGTGTGTGTGTTGAGGGGGAGGTCTGTTGGATCTGTGCGTATCTGTACTGTCTAGTAAATGGGGCTGTGGAGGGAACAAGCTGCAAGAAGATGTTTCACTGTGACAGGCGGCAGGTACTCTGAGTGCAAAGGAAGAGCAGTGTTTAGATAAGTTTGATCTGTGTAAAGTACAGCAGATAGCTGCTGCTTGCTCATGTTCAGCAGTGTTGTAAGATGTTTCATAAAATTTGCATTGGGAATGTAAGAACCAGTCACAGGGGGAAAGAGGTGATGGATTGGGGGGGAAAAAAAGATAAAACAACCCTTGAAGCAGCTCTTGGAGTGTCCCTACAGAACTGGAGACTCAAACTGGAGAGTCTTGTAATGGCTTCTGGTGCCCTGTGAGATCTGTCCAGCTATTACCACTTTTTAGTGCTTGCTCAGCTAGAGCTTTAGGGCTGAGTGAGATGTCCCACAGGGCATGGGTGGAAGCTTAGTGTTATGCTGGGATATTTCCAAATAGAGCCTCCAGGCACTTGACTGGAAGTGATTTCCTATCTTCAGAATACATGTGACCTGTAGAGTTGGCTATATATTTGTCGCAGTGTGTCCACAGTCTCTCTTCAGTTCAATCCTGGGTGCCTGCTAACCTGGTCTGTCTTGGTCTTAACTCAAATCATTTGGCCAGGTATGTAAGTATGAGTGCTGCTGCAAAGATCCATGCCTAGGAGAAGCTGCTGGGATAGTGAGAGGACAGTGTCTACTGAAGAGAAATGGACTGTAGAGCACTTGCAGAAATAACAGAATTTGCAGCAGCTTTGCCTCAGAGTTGACTATGATCTGTTGGGTCAGAGGCCACTTCTCAATTAGAAGTGCTAATGTTCCTTAGTTAAGTTGATTTACAAAGATGGTTGGAGGCAGAGCCAGGCTCTCAATCTCGTCCGTGTTTTGCTATGGTTCTGACCCAGCAGTCTGTATCAATATTAAGTGCTTGCTGTTTCATCAACTCATTGACTTCTGTCTTGTTTTACTTTCCGCTTACGGGCTGCTCTGTTACCAACAGTCTTTCATAGGATTTTTGCTAATGGTGAGCAAACTTCTCCACTCCTGTGGTGTGACTGTACTGCTATATGTGTGTGTATATATGTATATATACGTATACACATGCACACACACATATATGTATGTGTGTGTGTATATATATATATACTTTAAATGTATATACATGTGTTAAATGTGTATATATGTGTATATATGTAATGTAAGTTTTTATATATATATATATATATACACACACACATGTGCCTTGTTTTTCCCCCCCACACACATACACACTCTAACTATAATTTATACAGTGTTCACTTGCTATAAGGCTGACATAAAGCTGTTCAGCTTAGGCCCATCCTGCTTATGAGACCTCTGTTCTGTGCTGGGATGCAAACTGTTCCTTTTGTGCTCAGCCAAAGCCTTACAGAGAGGGAGCACTGTCCTTTTTGAAGTCTCCTGAGTGTTAGTTCTTCCTCTCGTTGTTCTTAGTGTGCTACTCCATGGACCCTAGTGCATGCCAGCTTCTGCATGTCAAGCCATCGGATGCATTGTTCTAAGCTGTTCAAAACTGAACTTTCCATGTACATTTGGATTCTTTCCTGCTACTATTCTGCTAGATTTGGCTGAGCACCAGATCTGGAATAGTCTTTGCTTTGTACTTGGATACCTAATTGCTTGCTTGTAGTTTTAACTCCTTAAACATTTTGTTTTTAAGATGAATGTTTCAGTGAAATCTGTCCTGCTCCTGATGGCCTGAAAGATCTCCTACCCAAATGATTCTCCGCTTGTGAAGCAAGGCTTGCTATTTATTTTTCTCCATCCAAAGCTCTGTTTTGGGGGGAAACTTGGGCAATCGTATTTATTTTCTATCAGGGTTGTTCTCCATGGTCAGAACTCGTTTCAGCTGAGCAGTTTGAACTTACCAGGTGTCAGATAGAAATGGTAGAGGGAGGAGGGCATATCAAAATTGCATCTGTGTAGTCTTAGCATTTGCAGAGGGAGGATGTGATATGCACTGCTTTGCAGCATTGCAAGAGTAGAGGCTCTCTCACAAGATTAAATCTGATGGTTTGGCTGAGGAGGAAGTTCATGTAGTCAAGTTCTGTGCCTGTAGGACGGCAGCTTCCCTTGTGGATGGCTTACTTCCCAGGATGCTGCAAGCTAAGCAAGTTAGAGTGCAAGTAGGTTACTGGACAGTTGTATGCATCAGGCTGCTTGTGTGAGATGGAGGATGTGAGGCTGCACACCAGTCTGATCCTGGACCTTCAAACTTCAGCATGTTGAACTAGGAGCAGTTTCAGCTAGCTAGTGGTAGCAAGGCTTAGGACTATCTAGCCATTTCTCAGCAATCAAGCCACCAGACTTTTTCTGAATAGAATAAAAGGCTCTCATTCTAATAAGGCAAGGAAAGGACTTCAGCCAGTGGTCTCCAGGATTAAGAAAATAGTATGCTGTCTCATGTGTGCTTAGACAGCTTGAAATTTTGGGCTTTTTAATTTCTTGAACAGGATTTAACTGTATTGTACTATTGCTGTATTGACATGACTTGACACTGACACAAGAGCTGAAAGGTTGTATAATCTTTAAATCTTCAAAAGTGATTTGGGGTTTGAAAACACTTCTCAATATATGGTATAAAACTCCCATGTCTTTTGAGTATTAAACTAATGACTGGCTTTCATAACTAATCTTATTTTAGTTGTTTCTTCATTCTTTGAATTTTGTCACCTGATGTTTAAAGACTTGTCATGCTGTTTTCAAATCCTTTAAAATACCCAAGACACTTAATAGATGATACAGAAATCACATGGGGATTACTAGGGTATCTTAGATCTGACCTTTTTTCTGAACTAGGCCAAGTGCATGTTAAAGTAAAATTATTGGATATTTTGAAATTGGGCATAGAAAAATCTATCACAGAAATATGGAAGTGGGTTAAAGAGACTTAATTTGAATTTGTGTAATTTTAGCTTCTAGCTATTGAGTTTTTTAGCTTCTGGCTATTCAGTTTTGTGTGGAGTCAAGCACATCCCCAACAGAGCCAAATATTTTTAAATACTTAGAAACTTGGCTTAACTAAGATAAACCTTTTCCTTTGCTAGTAAAGTCTATCTCTGACTCTAGCTACTTCTGGGGATGAGACCTACACTAATAGGTGAATAGTTTTGAGTGGAACTTCTTACCCAGAATGCTTCAGAAGATCCAAAGCGATGTGCATACCCTGTGCAACTATTCAAATAGCTTACTCTTTTGAAAAGGTTTTTTGTTTTTATTTTGTTTTTATTTTTTTATTATGCATCAGTCACTTCAGCTGGTGGTGCTTTTTCTTTTTTTCTTTTTTTTCCCTCTCCAGTTGATTTTGGTAGTAAATTGGTGTCTGTGGTTTTGTTTACAAAGTGACTTGAGTGAAATGCACACTTAGGAGATGTACGTGCTAGTATGTTGGGAAGGTATCAATTGTCATTTTTATTTTGCAAGTTTAAAAGCTAGCTTTGGCTTCAGATGCTTGCCTTCTTTGCTCAGTTTAACTTTTTAGTGCTGCTATGAATAATCTTAATCAAAAGCAATTATTGTCTATACTGGTTGTCAGTTTGAACTAAGTAGGATCTTCTAAAAAGATTCCCTATTTCAATCCCCTGTTTAGTACTCCAAATTATAGAAATTTGCCTATTCTGTGATCAAATGTGTTCTGCCTTTATCTATTGCATTGAAGGGGCCTGCTACTCCATCTTTGCTGAATTCTGTTTTGTATTTACCTTTCTTTGGCTTTCCAGAATGTGTGAGGGGAGCTATTCTATAGTCATCCAGGTCTTTGTTTACCTCTTTGAATATTGGTATGGCAGTTGCACGTGCCTACTCTGTTTGGAGTCCTTTGGTGGAAGGCATGTGAAACATGAACAGTTTAGTAAGCTTCTTGGTGTCAGTTCTTGACAGATCATTTGAATACAAATTTAATAAGTGTTTTAAATCTACAAGTTGAAATCCTTAGTGGTCTCCCTGATTGTTAGTGGGCTTTATTTAGAATTTTGTATGGTTTAGGCTTTAAGGCATGTGAGATGAGTTGTGTTTTGATTCTAGCTTCTCCTTTTAAGGGATGTGCTTTTTTTTTTTTTTTTTTTTTTTTTTTTTTTAAAAAAAAAAAAAACCCAAGATCATTTGGTTGTACAGCTTCACCTTGGCACATTATAAAAATCATGCTAATCACAGAAATGTGAAGTCTGAAACATAGGGAATTTCTAGAGTTAAACTTGAGATGTTGTACTTAAACTTGTGGACCAAGCTATATTTGAATTGACTGCATTTATACTGATTCAATCCAAACTTCTGTTAGACAGAGCTGTTAAAAATATAAAACAATTTTAGTAATCACATGATTGGGGACTCAAATTTTCAGTGCATGTCTGTCTTCTGGGTCTGTCAGAAGAAGATTCCTCCAGAGTAGGTTGGTTCATAGTAATTCAATTAATTAATTAATTTTTTTTTTTTTTTTGGATTCCAGGTAATTCTTGTGCAGTTATGTGGGTCTACTATAGTTAATTAGCTCCCTGCCATTTCAGTTGTAGCCTTACACAGTTCTTGGGAATTTCATTCCTCTGGTTTAGAACTAACAGAGTTTGACAGGATTGGTTTTGTGTGTAGCACAGCAGCACACAAAATTTCAAGCCTGGATACTTTGTTTGGAATGATGTTGTTTGTATCATGAACTCACCTAGATAAAGTGCTAATAAGCTCTTAAATGCCTACTGTAGATTTGTATGCAGGCAGGTTTTACAAATATTTATCTTGCAGGTCCTATACATCTATTCTTGTGTCTCATGTTTTGCACCTCCTGCACTACCAACTCCTACCTTCCTCTTCTATGTTATAGACATGGTCAAACGGAATTACAGAATACTTGAGGTTAGAACAGACCTTTGGAGATCATCTGGTCCAACTCCCCTACTCCAGCAGAGTCAGCTAGAGCAAACTGCCCAGGACTGTCTGGTCGGGCTTGGAATATCTTCAAGGATGGAGACTCCAGAACATCTCTGGGCAACCTGCTGCAGTGCTTCACCACTGTCACAGTGAAGAAGTGTTATCTTGTGTCCAGACAGAAACACTTCAGTTAAACTGAGTTTTACTTAACATTTAAATGTCATCTATCCTTCCACAGAAAGCTTGACACAGCATGGTCACTCTATTTCCTTTCATCATTCATCTCTATGCCTTTATATTAATTGGTATGGAGAAGGATACCTCTCTCAAGCTACACTAGTTTTTGTATGATACCAACTCCCTGGTGCAAGTGCTGCTGCTTTTACTGCAGCAGTGTTTACTTTGAAGTAATAATATTGGTTGTGTTTTAGGCAGATGTTAGTTACACTAGTGTCTTTAAACAAATATGATAATTAACAGTAAAATCAAAATACCTTGTTTACAACCCCTGAAGTAGATCTGCAGGGCTGTGAGATGCTTGTATTCTGTGATCGGTTTGCATCTGCTACTGCATTTTCTTTTTCATTTCATGCTTAATGGCAATGTGCTTCAGTTTGTTATTGATAGCTTCCTAGTTACTTATTTTCTAGGCTGTGTCCTCTCTAATGAAAATGCACTTTAGTGTGCAGATGAAGTGGACTCTGAAATGCCTTGTATTTGTGCAGGTAAAAGACGTTAGAGGACTGGACTAATTGTAGTGCAAGGTAATTCAGTGGTGCAAAATACAGGTGTATGAAATTCCAGAGCTGCTCATTTGGGATTTAAGGAGGATCTGGCCTATACTAGTTGATCATGAGATGAAGATAACTCACATGGGAGTGACATGGCTGTAAGAAAAGGCAAGCAATGTTGAGATCCACTGAGACAGAGTCCTCAGAGAATTGTTTGTGTGATTGGGCTTAGTTTGCTTAGTGTGTTGGAGATACCTGATGGTATCAGTAAACAGGTAATAAAGTAGTCTTAATGAAATTCAAGGGTAGACAAGAATAAAAAGGAATAAGTTGCACATGAAGAGTTGTTTATGAAAGTAGTGCTGGCTATTGGAGCAAGCTCCATTTCCAATGTTTGAATAAGGTATGATATGATGTTTGCCACACTGGGTGGCTAAGCTGTGGGTTATCAAGGAAGATCCTTCTTGTCTGACTAGAGCCCAAAGAACAACTCTTTTCTGAGGCTGGGCACTAGTTCCATCTCATTCAGCTGGGAATCCCCTTTGGTGTGTCCTGCCCCAACACAGGAACACCTGGAGAAATACAAGCAGTTTTGCATGTCCCATGCAAGTCTGTATCATAGCAGTGGAGACAAACTGTGATTGTCCGGGAGGGTGACAAAGTGGGAGAAGGGCCTAACACTGTAAGAGTTATGTTCTGGCATGGAAGTAGAGCTTCAAAAGGGATGGTGACTCTGTGATTCCTGCCGCCTTCAGTGTTTCTTCC
Organism: Rhea pennata; assembly: GCF_028389875.1. Classification (NCBI taxonomy): domain Eukaryota; kingdom Metazoa; phylum Chordata; class Aves; order Rheiformes; family Rheidae; genus Rhea; species Rhea pennata. The sequence goes on from NC_084665.1 coordinate 130,029,277, forward strand.
AGGTGGAACTTGCTGTATGGTTTTGGAAAGTTGTCCTTAGTCTTTCCAAATATCGTTGTCATGAGGGGTTATCCTTCATGGAGTTTGTACCTGTGGTTTGATGCTTGTTCTTATGGCTAGGATGTAGTCCCTCTCTGCAGCTCTGAGTGGTTGTGACTGGGACTGTGCAGGTCCTAGCTGTGGTGAGAACTCTTGCTGTCAGGGTAGTTAACTCTCCTCATTAAGCAACTGCTTGGCTTAGCCTTGAGGCTCTTTGGCACCAGTGCCTGCTAAGAACAACTGTCTTGTGAAGCTGTCCCTCTCCCAGAGCCCTGAGGTGGTGACTCTAACTGCGGTAATCCTAACTATCTCTGGCTGCTCCTAGGGCTTCTGAGATAAGTCAGACCTATAGCATTTGTCATGAGAAACCTAGTTAAGTGAGATGCTTTCAGGAATGGCACTGTAACAGTAGACTTTTTGCTAGCTGATTTTTTCCCTCCCACCACCTCACCCCAGCTTTTCAGTAGATGCTGTGGACTCCATGGTTGCTCCTGCTAAGCTGCCCTGGTGAACATGCAGCTAAGGAGACAAAAAGAAGAAATCTTTCAGGGCAGGTCACCTGATCTGCCTTGCTGGGATAGGGGACTGATGAGGGGCCAACTTAACTCCACTGTGCTGTTCCTCTGGGCAGCCAGAGGGCCCTGCAACTGTGTATGTTCCCTAGGATCTAGGTGGGAGTGGGCTAACGATAGCTATATCTTAAGCATTCATTTCTCTTTCTTTATTATTACTGTTTTTTTCCCCTTCCCAGTGGCACCGGACACAATTAACAACCATGTGAAGACATGTCGTGAGGAGCAGAAGAACCTGCATTTCTTTGCCCCAGAGTATGGAGGTATGGTGTGGCAACAGTTTCAAGCCTGGGTTTTGCTGGCCTGACTCACTAATATCTCTAGGCTGTTATTGCATCTTCTTTTCAACTACATGCTCATCAGAGATGCGACTTTAGTGTTATCTGCCTATTTAAATGCTCCAACTCCATTGTCTTTTGAACAGCAGAGGAGGAAGGGAAGGCTGAAGGGTTATCAGGATAGTGCTGCTACTGAGTGCAGGGATGGACTGACAACAGAGCCTTGTTTCTGTGTTGCAGAAGTTGCCAATGTCACCACCGCTGTGGACATTTACTCCTTCGGGATGTGTGCGCTGGAGGTGAGTGTGGAGCATTTAGTTATGGGATAATGAGATGAACTGGGGGTAAGGAGATGATTGTGTGGATTTGGTGTTGTTATGGGTAGGTTAGCTCAGTAACAAGTGTACTGTGCTCTCTGAGCCAAGCCTACTTTGCCTTGCAGGGCTTCCTATCTGAGGCTCCCCCAAATGTTGCCTTACTAGGAAGTAAATAGCTCAGTAAAGAGTCCTTCCTTCTGAAGTTCCTGATGTGCAGTTCATTACCATGTGGCTCATGGCTAGTTCTGAAGACTGACCTAGCTGCTGTGAGAGTCCATGGAGTACAAAACTCCCCTTCCAGGGAGTATCTATCCTTCCTGTGTATCTGTAGGAGGACAGCTATAGTCCATAACTGTTCTGGGCCATCCTTCCCCACCTGTTATAGCAGGTGCTGATGGCAGTGAAGTGCAAGTCTGAGATACCTGATATCAGCAGCTTAGCAGTTCCTCTGTTCCTACGATCAGTAGGCTGAAGACTAGAAAATGGGAGTTGGTAAGAGTATTATCTGGGATGTACTGTTAAAGAGCCAGCACAAAAACTCTGACCCTATACTGTGCATTCCATAAGTGAAACAGGAAGAGAACTGTGTGAGAAGAAACAACTCTTAGGAAGCAAAACTTGAATCTTAAAAACATTCTGAACTGAATCTTTAAAAACATTCTCTTTAATCTTCTGTGAGTGTTATGTGTGCTGGCTGGAGCCAGTTCTGGATGGCACTGTGTGCATGTTTGGTGCTTCTCTGTCTGTAATACAAAGCTATTCATGCAGCCAGGAGAGACACTATCAGATTCTGGCAGTGATCCAGTTACTGGTTTAGCAGGGGATGGGAATTATCAACCAGCAGTATAGGCCAGTGGATCACGAGATTCAAAATAGAGATATTAACTCTCTAAGGTGATGTCGGCATAGTTTTCAGGTTTCCCAGGCAATCTGCTAGGGTGCTAGAAACTATTGCAATGAAGCAGCTGTTCTCTGCCTCTGGGAACTGTGACCTTAAATAGCACCAAACAACATGACTCTTACGATCTCATGCTTGGCAGTTGTCTCCTCGAGCTCTGCTCAATGCAGTGCTAATCCTCAGTGAAGTCTGATGTGCTGCTTTGTTTGCAGATGGCAGTCCTGGAAATACAGGGTAATGGAGAGTCATCTTACGTGCCCCAGGAGGCCATTAACAGCGCCATTCAGCTGCTGGAGGATCCCTTGCAGAGGGTGAGTAAGCAGGGGTAAGTGCTCCTGCAGGCTTGCTGGCCTTGTGCATGGTCTCATGCTATTTTTGTCTTGCAGGAGTTCATTCAGAAGTGTCTGGAACTGGACCCTGGCAAGCGCCCTACTGCCCGGGAGCTCCTTTTTCATCAGGCATTGTTTGAGGTGCCGTCACTAAAGCTACTGGCAGCTCACTGTATCGTTGGGCATCAGCGTGAGTATGGGATCTCAGGGTGACACATCTTGCGTTCTGCAAAGCTCCACGAAGTTGTCATTACAGATGTCCATCCTGGGAAGCAAGACTTTTGTGCCAGTCTGCCAACTGGCAGGGACCAGGACCTTGTGAAACAGAACTGCAGTTGCTGCAAGGCCTGCAATTTGGTGTCCTTAAGATGGAAATGAGTTGCAGTAGTTCAAGACTAACATTTTTTTTTCCCCTGATAGACATGATTCCTGAAAACGCCTTAGAGGAAATGACCAAAAACCTTGATATGAGTGCAGTGCTGGCAGAGATTAACCATGCTGAAGGTGAAGGAATCAAGATGATGTGAGTACTCCATGGTCTGTTGGGAGGGGGTTGCTCAGGTGCATGTGAGAATAGACTCCAGGGCATTGGGGAGAGCACTGAAGGATCTGCAGTCTGTCTGGGACTGTTCCCTTCCAAGGTAGTGATGTCATTTCACCAAGAACTGGAAAACAAATAGAAGCTGGCAGCACTGTTGGTGAAAGAGCGGGCTTTGTGCACAAGGGATTCTGGGGAGGGTAGCTTCTGGGTGGAGGAAGATCATGCACCAATGCTATCCGAATAGATTCCATGCATTTGAGATGCAAATCATTCCCAGCCCTCAGGGGAGGGATATCAGCATGCTGTACTTGGAGCATCCTTAGCAAAACCTGGCAGAGCAATTTGGGGCAGGTGCTTGGACCACTCACAGACTCGTCAAATGGAGTTTGACACATTGGATAAAAGGTTCATCAGCTTTACAGAGCAGATCATTTTATAATATGCAATGGGAGATGTTATGTTATGGACAGTCATCAGTAACACACTACAGTCACTTCAGCAACTGAGATGGCTCTTTAGGAAGGTGACCATAATATATATGCAGTAAGCAAAGTGACAGTGATCTTAAATCTCAGATTGTGAAACCTCAGCTAGTTGAGAGGTTAGCTGGAAAGTCTGTAAGGTTATGGGTGTTATTCCCAGATGTAGTCAGGATGCTTCCAAGGTAGGCTAGGATTCTGGGATGCTCAGGCTAGCAAACAAAAGAAACTTGGAAGGCAAGGAGGAAACCACTATTGATTTGAGAGGCTGTTTGAGCCATACAGATATCTTTAAAAACTGGCATTCTGTTCTTCCTAGAGACAGTAATTAATAGTATTGAACTCTCTTTGAATGGGTTTTTAATTAAAGGTTCAAAATGAAGGACAAAGACTGAATAGCCAAAGCTATGCAAAAGAGTTTCTACTGTACTGGACTATAGTCTGCAGAGAATTGATCATCTGATACATGCCAGCCTGGGACCTGCTTCTTAGTAGTGATACCTTTCAGGTGCTGGAAGAAAAGATAGGAAGCACAGTAATGACTTGAAATGTCAAAGAACATAATTTCCAGATGATTCATCAGAGCACCACAGAAGCTGAGCTGCTGGCAAAATTGTAAATTCTTACTTTAAACTGCTACTGCACTAGAGGATGGGGAAATAATAACAGATTTTTTGTGTGCTTTAAAAGGGGCTGCAGAGTGGTCTGAGGAATTGAGGTAGATGTGCAGCCTACACTTTATCTGATGGAACAGATCTTGAAAGATCCTGCCATGATTTGAGCAGCTTGCAGTCTCCTGCTGATCTCTGAAATTCTTCAAAATACTAAGACAGTGGTAAAGGAGAAGACTGTTGCTGTTGAGTGTTTTTGTTGCAGCCAGTCTTGTGGTCAAGTGAATGCTAAAAAATATATTAACAAAGGTAATGAGCAAAGTGGTGTACTGGGGAATTAGTGAAGTAGGAGAGCCTGTGGCTCCTAGCTAGTCAGAACCAGACAGAAGTGAGGTGTGGACTGCAGACTGTTCTGGTGTTGCTAATTCCCCTGTGCCATGCAAAAGGAAAGACTGAATGCAAATAACTTGCTTTAGAAGAACAACTGTTTCTCTGTCTGAGAAGGCTGTGAATTAACACTACGGAAAAGATCATTGATGAAAACAGACTACTGTGCGGCTACAGCTGAGAGTAAATATGATATCAGAGTGCCAAAAAATGGGAGAAAAGATGATGCTAACTGAGTGTAATGTCTAAAGATTTTACATTTACAATGTGGCATCCTTTGTGAACCTTGAGTTAACAGTTCTGGAGCAGAATGGAGAACTGACTTTACCAAGAGCCTGGAAAACATTTTCACCACATGGAAGAACTGTATATTCTTGGAAATGAGAAAAAGTAAAAAGCATGTGACAAGTTATGGAAGAGGAGAGGGATTGTGAGTGCCTGTTACCCTCTCAAGTGCCAACAAGGGAGATATTCAATGGAATTAAAGGCTGAGGAATTGAAAACTGATTGATAGGAAACTTCCTCTGGAACTCATTACATTAAGAAGCCACTAAGACTGAGCAAGCAATCCTTAAAATGGATTTTATGGAGAACAAGAGTATCCAGAACAGCAGGGAGAAATAGTTGGGCAGAGCATTAAATCCTTAAATGTTAGTTTCTAGCTGTTTGTCCAAGGTGAGATGGTTGGTCATATGGTGCTATCAACTGTTGCAGAGGTTTTTGCCTCTGCAGTGCTGAGGGCTCTTTCTTCTGGAGATGGGACTCTATCTTCGTTGGATTTGGCAGACATTTGGCATAACAAATGTCTGCAAAACACCATGCTAGGAGTGTGGTGTTATGCTAGTTCCCAAATAATTGTATTGAGCAACTCTCTACAGGGAGGTGATATCAGTGAAGGGAACATTAGAATGTTCCCTCATCCTTCACTGATATGAACTGCTGCTTCCTGTATAGCAAGATGGGACTCCATCTTACCTTTGGCTGGCTGCCTCTCTCTGTACTCATCTTTCTGGCTTACACAGCCATAGTCTAGGACATGGGTATTTGAAACTACATCCTCCTAGTAGACTCGTGTGTGGTTGTATTAGCTGACTTCTCATTTCAGTACTTTTTTTTCCCCCAGCTTCTCACAGTCTCCAGCACTGGAACTGGACAAGTTCCTAGAGGATGTAAGGTAAGAGACCTCTTCTAAAAGGCGTTCTTACTATGTGTAAGACTGGAGAGATTTAGAAGGGTAACTTTGGACTGCTCCTTTCTTGCAGAAATGGCATCTACCCACTCACAGCTTTTGGGATGCCGCGACCCCAGCAGCCCCAACAGGTGGTAGTGAAGTCTCCCATTGTCCCACCATCAGTGAAAACCCCAACTCCAGAGCCTGCTGAAGTGGAGACCCGCAAGGTGAGAGATGGGAGCTCTGTTTCTCCCTTCTCTGGGCAGCTGTGCTGTACAGCAGCAGAAATCATGGGGCATCTGTTTCTGTTTCAGGTGGTGCTGATGCAGTGCAACATTGAATCAGTAGAAGAGGGAGTCAAGCATCATGTATGTTCCCATCTGGCTGAACATGTGTGGGGGTGTCCCATGGCACCTGTGCGGAGCAGGTGGCTCCAGCACTGATATGCTGCAGGTGCCTGGTATGACTCTCTGATGGCAGAGCAGCACTCATGGAGCCCAAAGCCAGATCCAGGCCAGAGCATACAGCTGACTTGGCATATAGCTGACGCTTCCATCCTATCCTTAGATACAGGCTGAGGGTGCTTCCTCTACAGAGTGGAGCTGCTGGCTTTTTTGGGGGAACTGAACTGGATATAGTCTGTGTTAGGCTTCTATGGGGTTCTGGAAGGGGGTGATTCCCAGCTTGATGGGGATTTCTGGGGATGTTCCAGGGGCAGCCACTGCCTGTGGTAGCCAAGCAAGGTTGCAGCCACTCATGAGCACTTTTCTACCCTGCAGTTAACATTGCTGCTGAAACTGGAAGACAAGTTGAATCGACATTTGAGCTGTGACCTGCAGCCCAGTAAGTACCTTTCCTCTTATACTTTCATGCACTGGAGTCAGCAGCACAGTCAGATCTGGGACTTACATCCTTCCCTGTGTTGCAGATGACAATATCCAGGAGCTGGCAGCTGAACTGGTCCAGCTTGGATTCATCAGTGAGGTGAGCAGGCCTGGGGCTCTTCATTCCCATTTCAAATGAGATCTTTGCACCTGATAACCCTTTTCCAGGAAGAGAGGAACCCAAAAATAACATGTCTCTGCCTATGTGCCCTGACAGGCTTTAGCCATGCCCTGTGCTTTGCACTAAGGTGAACCTACCCCTCACTGTTGCTTGCTTTTCCCAGGCCGACCAGAGCAGACTTACATGTTTACTTGAAGAGGCATTCAGCAAGTTCTACTACACCCGGAATGGAGCCCTGACGGCGGTCACTGTATCATCTTAGCACCCCTTGGCTCCCAGGCGGCCAGTGCGGCTTTGTTGCCTGTGCCCCCTTCTGTGTCTGTCCATCACCGTAGGGCATCAGCAAGACCCCAGCTGCAGTGCTTGGAAGCTCATCCTGCATGTGCCGTGGCTGGGCCCAGCGACAATCCTCCCTGCCCGCCTATTAAAGGGGACTTTGCGCGTCAGTATTATTTCCAGCCCTGTTTCTGTTGGGATTCTGCCAGGTGGTGCCGGGGAGCCGGGTCCTGGCATGGGGTGTTCTGTAGCCCCATTCATGTGCATGGAGTTTGTTTTGTTTGAATTGTACAAAGTGTCTTTTGCACAGCACAGATTTTTTTTTTTAATTAAAAGGTAAGCAAGGGTGTACAGGGGAGTCTGTAAGCCATGCCCCCTCTCTGTGCCCCACTCGCAACTGCCTTTGGCAACAGTCACTACCCTCCCTCCTGGGCAGGTGGAGCTGGGGGTGGCCAGGCTCCCACAGCACCTGCCTGGCGCTTTGCCTGCCTCTTCTGCTCCCCTTCGGCTGCACTTTGTTTACTCGTTTTGCACAGCCGTTCACCCCTGCCCCTGGGCCTGGGGGCCAGCATGGCCCTACCATCGGTGCAGGGCCGTAATGTGTGTTGATACGGGGCTGTGCACCCTGCAGCATCCTGGAGCCCAGCACGGCCTCCCAGCCCTTCTCTGTGCTACCCCTCGTCCTTTGGGCCCTGCACTGTCTTGGCCCTCTGGGCGTGGGACGGTCTGGACCCTGCAGCAGCCCCGCCTGCATGCTGCTGGGACTCCTAGGAGTGGTGCTGGGGCTTGGCCCTCCTGGGGTGGCCGGAGGAGCTGAGCCTGTGCCCCCTCTCCCCACGCCTCCGGGGCTCGGCACGGCGCTGCCCCTGCATCTCATTTCTATCATTTCCTATTTTTAATAAACTGTTTTGTAAATACGTGACTGCTGCCTCTTTCCGGGACCGGGGGCGGTGCGGAGCCCCGCCTCGGGGCGGCTCCAGGGGGCGGGCGGCGGCGGCGGCCATGGCTGGCGGGTGCGGTGTCCGGCGGCGCCCGGGGCCGGCGGCGGCAGAGCCGCGGCGACTAATGCGGGCCGGGCTGGCGCTCATCGTGCTCGGCCACGGCAACCTGGTCCTGGGCGCCATCGTGCACGGCTCCGTCCTGCGGCACGTGGCCGGTGCCGGCCGGGCCATCACCCCCGAGTACGCGGCGGCCAACGTGGTGTCCGTGGTCTCGGGGCTGCTGGTGAGAGCGGCGGGGCCAGAGGAGCCAGGCTGGGCGGAGCAGAGGGGCCGGGCCTGCCCCGTGGTGAACGCTGGTCTCTTCCCGCAGAGCATCGCCGCGGGAATCGTCGCAATCCTGGTGTCGAACAACTTGTCCCGGGCAGCACTGGTGAGTGTGGGCCTGTCTGGGCTGGGGCTGAACAGAGCCGAGTGCAGCGGGGGCCTCTGTAATGCCCAGCCCCGCCCGAGCAGCCACTCCCCTGAACCTTGTCCCCAGCAGCTCCTTTTGCTGCTGCGCCTCGCAGGGTGCAGGTGTTGCCCAGCTGCACGGGCCACCCTGCCCCCCCCCCGGGCAGCAGCACTGGCAGTGTGGACGCCAGGCACCTTCCTGGGGACAGAAACATTTCAAGTGATAGATAAAGCTGCAACCAGGGCAGGCAGCACCTTCTGCAGCCACGCAGGGCTGCCTGGCACAAGCCATGGCTGCCAGCAGGTGCTCCTAGTGCCCAGCAGAGTTGGGACTGCGCTGCAGAAGGCTGGGTTCATGGGTGCAGCAGCCTGTGGGAGGGGGCAGCCCAGCAGTTCTGGGTTCAGGGGAAAAGCAAAGGATGCAGAAACATACAAAAACCTGGGCCAAAACATGCTGTAGGGTCAACAGATTGCATGTATTTGGTTGGCACAGACCTCAACAGGTCCTTAGCAGCCCTGTTACCCTGTACTGTGGCCACAGAAGAACTTGATATGCCTGGCCTGCAGTGGCAGTGTCTAGCTCAGGCTTGTTGTAGCAGTTTTTCTCCTGGCTCTGTCCATCCCTACTCTGATGTGCTCTGCTTGCTGCCTGCAGCACTGGACCCTACTGAGTGTGTCCCTCCTGAACAGCCTGCTGTCTGCAGCATGCAGTGTGGGCCTGGCGCTGGCCATTGCTCTCACCATTCACAGCCGGGGAACGCGTCTTGTCATAGGCTGCAACAGCGCTGCACTGCCTGCGGATGCTCGTGCAGCCATAGTGACCAATGATTGCCCCTTCAATACCACACGGATCTATGTAAGTCTGTGTGGGGCCAGTGGGTGCCCATGTCTGATGCTTGCCATTGCCAGCACAGGCTCTGTCCTTGGCTGAGTGCAGCAGCTTGCACTCTCCTATCTCCCTGTGTGGCCCACTGGACCCTGACCCTCTGCTCTGCAGGATACAGCCCTGGCACTCTGGTTCCCCTCCATGGTGCTGGCAGCCGCAGAGGCTGCACTGTCCGGCAGGTGCTGTTTGGTGGCCTTGATCCTCCAGGGCATCGGGCCCTGTGCACACACCTCCATCAGAGCACAGGTATGATCCAGCTGCGGCTCCCTGCTGCTGTCACAGCACTGCTTACTCTCAGCTGCATTTCGAAAGTACTGGGGGGTCTGCCAGGCCCTTCTTCCCGTGCAAAGAAGCTTGTGCGCCAGTGGGGATGCTGGGGTGCGGGGTGGTTGGCCTGTTTTTGAGGGGCTACTGTGGCTTGCCTGACTGTGCCACAGCACTACTTGAGCCTCTTTTACCCAGCTTTGATGAGGGACTGGCTTCCATTAGTTTGGTTAGTTACAGAGGGTCCTACACACCTCATACTGCTGATGGCTAAGTCTGTTCTGCCCTGCTGCCCTGACTGCCCCCCCACCCCGGCCGAGCCAGTCTGAGCCATTCACTCATCGCTGTGTGACCTGCAGCACCTTGCCTATACCGTGGGCATATTCTTGGAGTGACTTTTTCCTCTACCTGTCCAAGCCAGGTGCAATGAAGGAGGAGCCTCCACGTGAGAAGCGGCAGCTGCTGGTGGGGCTTGCTGATTCTTGTGTCTAGCTGGAGAGGTGAGTGCAGTGTGTGGGCTATACTGGGGGTGGGGAGGATGGTGGTGGATACCTCTGCTTTGGGTTGAGGAGAGGCTTGGTCATCTCTGTAGTCAGAAGGACCCTGCCAGACCAGCCCCCCCCCTTTCCCCCCAAACATGTGTTTCCAAGCATGGTCTTCAAACTATAGGCCAGGTCAGAGGCACACAGCCCTGGACTCACACCCTCTCTCCTTCCCAGGTGCTGTTGGAGGAGCACTGGGCCCCAGGAGGGTGAAACTGTGCCATGCTCCTGCCCCAGGAGTAGGCACACGCAGGGTGGACTGCAGGAGAAAGGCACGTACACCCCTCTCCCCACCCAGGACAAGCCTCAGGCACAAGCTGCCCAGGGCCACCAGGCAGCCCTAGACCAGTGGAGCCCCTGTTTCTCAGCCACAGCCATAAGGACGTTCCTAGGGCACAAAAGACTCTGGTGGTCTTGTTCCTGCAAAGGCTTGGCAGAAAGGTGGGCAGAAGTGCCCAGGGCCTGGCAGTAGCCAGGGCTGACCTGGATCTTAGTGGCCCAGCTGCAGAGCAACTGAAGTGTCTGCTGCTTCCTTGGGTAAATAAAGTTTTCTTTCCCACACTGGCTGCTGTGAGTGGCTCCCCTTGGGCTGGATGCCAGATGGAAGGACATCAGGCCGGTGGGTGCAATCCTAGTGCAATCCTCAACCACTGCGTTGGAGGCTACATATTTGGCACAGCCAGGGTGAGGCCAAGAGCAGCACAAGTGAAGGGACACAGCACTGTGCACTGGGAGCTACATGTGCCCTGGGAACGACATGGACTCAGCATCCCTTGACAGACAGGAGCACAGTGGGGTTGACTGATGTATTTATTGAGGGAGAAGTGTAGGGAGCGGGACTGAAAGCTGCCACCAGCAACATCCACCCTCCCTGCCCAGCTCACTGGAAGGAGAAACTGGTACTCGGGAGCCCCCCACACCATTGGCTGAGGAACTTGAGCACATCTTGGCACATAGGGCTGTGGGATGTCTGCAGAACAAGAGAGGCATCCTTGATACTGGTGACGGAGACAGTACAGCCATCTTCGGTCCAAGGGCACATCCCCCCCTTCCCTTTCCCTGCCCCAGGAATGGGGAGGGCTGCACAGACAGGACTGGGCCTGTCACAGCTCCATAAGGAAGGTTAATCCCTGCCCAGCAGTATGCAGGAAGGATGTGCTAACACATTCTTGTCACGTGAATCTCCCACCCAGCTGGACAGTATGCTATGGTCAGCATGGTGGGGAAGGCAGCCAAGCCTGATGGATGGGGCAGGGGGAAAGGGAAAGACAGAGGGAGGGGCAGGGGGAAAGGGAAAGACAGAAGAAGGGGACCCCCCCCCTCCACCTTGTCCTAGTCTCCCTGCCTGGCTCACCTTGACAGCCATCAGAAACTTGTTCCACGTGTCTTTGTTGGCTTCTCGGCCCTGCCGCTTGAATTCAATCTTGTTCCTTAGCACAGGATACCCTGGCCACACAGCAACACACTTACAGGCAGGTCATGGCCAACTGCAGGCACCTCCTCTGTGCACCCCTGCCCTCCCCAGCATGGCCCACTTGTTGGGACTGCTCCTATGGAACAATGAGCCAGAGCTCTGTTCCTGGTTGCCCAGCCCCACCTCTCTCTTCTCCTACCATATGCGTGTGCGTGCATGCATGCACGCATGTGTATAATGCTGAGCAACATCGGTCCATCTCCTGGCATCCCCACAGCCACAGTCTCCTGACTCTGGCTGCAGCACATCTTGAATCCCTCCCAGCCCAACAAGCTCCCTATTCCCTGCATGGCACCATGTGCTCCCTGCATGTGTGTGGGCCTGCCCGGAGCTCACCTGTAAGCACACAGGGCAGGGAGCACACCCCTGTACTTGCTGCAACTAGTGAGGCCTCATATGTGTCACGCTCATCCTGTGGCAGCACCTGTTCCAGCCGCTGGTCCATGGACATGGTGAGTACCCAGTCCCTGACCTCCTCCCGCTTTTCTTCCTGCAGGACAGAGGCCAGGCCATCTCCTGAAACTGCATGCTGTGCCACTGCCCAGCCACCTGCTCCTTAGCACCGGTGTACTGGGAGGGCACATAAGCATGTGTATGCAGGGCTGGATAAAGAAGCTTGAGCATGTTTGTGTGCACATGTGCTGGGCCATGGAGCAGAGCTGAGTACTCTTCTGTAGCGCCTGCAGCCCTAGTCCCTGTCTGGAGAGGGGCCTTAGGTAGCTTCTCTGTTTGCTGGAGCTGAAAAGGCAGGTGATACTTACAGGCACATGCTGCTGGGCTGGAAGTGGCACCTCAAAGGGAATGTCTGTCCTTTGGAAATCAGAGTGGTCCAGGGAATCCAGGTTTCCCTCTTCGATGGCCTGGGCGAGGAGAAGACACTGCATTGGGAGCTCTCTGTGCCCTACTACACCACTGCCACCCCACCCCCATCAGAGGAGTCCCACGAAGGCAGTTGTGTGTGTGTGTTGGGGGGGGGGGGGAGGTTTGGCTGGAAGGAAGCACAGGCCGTGTGAGGCCCAAGCAGCCATGTAAATGAATTAGCTGGGATAATATTGAGGTCTCTGCACTCCACAGTTCATGGAAAGGGATCAGCCCAGAATGACCTGTGTGGCAGGAAGGATAGACACATATAGGTGCAGTAGGACACTACCAGATTTCTTTTGGCAAGCAAATATAAAGATATAGGCCAAGACCCAGCAGTGCCACTGAATCAGTGCTCCCTGGAACCTACTGCATGATCCACTGGGGCTTGCATGCCTTCCTTCATTGGCTGCAATGTTGTGGTGCAGGGATCAGCCACACCTGCAGCCACTGCCCTGCACAACAGCAACCTTTTCTCACAATAGCCACAATCAAACTTGTTAAGCCAAAGCACTCACTGACTGTATAATGCTTGCTCATCCTAAACTGCCAAGCAGGACTGTCTCCCACTCCTCATTTTACCAGAAACCTCTATTGTGTGATATTTCTTTTTCTGTTAGTTAAGTGCTAAATCCCAGAAAGACACATCTGTGAGTAACTCTGCTGACCAACAGCACCAGTTGAAACTAGCTAAGAATATTCTGTAAGGCTGATTACTGTTTTTTTTTTTTTAAAAAAAACTGTAAATAATCACACAGAAATAATCTGAATGTGTATGGATGGCTAAACACACTGCACCACTTCTTTCATCAGTCAGATCAATGTATCTGATGAAATGAAGAGCGGGGTTCATCTCCTTTAGCCAAAGATGTCGATATCATGGATGTCAGTTAAAGCACTATTGCAAGTCTCCTTTGTCTGTGCTATGTTATCCTGGGCTCCTTTTATAGTTGGTGGAGCATCAGGCAATACCATCCTTGGAGTTCACAGCAGAACCCACGTTTTGAGGATGGCATTACCGATGCCCCTATCCACTAGTGCTGTGGTAACTGGGCCCTACTGGGAGGTGGACATTTATAGCCACCCTCTGCAGTGTCAGAGGACATGTGCCCCTGAAACATTCTGTCACTCAAGCTTATCAGGTGGCCTCAAAAAAAAAAAAAAAAAAAAAAAAAAAAAAAGATGAACTGGGGATTTTTTTTCCCAGAAGTTGCTGACAGCACTTGGATTGGTATAATAATATCTACCACCTTCATAGGGTTCAGTGTTTTATGGTGACCAATCTGAAGGAGCTGACTGGCATGAGGACTCCTGATTCCTGTATCACAGTGGCTAAAGTGTTAGGCCATGCCTTCCCCCTGAGATAATTTTCCTTCTCTTGGAACAACTCAGATAAGATCATCCTGAAGGCTGTAACAGCACTTGTAGTCCTGAAGACCATAGCCCTGAACTGTCAAGGCAACATGCTCTTCACTGCAACCTGCATGCTTGGTGATGTGGTCACAAGTATAGTGATGTGGTCAGGGCCTCCCAGGTGCTCTGCAGGGCAATTCCTCCCACAGCTAGTGTTGAGACACTCAGAGCTCTGCACATGCACAGCAGTTTTCAGGGCCCTGAGTTCTGTCAGAGCCAGTTCACACATGCACTGCCACATTTGGGCCTCAGGAGTACTCTGGCCAGCCTGAGGGTCTGTATTGGCCCTGTAGCACAATGATATTTTAAGCATGATGTCCTTCCTCCTGGAAGGCTATACTCACATCTGAAAGGTCCAGGAAGCGGTTCAGGAATATGAATGCCATGTTCTCCCAGTTGACTGCCTGGTGCAGAGAAAAACAAGTGAGAACAGGTAGCTTATGGCTTATCTTCATGACCACCACTCCTTTGAGCAAAGGGCTAGAAATGACAGGGTTCTGTTTGTGTGGCAACATCCTGATTGCAGCAGAGAGGCATGGAGAGAGAGTGTGCAGCATGACTCACCATCCCTGAGGACTGCTGTAGGGGCAACTACTGGCCACAACAAGCCACCTAGCCACAGACAGTTCCACAAGACGGAATCAGGCATTATTGCATAACCAGCATCAGATAGTGAAAACATGCTGTTATTTGCCTTGTCATCGCATGTGGGCACATGATCAGCCTGTAGCCTTAGGAGTGTCTGTGAGATACCTAGTTAGTTAGGTGACTCAGAGCAAGGCAGGCTATTTAAGACTCCTATGTTTACAATAGCAGAGATGATAGGCAACATTATGTGGCCTCTATTCTACCCCTTGCAGTACATGTCCCCTCTGTAGTACATACCCCCTTTCTGTCTCAGAGCTCCCTTTCCACTACCTACTCCCATGCTATGAGGAAATATAGAATCTGGCAAGGTGTTTGGAGGAAAGGCCTCTAAAACCAGTATTCGGCTAATGGCATGCCAATGAGGCTGACAGAGAGCTAGGGGAAGACCAGAGAAGATAGATAGAGGAGTTGAGAATCCCAGTGCCCAGGGCTCTTCGTCTTCTGAGCTCTCTGCATCAGACAGATAGCTCTTACCTTGGCTGCTGTTCCAGCTTCATAGAAGGCTTTGTCTGCAGGAATGAACTCAGTGTGTCGCAGCAAGGAAATGGACAGCTTGGCAGCCACAGTGTCCTGTAGACATAGGGGACAGTAAAGCCACACCAGTTACACAGAAAAAGAGTAAATCAGGCTAGAAGAGGTCTCACGACATTATTCTGCCCCTGCCTCAAAACAGGAACTCTGCACCCATATATTCCTGGTGTGTTTGTCTAACTTAAAAGCCTCCAAGGATTGAACTTTAAGAGTTTCCCTTCATGACCATCTCAAGGTGGAGGTCTCCTGACAGAAAGTTTATTATTTTGTCTAACCTGCATTTCCCTTGTGGTAATTAAGTCCCTTACTTATACAAAGATTTGGAAAACATGATTTCTTTCCTGTTCCCGCAGTTATTTTCTGTTATTATCTTTTCCTTCAGTCCTTTCCCGCAGACTGTGTAGTCTAGGCCTCTCTTTCTTATCTTTTCTGTTCTTTGGACCTGTTCTGACCAATTCCCATTTTTCAGTCTGGAAACAGCGCACTCTAGCTGAAGCCTCACCCACACTGAGTGGAGCTGAAGGACTAATTCCTGCTCCCTGTGTGCTCTCCTCTGGCTTTCCTATTATTTCTTCATGTGTCTCAGCTCTCACAGGTCACTTTTAGCTCATGGATCAGCTCCCTCCTGGTTTCCATCTCAGTCTCTGTGGCTGGTGACAGTTCCCTCCATGAGGAGTCAGATAAGACTGTCTCCAGTTCCTCCCACTCATGCTGGGCTCTCAGATCACTACAGTTCCATTCTCATGCATCCATGGTGACCCATGAAGTAGAACAGTGAACTATGGATAGTCCTAAACCTGCACCTCCCTGTGGGGCTCTATATTCAGGATGCTGACCAGAAAAAGGAACTTTGAGACCTTACCAGCTGCTTCACACCCTGAGCAGCAGAGCGGGTGGCATAGTAGTGTGATATCAACAACATGGTCTCAAATTCCTCATGTGCTGGAGTATTTGCTTCACTTGACTTTACCAAGTTTTCACTCTGAAGAGGAGAAAGAGATAGTTATTGGGAACATGTGATCAGATGAGCACTCTTCATCCACTTGAGTCTGGGGAAAAGCTGAGGCAAAGAAGAGTCTGAGGTATCTAGATACCCCCTGGCGACTGGAAAAGAGCTTGGCCTTGAGTGCTCTGGGCCCTACAGTGTGCTGAAGGAAGGAGGCTGTGGGAGAAGGAGAGAGCCAGGGGTACTGTGGCAACAGGTAACACTGGAAGCAGGGTTGAGTTTGGATGGTCAAAGGGATTTGTGGCTTTAGTTTTTCCTAGAGAGGGAAATTTGTGGGATAGAAACAGAAAAAAGGCAATCAAGGACTCTAGCTGGGGGCAACGGTGTTTGGGACAGGCTCTAAGCATCTCTGGGGAGAATTCTTAGTTTCCAGGCTCAGTAGTTCTGTGCCTTCCTCAGTTCCTTGCCCAACCTAAGCAGTTGAATACAGGTGCAGGAAGAAAAGTGGAAACACATTGTGACCACTGACACAGGGAGTTCTGCAAATGGCAATGTCCAGGCCAACTGCCACTGTATGACCTGCCCGGACCCACTTCTAAGATGTGGCCTTGAGTGCAGGGTCATCTTCTTCTCTGATTTCTCTTGCCTGGCCATGTCCATTCCATAGAATTCTTCTTATCCTGCTATCTCTGCTATCACTTCTCTCCCCCTGGCTTGTGTTCTTCAAACAGCTTCCATGTCATCTGGCCAGAATCTGGTTCTTTGCTGCCCCACTGGAGCTGCCTGGGATGCTGGAGTTTAACAGGTAGTGATGGCTCAGGCCCATACTCACCAAGTTGAAGAGAACATCACGCAGGTCAGCCCAGCTGGAGTAGGCCTCAGCACAGTTCATGCCAGATGCATTCACCATCTCCACAAAAAGACGCTTGTAAATGTTGAAATTCTGCAACAAAAAAGAAAAGAAATCTTGAGGGAGCCAGAATGGGTTTGGAGCACTCTTGCTATCAAGCACAGGCTGTGGGAATGGCAGCTCTGCACACAGGCTCCCGGAGCAGCACTGTTACAGATTTCTCATTGCAAGAGTTGCTACAGCACATGGCAGGGAAATTGGGAAGAATGCTTCTCCGACCAGCACTCTCAGAGATGCAAGCATGGTCACATTCGGGACTTAGTGGCTAAGGCATTCAAAATGAATGTAAAGACTCAAATCCCTTCAATTCCTATCCAGTGGAGAACATGCCAGGGGACTGCCTTTAGTCCTCCAGCTGAGGAGACCCTGGAAGAATCCATAGTGGGGTAGAATTAGCTTGGACACCTTCTACCTTGCAGTCTCAGCTCTGGACTGAAAATCTGACTCATGCAGAGTCACACTCTGGAAAATCACACTGGGGTGTCATGTTGTCTTCATTACCTGTGGGTTGGCAGGTGTTCCATGGCGGACATACAGGCTCAGGGCTTTGTCCCAGCTGCCCTCCCGGATGAGGTGGGTTGCATACAGAGCTACATACTTGTGCAAAACTTTATAGTTCTGGAGAAGACACACAGAAAGCAGTAGCATGAGGTTTACAAACTGAATGCTTGTCACTAGGGAAGGGAGGCTTAAGATGTGTACACAGAAATCCATGCACATGCATCCCAATGGGTGAGGCCAGCACAGACAGATAAAATCACACTGCACATAGTAGATTTGGCTTTTGGTTTAGGGCCCACATGACATCCTGGCTAGCTGATGCTGAGCTGATCTTTCATTTGTGAAAAATAAAACTTTCTTTTAGCTGCTCACCAGTTGCCAAAGGAACACTGTCAAATATTTAAAGGAAGCAGTATCTCCACAAATGTGGCACCAGAGGTAGCAAGTCTAAAACAGCTCTTACTATCCTGTGAAAGAATGAATCTAAGTACTTGTTGGACTGTAGGCTTTCAGCATATGTGAGGCCACTCCAGTGCCTTTTTCAAAAGTTGTCAGATCTCTGAGACTGTAGAGCTCCTTGTAGCACTGCTCATGTATACCATTTCCATAAACATTTTGCTAAAGACTGACTGTAGTAGATCATGGAAAAATTCTAACTTGGGAAGAATTGTTTCACACAGGCCTAAATATGCTAATGAGGTGAGGAAGATGGTACAAAAAATGTGCAATCCTGTCAGAAAAAAAAAAGCATTAGAAACAAGTTTATTAAGCAAAAGAGAAACCAGAGCCACTATGATACGATTAAAAAGTGAACACCAAGATCTGGATGCTGCTGAAATGCAAGGTACAGGGCAGACTGAGATAAAGATTGTCTGAAATGTAACTTGTCAATATGACTTTTTTATGTGACTGTATAATATGCTACTGAGTAATAGTTGAGTCAAAAGTAATGAAATGCTGCACTGGCCATGAAGCAAAGCTGTGCTGACACTTATTTTTAGAGGTACATATGTACTAACATCTTCTTGGAGTAAGTGTGGTAGTGTGCTTGACTGACAATAAACTTGGCTGAGCCTTTGCCATTATATTGAGCCTGAGGTCATTCTTTCTGGAAGAAATTTAACACTGGCACCTCCCAACAATTCAAACATCAACATGGAAGTTTCCAGAATTGTAACTAATATAGCAAATACCACTCATATCACTAGAGAAGTCTGATAAAATAAAAAAAAGAAAGAAAGAAAGAAAGAAAAAGAAAAGAAAAGAAAAAAAGTATATCAAGTAGACTGTAGTAGAACCCAAATTCAGGTTACTGGTTACTCCATTGGAAACTAAGTTATAAAAATACATTATGACACATGATGAGTGTTTGTCTTAGCTATCAGTATTTGCTTGAAAGATTAGCTGCATTCTCTGTAGTTATTGCAGGGATGGCCCTGTTGTTTCCTCTGAAGTAATTCTTCACTTTAAGGAATCAATGCCTGTCCTTAGTTTCGATTCACTGTCAATAATCACTGAACACAAACAAACTCTCAGAGTAAATCATGATACTCTAGAGCATTCTTCTGCTATTATTGCATTGCAGCACTGCAAAACAGTTTCATTTTAATTTTCTCGTTTTATCATTTTGCTGAGATCATTTTGTTACTTTCAGGTCAGCAAAAATGTAAAGATGTCAAATTTGCTTTTTTGGTGAAAAGGTGACTCATTTCAGCTGATACCAGGTCTCTAAAGAACTTGTAGAAAGAAGGGCTTTGCTTCCATGGTGCCAATTTCTTCTAGCCCAAACAACTCATTTAGCTCATTACAGTGTTTCACTAATCACAAAATTTAAACCCAGTATGCTTCTGGGTTCTAACGCTTCCCTGCTAGGATAGATGATTGGCCAAGATGGGGACAGGGAAGAGGTGTTTTTTAAGCTGCTGCAGTGATTCCCCATGCTCCCCACAGAAATGTCTGCTTCACCCCTGCCCACTTGTCCCTGCTAATCCTGCTCCTCAGAGCCAGGGCCACATCTCTGTCTCTTGAGGGCACACATGGGCACTCACCTGCTTAGCTGCAACCTCTAGGCACTTCTCCCATTGTTCCCGCTCTGCATACATGTCCAGAGCAGCCATGACATCTATTCCCACCAGCTGGGGATGGAAACAGCCATAAATTCACTGTGCAGGCAAGGCTTCCTATCAGCATCAAAGCAGGCACCAACCACCAGGTCTTTTCTTCATGTACACACAAGTCCCTTTCCCTCCACAGATGCATACATCCAGTGTGATACATCTAGTATAGAAGCCATGACTCACAGGCACATAAGACTCCTAACCTATGGGCATATTCAGGTAAAAGCCCCATGACAAAGACTCCAAGGACCTGGGCTCCTCCATATAAGAGAGATATGGAGCGAGCCTAGTGAAGGGCTACTAAGATGATGAAAGGACTAGAGCATCTCTCATATGAGGAAAGACTGAGAGAGCTGGGGCCATTCAGCCTGGAGAAGAAAAGGCTGAGGAGGGATCTTATCAATGTGTATAAATATATGAAGGGAGGATGTAAAGAGGATGGGGCTAGACTCTTTTCAGTGGTGCCCAGTGATAGAACAAGAGGCAATGGGCACAATTTGAAACAGAGAAAGTTCTGTCTGAACATAAGACATGTTCTTCTTTACTGTGAGGGAGACAGAGCACCAGAACAGGTTGCCCAAGAGGTGGTGGAGTCTCCATCCTTGGAGACATTCAAAAGCTGTCTAGACATGGTCCTTGGCAACATGCTCTAGCTGATCCTGCTTGGGCAGGGGTGTTGGATCTCCAACGATCCCTTCCAATCTCAACTGCTCTGTGATTCTGTGACCTGCACAGATGCTAATGTTGCTCTTTGGGCTGTGGGACATCCCAAATACATACCGAATCTACCTTTCCTTCGTTCTTTAGATACTCCTTGTAACGCTGGTCCACATACTCCTCTGACCTGTTGGGCAGAAAACATCTTAATAGACAGCAAGACTAGTAGTGCCTTGCAGTAGTGCAGAGGCTGGATTCAGCCTTGTCTGCTTTGACATAAAGAGGACTCACAGCTGTGCCACATCTTTCTGGCCTGCTTCTGGGAGTATAGGTAGAAAGGAAAAAAAAAGGCCTGGACAGCTCCATGCAGTATAATGTATGAGGAGAGAAAGTGATCACAGGACTTGCAGAAAGGAAACATGACTGCAGGAACATGGCAAGTGAAGGGGATATTGAGACAAGACAGGAAAACTGAGGATGATGACTCCTCCAGGATATGTGGCAACAGGGCAATAGAAGAGTGTCAGGATAGCAAAAGGATGGGGGGCCTGGGAAAGGCAGCTGTGAAAAATGTGCCCTGTGGAGCCTGGGAAGGCCACAGTGGGGAAAACCCAGGATACTTGGGAGCAGCAGAGCAGGACAGGGCAAGGGATCATCAGAGAGTCAGAGGAGAAGAAGAAAGAGTCCATCTGAGGAGGGAAGGGCATACCTGGGGTCCAATTCCTTGGCCACACGCTTAGCCTTGTTCCATTCCTCCCCTTCAATGAAGGCATCAATAGCTTCTCGTATGAGGTCCAAACTGAGGTAGAGCTCTGCTGCCTACAGGGCCAGAGAAGGTCCCATGGGAGATGAAATGCCATAGGCACCCTGCAGCCCAGGTTGGAGCTGGTGCTGTTGGAAGTGCCCAGCACACAGCAACAACAGAAAGTCTCTTCCCAAAAGGATTAACCGCCTTCTCTGTTTCCTGCCTCCTCCCAAGGCCTGGCTCTCACACTACCCCAGGACTCAAACTCTTTCCGTCCTTCCTCCTCCCTGAGGACTCAGCACTGCCAGACCCTCAGACAGGGAAATCTACCCATCAGCCCAGGATGTGAAGTCGCCTCCTCCCCTTGTATTTGGTTCTCCCTTCCTGTGTCATTGTCTCTTCAGTGCTCCAAGGGCAGGAGCCAGCCCTCACCGCACTGTATTTCTTCATGGCGACTAGTTGAGGAGCCACAGTTCGTGTTACCTCCATACTCTGTGACTGGCCCAAGAACTTCACGGCCAGCTCAGCTGCCTGTGAAGAGAAGTTGTCAGCAGCACAAGATAAGAGCTGTCCGAGAGAGGGATGAAGCTGGGAAATGCTCAGCCCCAGGCCTAAGACTGAGTATCTGGACCACTTAACTATGGGCAAAAGGGAAGGAGAAATGACAGCCCACTTCAGCAATTTAGAGGAACTAAGCCCAGCTACATCTACACATGAGATACCAGACAAGGACATAACTGTTGATGAAGTTGGTGCAAGGGCATGGTTGTTGGTGTGAATAAGAACACAACCCACAGGCTCGTGGACTGGGCCATGAGGGTGCTGGTCTAGCCATTAGCTAAGTCATAGACTCCAGCTCTTTGGTGCAGGGAGATATGGGTGCAAGGACACCTGCATGTTGCTGAAAGTGGTGCCAGAGCAAGGGTGCCAGCACAGTGCAGGTTAAGAGCACAGCCCATCATGGCTTAGAGAATGGTGATGAAGAGCTCTGACTCTGAGGCCACTGGACTGTACAGCTCCTCTCTTGTACTCTGCACTGAATGGAGTATCTCTGGGATGCACTTCAGTTTGTGGGAGACCTCCGAAATAGCAGAGCAGATGAAGGGACTCATAGCCCCTGACCATACCTTCAGCAAGCACTTCTCCATCAGGACACTGTTGCTGGGATCCTGCACCTTCAGATAGCAGTCCACCGCCCTGGCATATTCCCCAGCCTGCTCCCACTCCCGTGCCTGTTCCAGCAGCCCTTCTGTTCCTCTGCAGGGAGCAATGCAGGTTGTGAGCAAGACTGGGATGCTGCCATAGAGATCCAATAGACAACACGTAGGGAACAGGGCAGGAAGGCCCACAGTGGAGGTGATTCAGAGACCTCAGAGAGGAGAGGAATGTGCACAGGCAATGCTGAGAAGAGAACTTGTTAAGGACCCTGGGGAGATGCATGAGCAGTAGGGAAGACCTGGGAGATCTGTAAATGGCAAGAAGACATCTGGGAGACCTCAGATGGCAACAACAAACTTGGAGTCTCTCAGAGCATGCAGGAAGAAAGATGGGAAACTCATGCAGGAAGAAGTCCAGGGTCCTCAGGATTATCTGGATGTCAGGGAGTCAGTCAGGCTATCTCTGTAAGGGGTCTGTGCAGTGGCCCAGGGGAGGAGCAAACTGTTACCTAAATCCCGACCCCAGCATTTCCCACCTGGAGCCCTTCTTGGCAGCCTCCCTGCTGCACTCCTCCTGCAGTACTTCCAGCCGACTAGGCACGTATTCCTTACAGATCCGCAGGGCCTCACTCCACATGCCAGCCTCCTGCACAGGGACACCGGGGAGGAGAAACTTTCACCAGTTCACCAGGATCCACCATATACCCCTGGCATGAAACAACATTGCGTTGTGTGGCTGGATGGCCATTCAAGTCATCTTGTCACAGGACCCACTGGGAGAAGAAACCATGGCAGGATCATCTGACCCCTTCTTCCCCTAGAATGGAAACTATGTCCATTCACACACTCAGGTTACTGCAAGAATAGTCCACCTATCCCAGCTACCTCTGCAGAATGGGCACTTACAGTCTCCAAATGCAACCTGTTCATGTTATTCCTGAGGACCATTTGTAGCCTTCTGGTAGGATACTTCCTCCCAGAGCGGGGGAAGAGCTAAGTTATGCTGTGAAATCTATACCAGTGCAATCTTCTTTAAGAGCAGGCCAGAATGAAGATCTACTAAGAACCACTCGAATAAATGGTTTCTCTTCAGCTATTAAGCTGACAGGGAGAGCTGGGAGCTGGATTTCTTTCCCTTTCCATCCAGACTGGGTTCTCAGATGGTGAGGAACACAATGACATTGCCATAGTTTACACTTACCTTGTAGTACTTTATTGCCAGTTCAGGTCTCTGTGCTCGCAGGAGGAAGGCCTCTGCTTTCTGGAACTCTCTCTGCTCAAAGGAAAAACGTGCCTGTCCCACAAGCACATCAGCCACGCTGTCTGGGTCATGAGCCTCGGCTACACGCTGTGCAGCATCCCAGTTCTGGTTGTGCACAAACCTAGGGGAATTCACATGAGATTTAACAAGAGGGGCATCAAACAGCAGACCAATGCTGTAGAGGAGCAAGTAGGCTGGCACCACCTGGGAAAAGGAGATGCACTAGGCCAGAGTTTGGAAGGATACATACATTAGCACTGCCTCCTTGGGTTTCCCAGCTTTAATGAACTCTGCTTCAGCCTCTTCAAACTTGCCCTAGGAGAGAGGAAGGAGCTTCTTTGTAAGCTTTCCTGCCCTGATAACAACACACGATTCTCTGTACTTACTACAAGGCAAAGTATATTTATGAAACAGATGTGTGTGGAAGCTCAGGGCTGCAATTGTGGAGCCTTTTGGGTGAGCAGTGACTGCAACCATATAACTGTCTCCTGGGGCAGCCTTTAAGAAAAGCTTTCCAATTACCTGAGTGACAAGTGCAATTTATTCCAGAAGTAAAATTACCTCATCTTCTAGGAACATGGCATACTTTAAGTGGATCTCTCGCATCTTCTGCTTCATGGAGAGGCGGGCCAACTCAAAAGCAAATTCAAAGACACTGCAGTGAAAGAGAAAGTGGGATGAGAACAGGACAAGGTGCTGTAAGCGTGTGCCTTCATTAAGATCAAGACATCAAGTACAGCAAAGACACCGGCAGAGAGAAGAAGGGAAGTCAGAGGGTCCCAAGTGAGTGGGCACTGCCCATTTCCCCTTCTCCTGACCAGAGGACAGGAGTTGTTATAGTTCCTGCTAAGAAGATTCAGCTCCTTCACGTCTGTTGTTAGTTCCAGAAGCCCTTGACTCAACCCTAAGTGGTGGTCACGAGGCCCCCAGGAGCACGGTGAAGTGGGAGAGCTGTAGGGGAGTAGCAGTGAACGGCAGTGCATATGGCTGGGCAGGTACAGAGTGGGACCAAACCTCTTTTGGCAGGCAGCTGCTTATGATGACATGAGGAAGACACCCTCCCCCTCCCCCTCCGCCAGTGTTCAGAGGCTCTTACAAGGCCGCCCTACTCAGGGTAAAGGGCAAATTGCTTTTGCCTGTCCAGATCAGATTTTATACTCATGAAACTAACAAGTGGACAGGACTTATCTGGTAATTCCTCTGTGCCAAGGAAGCAGACTATCTGTGTGAGGAAGTACAGGTAAGGAGGGATAACATGCCATATGCTGAACCTGCAGCTGCCATGTATATACATACATTTTGGGTTGTCCTTTCTTCCTTGGGCAGTTGGAAGAGGAGTGCTGGGCTTATGGACTTGCTTACCCACTGTCTGCTGCATGGTCAATGGCCATCTCCAGAAGTCCAAATTTACTGAGGAGTTTCACAGCTGCCTCTCCACCAAGGCTCTTTGCCCACATATAGGCCACATGCTTATAGGAGTTTGCCCCGCCATGTGCTTTGGCCACCTACCCAAAAAAAAAAAAAAAGAAAACTGAAGGACTCAATGCATCTACCGTGCTCTGCAGTAGTTAGTAGCAGAGCATCGCCTAGAGGAAGGCAGTGCTGTGGAGTGGCTAACAGTCTAGCACTGCTTTTGGGGTGCAATGCTGCAGAGCAGTTAGGAGCAGGGCAGTAGCACAAGCTCCAGTGCTGTGCCACCTGCTGAAGCTAAATAGTGTACTTCACCTCTTCAAATTTTATAGTGAATAGAGCAATTCCTACTGGTACCCTACAGTCAAATCCTGGCCCCTGAGAGGTGGGATAGCTGTGAAGTTATTATTACCCTGTAAGCTTCATCCCACATGTCATTCATTCTGTACATGTTTACTGTGGCTTTCCAGTCCTTAGCTTCTAGGTAGTGGTACTCAGCCTCCTGTAAACGTCCCTCTGCCTCCAGCTCCTGCAGTAAGAGACAAAGAGTTAGTGACACTTTTGTCCCTGTTTGGCCTAGCTGATCCCTTGTATGACTTGTGCTCACCTTGCCCAGGTGCAGGTGAGTATCACTCAGTAAGTCCTTGTGGTATTTGGCTACCAGGCAAACCATTTCTTCATACATCTTAAACTTCTTGTACATGGTGATGGCCAAATCAGGTTCATCTATGGTGATATACAGCCTGGGAACACAAGCATGTTCATGTGGTTCAGCTGAGGGTATGATCACTCCAAGCAGTCCCTCTACATTCTGCCCAACTGGGACAGAACCCTGGGCACATTGCCAAAAGGCATGACTGTGTGCAGCCTGACTACATCCATACTCATCAACCTGTGTTCTGACCTAGAGGGAGCCCCTGGGCTTGTGATCTATTCTCATCTTGGCCTCCCACCTGAGGCTATCAGTCCATTTGGGATGGCAACTTGGCAATGTCAGTAAAACTTCCTCATACAGGCCACCAGAAAGATTAAACCCACTGTGACCTTACCACCTGTAATGCCTCCTCTCATGTGCTGGGCATCCTTGAGATCAGGTACCAGATACACAGCTTTGTTTGCCCCTGTGCATGCTAACCTTATTGCATTGTTTAAATAACCTAGTACTGACAATACCACACATCTCAATGGAAAACATTTTACTTTACGTATCTGATCCTGAGCTGACCATGCTAGATCAGATGTAGTACCCTGCACCAGGGAAAAGCCTTGCCACATTTCTGCTGCTACACAGACAGCTATGCCCCAACTGGATCTCTTTCGTATTCTGCTAGTCAGAGATTGTCAGCTCCGCCACCCTGGGGCTTGTTGAAGGCAGCTGGCCCTTTCCTTCCCCCTCTAGCCCACCTGACCTCTGGGGCTCCTATTGTGTGGCCCTAACACCATCCCCCACTCCTACCTCCAGCCCCAGGTCTCCCATGACATGTCCCTTTCCCAGTTCCCTGTCCTAACTCTTGCTCTATATCTCCTTAGATACCTTAATATCTCAGTGAGTTCTCTTCCTAGAAACTTTTCTTAAAGTATCAGCAGGAGGTATCTGAGTGTGCAGAGAATACTTCTCACCTTCCAAGCCCTAGCTCCAAACTCCACTCCCACACCAGGAAAGAGCTCCTTGCTACAGCCAGATTCTCAGGGTGCAATCTTGGTACAAGGGAGATCCTTACCTCTCTGCTTCTTTGTACTTGCCCTGCTTCTCCATTTCTTGAGCCTGGGTTATATAGAGCACAGACACATCTTCCTGATTCATACACCTGATTGCCAGCTGCCAAGAGGAAAATACATGCAACAACTCCAGCACACTGTACAGCAATGTTATGACACAGTGACCTGTCTCATCTCCAATCTCCATCTCACTGTAGGTATCTATGCTACAGCCTCTGCAGAGAATGAGCAGTCATTTGTCACTGTGATCAAAGCATGCAGAATCAAGTCCCTTGGAGAGTACTATTTATGACAGAGGTACACCCACATGCGGCTGCTGAAGCAGAGGGGGCCAAAGACAGGATGTAGGGGCTGATCTCTTGCTGGCTGCTAGATGTCCCTGCACTCATCCTTTGGGAAGGGGCTTGCTGCTCAGGTGTTAGGGCAAAAGGCACCACCACTTCCTGATGGAAGACACTGCACCACTCAAAAGCAAGTGAGGTCTGCAGAAGCTCTTGCTTCTGACACTACCTTGTGAGCCTGTTCCCAGAGCCCAGCCTGTGTGTACATGTCAATGGCCTCCTTGGTCTGGTCTCCTTTGATGTATAGCTCCTCTGCAACCTGTGAGGGGACAACCACGGTTAGCAGTCCTAAGAGATCCAGAGAAGTGATGACTCTACTCTGTGGTCTCACCTGATACTCTTGCAAGGCTGCATAGTGCTGGGCGATTTTGAGATAATATTTGGCTGCTATCTGTTTGTCCTGCAAGTCCAAAATGTAGATAGCCTTCTTCCATTGCCGGGCTCCCAAGGCTGCCTCAATGGCTTTAATGGAGCACCTAGCATCAGAAACAACTCTTTACAGCCAGCCAACACCTGTCAGCTGCCAGCTGTGCTAAGCCAGGGAGACCAAAGTGAGCTGCTGCTTTAATATTCTTCCTTCAGTTGGAGCAACAAGACAGAGCTGAATAACTTCACAGTATCAGCAGAGAGTAAAGGTCTGGAGCACTGACAGAGCTAAAGGGAAAGAACGAAGAACGAAGACAGCATGGGACAATGGATTAGGACTGAGACACCTTGATAGAGCTGTGGAGAGAAATCTATGGTCGGGCTAGCAGAGACTGCACGTATTAGGGGCACTGGCAAAGCTAAGATGAGGGGGCTTACTCAGCATCAAATAGCCATGTTGATTTAAACAAACTAGATCAACTTCATGGCCTGCCAGATTATACTGCTGCTGGTTATACAGCCATCACATGCACCAACCTGGCTTCAATATAATGGTTAATGGCAGCATCCAGCTGTTTCTGCTGCACCAGATGGTCTCCCCAGGTCTCCTCCAGCTTCACAACTTCTGCAGGAAATGCCAGACGAGCCAGCTCCACCGCTGTAAGGGGACATGATGGCTGTTATGCTGAATGAAGCAGAGCTGTGAGATGCATATGGGCCTCACTGGGGGCAGGGGGAGAAACTGTCTAAACCACTCCAGCTCCAGCAGGGCAGCCTAGCAATCTGCCATTCAGAGAGACATGGACAGGCTGGAGAGTTGGCCAAAAGGAACTTCATTAGGTTCAACTAGGGCAAGTGCAGAGTTCTGCACCTAGGGAAAATTAACCCTAGGCACCAGTACAAGCTGGGGGCTGACCTTCTGGAGAGCAGCTCTGCAGAGGAGGACCTGGGAGTGCTGATGGATGACAAGTTGACCATGAGCCAGCAATGTGCCCTTGTGGCCAAGAAAGCCAAGGGTCTGCTGGGGTGCATTAGGAAGACTGTTGCCAGCAGGCCGAGGAAGGTGATCCTGCTCCTCTACTCAGCCCTGGGGAGGCCTCAAGTACTGCGTCCAGTTCTGGGCTCCCCAGGACAAGAGAGACATGGAGCTACTGGGGAGAGTCCGGTGTAGGGCTACGAAGATGATCAGAGGGCTGGAGCATCTGCCCTATGAGGAATGGCTGTGAGAGCTGGGCCTCTTCAGCCTGGGGAAGAGAAGACTGAGGGGGGATCTTATTAATGTGTATAAGTACGTGAAGGGAGGGTGTCAAGGGGACGGGGACAAACTTTTCAGTTGTCCCGTGTGACAGGACAAGAGGCAATGGGTAGAAGTTGAAGCACAGGAAGTTCCGCCTGAACATGAGGGGGAATTTCTTCACTGTGAGAGTGACAGAGTACTGGAAGAAGTTGCCCAGAGAGGTTGTGGAGTCTCCTTTTCTGGAGATATTCAAGGCCTGCCTGGATGCAACTCTGTCTAACATGCTCTAGGTGACCCTGCTTGAGCAGGGAGGTTGGCCTAGATGATCTCCGGAGGTCCCTTCCAACATTACTATGATTCTATGATCCAGACTCTGTGGGAAGCCAGACCAAACCCATGCTGGTGCAGTCACGATCAAGGCCTTTGGAAGATGATCCTGTCCCGGGGCTTTGCCTGTAGGTACAACTATGTGAGAATCCATATGCTGAATGAGGTGATGTATGGAAGCTTCAGAACAACTAGGGATCCAGTGTAATAGCTCATGTTGCTAGCAGGCCAGAGTATCTGGGCTCCTGCTGGGGACAGGGTGGGGGACATATTTAGCACAGTACCTTTCAGGAAGGCATTGCCCTTGCAATAGCACTCCAGAGCCTTCCGTGGGTTCCCAACCTTCTCAAACAGGTCTCCAGCCTAATGACAAATACATGCTGTCAGTTTCCAGAGCAACTGTATCCTCATACCATCATGTACCTTTCCAGCCCCACATACAGTTGTCGATCCCATCAGACCATCCCTACCCACAGAGACTTCTCCATCAGTTACGACTTCTCCACTAACCAACAGCACGGGGATAAAGGGAACTTCATGGAAAGACCGCATGCACTGAGACCACTGTGCTCTCTGTTGGCCCACATGCCCCAAGCGTTTTTCTGGAGTCTCATCTTCTAATAAGATAGAATTTTTTGAGACCTCTCTTCTCTTTGCACAGTGATTGGTGCAATGACAACCTGGTCTGTGACCAAGGCCACTAGGTGCTCAGTTATGCAGATAATCACACTGGATCCCTAGGAATAAGCAGGGAATGGAGAGCCTCAGCTGTTTGTAGCAGGAAGTTTTGACCCTGTAGGAAACAGTGTTGGTCAACAGGATGGGATGGAGCTCAAAATTTGTAGAAGTTAGAATATAACATAAGAAAGGTCATCCTGAAGACTAAAGATTCAGTTCCTTCAGCATTTTAATAATGGCTAAAGGACAAGTCTAGGGAAAGAATATAAGAATGGAACAGCTATACAACAGCCTTTCCTCCATTATATCTATCCACTTCTGATAATCTGTGTTGCAGAGACTTCCTGAGTTCGTATCATGATGCCCCCACATCATCATATTTAATGGCTTTTGACAGACTTCTATGATTTGTTTGATCACTTTTGGACTATATATGCTTTTGGTATCAAAATATCTTGCAGGAATGAGTTCCACAATTACTTTTTAAACTGAAGACTTAAGGAAAGGTGGCTGATTTGGAAGAGCCTAAAATTCTCAAGTCAAATGAAATTGTCAAAAATGCCCATATCCTTAAGTAAAGGACAGAATAAAAATTGACAGACTGCAAACAGAGACTGTGAATAGAGCTCTCAATCTCATTTAAGGTTATATGAGCCTGAGAAAATGTAATTTAAACAGGTCACATAAAATAACAAGTAAAGGGATGTACTTTTTTGCATAATGCATAACTGGACTGGGTAACTTGCAGCCAATGTTTGAGATGCCAAAAGTACAGATGGTTCAAACAGTAACTGGACAAACTCATGAAGTAAAATCCATTCAGAGCTCTTAAATGTAAAAATAAAACTTTTAATTCAGGTAGTCTGTAATTTGCAGACTAACTGAAACAGTAGAAGTATACTAGGGGAAGTACCATCACATATTTGCCTTCCTTGTTCTTTTTACTCCTTTCTTAAACATCTGCAAGAGGCCGCTGCTGGCCAGGATACCAAGCTGTACACTTACAGATTCAGCACTGCTTTCTTACATTTACATAAGTATGTGCTGTGTGAAAAAACATCTTTTTATTTAAAACTGTCATCTAACAGTAGTTGCCTATTTCTTGTGTTATTAGACACAGAACAATCACTCTCCTTCTCTATCATATTCATGGTTTTACAGATTGTCTTCATAAGCTCCTCTGTTTCTCTTCCTTCTTTTTTTCTGTTTAGACTATCCTCATATGCAAGTTGTAGCATCATTTCTTATTCTACTGTGAAGAAGTACTGTAGATTTTCACAGTGCTATGTTTTCTATTCGATTAGCAGCTCCCTTCTTGTTGGTTCCCACCTTCCCAGGGGACACCTCAACTATTGCTGAACATCCAGCTGATGTTTCAGAGATGTATCATTAATGACTTGTGGTCTTTTCCCTGACCTAGTAATAGGAATTCTAGAGCTTACTTTTGTATGACAGATGTAGTCTGGATTTCCTCCCACGTGTTATCTGTGCATTTATCAAGACAGAATTACATCAACTACTTTCCAGCCCAGTCCCCCTGTACATTGCAGAGGCAGAAGATGCGGTAAGAAGCTTGACATCACTAAAGCCCTGTGGGATGGTCCACTCACCTGTTCATATAATTCCCCTTTGATCAATGCTGTGGAGATCCTATTGATGACATCCCCGTTGGTCAGGAGCTCATCCCTGCTCATGGCCAGCCGTGCCGCCTTGGCTGGCAGCCCTGCTCGCAGGTATAGGCTGATGGCTGCCAGGTAGTCTCCCTGTCCCTCCTGGACCTCCCCAGCCTTCTCCTCCTGCTGCGTATCCAGCAGCCACTGGTAATAGCCCTTACGCAGCTTATCCAGCATTGGGTGTCCCTGTTGAGAAATGCAGCATTGGTTGACCTGGGCAAGGCAGGAGGTTGTCTTGCTTTTCCTACAGGCTCTGAACAGCTCCTGGCACCAGCCTCACTGCTGCTCAGTTACAGTAAGCAACTGCAGTTAGCAGAAACCACAATGCTAGCCCTGTACCACTGCACCATTTGTTCTCTTCTGAAGCCTTGGTTACTCTTAAATGAACCTTAGTAGCTTTCTCCCTCACTATTCACCCAGGTCTGTACTTCCACCAAAAGCAATCTCCCCTTATGTTCCTTTTCTATCATCTTAGACTTTTCCAGATCCTTCTCTGTTTCATTCCTTGGCTGTGAGATGCAAGAATCACTGACCTTCTTTCTGTGCCATGTTTGTGCGCAACTCTGGCTAAGGCAATCCTGTCTGGACCACAGCTCTGAGGCACCTTGGCCCATGTAACACTGCATTCTAGGAAACAAAAGCTTTGGATTGGACCAAAGATCCATCTACCCCTAAATCCTGTCATTCTAACAGCTGCCTTGTTGAATGTAGCATTTGCTGTGTTTTAGGGGCATCGGGGATATCCATCACACTTCCTTTTAAGTATTGTAGTTGTCTCTCACACTGAAGCCTCCACAGTTGCACCTTGTTCTCCCATTCCTATCACCTGCTCTGGATTCTGATCCCTCTTTCTGATAGTGTGGCACCCTCACTCCTCCAGCAGTAAAGGCTGTTTCACGCAATAATCCCACCAGCTGCATCTGAATTAGATGGGGGACCTTCAGGGCACGCTCAGAGTTTCTTTGGGAGTCCCTCCAAGGAGAAGTGAGGTCGTGATAAGGCAGATGAAGAACACCCAGACCTTGATAGGACTTCCAGCTGGAACACTTATCAAGCAAGCTTAGCTCATGGTCCAGTGTAGGAATACTCTATACCTTGGCCTCGGCGACCACAATGCATTCATCCCACATGTGCAGCTCCTGATACATATCCATGGCCTCCTCTGTGGCGTTCTGTGTCAGAAAGCAGAGTGTCAACCTGGGTAAGTCTCTGTTTAGCAGACACATTGCCATGAGGCTCCCACAGTGGGCAGGGTTAGATGTGCAGAAAACACTTGAACAAATAGACCATCCCCTTTACATGGATATACATCCTTCCCTTATCCCCCTCCCTGTACCTCAAGGCAATCCTACACCAGGAACAAGCACTCTCTCCTTCTCCTCCAGGGCATAAAATCATCTACCAGGAATAAGCAACCTTTTCCCTCTCTGTTCTTTTTCACATCAGAGCACAAATTTTACTGCCTACAAATAAATGAGACCTTTTCTGCTCCTGGTCCCCTTTACTCACTTGTTCCAGGAAGATCATCTCTGCCAGCTTGTAGTTCTTCTCTAGCATGGCCAAGCGGGCACGCACCAGGTAATGGTCTGTGCCATCCCCGCCCTACGAACAACCATAGTTAGCTCGATTGGTTTGTAGGGGTCAAAGAATGGGCTCTGGATTTGCTACAAGGGAGATGATCGCTGGTGGAGTCTGTGTCATTACAGAAACTGTAGATAGATGGAAAGTGACAAGATAGGAGCAACACTGAAATGACTAGCCAAAAGAGGGACCTGAAAGGCCTGGACGAATAACTATGTCAGCAGTTCTTACGTGACAAGGTCCTGGTCTGTAGCAGTGTACTGGAGGACACAGAAGACAGTGTGTATGCAAGTGATTGCAGGGAAGTGGCTGCCCTGCACAGCAGACAGAGTTTGACTCACGTGCTCTCGAGCTGCCTGGTCTGCAATGGCATTGGTTTCATGTAGAAATCGAGCTTTTGCTATGTTGCCCAAAGCTGCAAAGCACCTGGGAAGAGCAAGGCAGATAATTGCCAGCTGGGGTTCATTACCTACCTTTAGTCTCAGAAAGAAAAATCGAAGTCTGAGCAGCAGTCCCAGCAATGTGAGATGGAGAGGTGCAGTAGTGCCACTTTATGAGAAAATTTTGCCAAGACCCATGTTCAGATCTACCTTTTAGCCCTGCTCTGTGGGAGAAGCTATGGACACGAACAATATCCATGCTTCACTCTCTTAGGTTTCAGAACTCCTCTGACCTTGCCCATGTCTGTCTGCTCCCTGCAGCCTCGCTATGCACTACTTTGTGTTGCAAAAATTTATGCTACAGAGTGATGTCTACCTGTCCCTAGTTCTATTGCTAGTGTCTAGGATGAAAGGACAAAGTCATTGCCTGGAACAGAGAATGCTCCATTCTCAAATGCAGGGAATCTTCCAGGCCACACAAAAAAGTCACATCCTTAGTTAGACCCTGTCTTCTGTGAAGGATCCAGAAAAGAGAGTATTTAACCCAATAGAAAGAAGTTTTGACTCCTTCCTGTACCTCTCTGCAATGTGCAGCTGTCTAGCTTCCAAAGCTAGTCTGCTTAGGGTCTTCCACATGGCTTCAGTCTCCGTGGACATTTCCAGGGTCTCCAAAAATGCAGTAGCCCTTAAGATAGAGAAATTTGCAGATTTTCAATAACAGAAAAAAGAGCTCTCTGAAGGAAAAAAATAGGTTGAGACAGGAGCCTCCAAAGAACTGCACTGAAAACAAATGAAGCTGGATGTGACCAGTTCTGATTGTATAGCACAGGGCCTGCCATATCAGGGAGAAACTCAGTTATCTAAGAGCTCCCTATCTGTCTTAAGTTACTTAGAGATATGTGGTCACCAGAAGGCCGAACCATAGTGGGGCAAATCTGAAGTGTCCAGTCTGAGGCATGTCCCCAGTGCAGAAAAGTCTTTCAAGAGGCATTAATGCTGCGAACATGTGAATTTTTCTTCCCTGGTCAATTTTAAAGCCAGGTAACAATGTCAACCCTATCCAGGTGCCTATCATGACTACTTCAGACAGCCAGCTTTTACTCTGCACAAGCAGGCCAGCTCCTGTTTCCACTCAACTGTCATCATCCTTGGAAGGGCAGCAGCATGAGCACTGGAGCACCATTCCACATCTGGCTGCTACTGAAGATACACTTATTTACTGCAGTGAGTAAAAACTGCCTGCAGTGAATTTCTGTCAGTGTCAGTGGGACAAGACTGGCCAGACTCTTGTCTGAAACCATGGAGCTCTGGGGACGACAGAGCAGAATATTCACTCTTGAAGGAATCTGCTGCACATTATGACCAAACATAGCATGAACACCATGCTCAGAGCCTAAACTTCAACTCTGCTTGTAAAGACCTGCTGGTGTGGTTTGCTGACCCTCAGGCATCTGTTACATGAAGTAGACTAGTTGCCATCATAATGTGGTGTATCTAACACTTACCTGTGGTAATCCTCATCATCAATGGCAGTTCCAAACTCTATAAGGCCTTCATCCAGAGTATAGGACACAGTGTTAACACCTTCAGTTACTATCACTTCAGTCTTCCCATCATTTCTTTCCAAGTCTACAATATCCCCCTGAAAAGAATATCAGCTATCAGCTCTGGTGAGTTAAAGTTTTGCTGAAGGAGCTCACACCTTGCCAACATCGTCCTTATCTCAACAGAGGGAATAAAAAAGCCATGGAGTAGCTCCTTGCTGGAGAACTTATCTCCAGGTTCTGCCATAGATTTCTGCCATAGAGTTGACAGATAGACTCATATTCTGTCCAGGAGAAACTCAGTTCCCTCCCTTCTCCCTTTCACAATACAACCCTCCCTAATCCCACACCTGTGACCAAGAAGTAACAGAAAATACTGCTGCAGAAACCAAAGTCTCCAGATTTTTACCTTCAGAGGAAACATGGTGACTCGCTCTGGAGCATCGATGTTATACCAGATGCAGAGGCTGTTTCTGTTCTGAGCCACCACCACATCACTGCCTGGAACCCACTGCACATAGGAGCAATAGTTCAAAATAGTAGTCTTGGTGCTTCTTTCAATGTCAAAGAGCTGCAACTAGATAGGGAAAGAGGAGAAAAAGACTCAGCTGGGCCCATGACTGGGCTGTTTGCTCACAGAAACATGGCAGGAATGTCCTGGCAGATATTACCTGCCAGGAATCAGACTTCTTCAAGATGTGCAGCTCAAACTTCCACACTGTTAGTATTTATACATGTCATATTTCAAGACTTAAGACTTTTTTTTTCACCCTTGCAATATTTTAATCAGCATGCTCAGATCCTGCTTTCCTTGTGCTAAGCATAAACATATAAATCAGAATATGTCTCATGCTACTTCAGCTCCCTCTCAGTTGAAGAGTTGCAATGAAACAGCATCTCAGGATGGACTCTAAAGGACAAGAAAAGGAACAGATTTTGATACGGACTACATGGTCAAAGACCTCTATTAATGGATAAGTATCATCTTGTTCTGTATCAGTTTATAATCATGTTGTGAATATCTTCAGGCACACTCATGGTTCCCAGGAGAAGGGTCTCTTGCACACTTCATGCAAAGGCAGTCCTGGGCTGACCTGTCCATCCTAAGCAGCATGAACTACTGCTAATAAGGTGAGAGAGTGTCTGTTTGTAAAATACACAGTCCTGAACCAAGCTTGGTAACTTGGAAGATGTAACCTGACAATTTATAACAAAGATATATGATACCTTCTGACTTAAAAGTGCTAGGCTGTGTCTGCTCCTCCTCATAATTGTCTTCACCTAGCAAATATGAGAAAAAGAAGATGAAAGAGAACTTCACTGGGACTCAGGATATGCCACAGGCAGAAGAGAAGGCAGTCCCCATGATTGTCTGTACTGAACTGGTCAGAGAAAGATGTGCAGACGTAGCTTAGGAGAATCATGTACTGTCTGATCTGGACTGGTGGCAACGTTTGCTGAAGGGGCGGGTAATGGATCTCTCCTGATGACAGGTCTGAAAAGGAGCCTGAAGAGGCAACAGCAGTCTTGGTGATGCCACTGAGATTCTTGTTGAGATAGTAAATTAGAGGATCAAAATGTAAACTGAGGAAGAATGCAGAAATAAATATAAAAAAGTATGCTGCTGGGAAAGTTCTCTGTTCTCACATGGAAGAACATACATAGCCTTGTGGCAACGTACCTACCACAAATAGAAGCTTGTTTCATCTGTTACAGGTTGCAATCACTGTTAACACCTTTCTGAAGACAATTAGTGCAGCAAAGCCCAAATAGAAGCCCTTGGTATTCGTAATGATCCAGCTGTGAAAGAAGAAAAAACTATTTCCTGTGTGATGCTCTTAGGAATATGTGAAAATGGTATCCTAAAGATCTGTACACATGGGACAATTCTCTTCCTGAGAGTCAAGAGGATCTTGGTTAGAGATCCTCTTGCATGCTAATGCAGATGCAGGCATTATGTTTTCTACAAATCCAGGTTAGGCTGTTCCTTCTATTTCTCTGGAATCACAAAGTATGTGAACGAGCCCCTGTCCTGTGCGGGCCTGGAACCAGAATTACAGCCTTTGTGCAAGAAAGCCTACCTTTTACACACTTTGTTAGAGAAGTCTGCATGGTAAAGAGTTTGTGAGGCAGTAGATATATGAACTGGAATCTTTGGCTACAAAGTTAAGCACACAGGTTGCTATCTGACAAGCTTGTCAGCAATGAATCAGGCTGTTTATAAGCGGTAACAAGTAAACAGGTATCTAAGGGGAGATCTGTGATTTCCAGGCAAGAGGGTGTCTTTGCATCCCTAAAATCTATGACGTAGTCTTAAGGGTCAGGCTATCAAAAATGACATAAAAACAGCTCAGCAAAGAAGCCTGGGCTCCTGCCTGAAACACAATGGGTGAAGCCACAGTTTCTTGAGATGAGGACAGCCAGAGTGGAAACATTCTACTGCAGACTGACAGTCTCCGGTGAGATTTGGACTCCAAAGCAATTAAAACTATCTTGTAATGAACTGCAGTGGTTACAGCCTGAGTCTGCCATGGCATCTGGGATACCTGCATAGAAGTTCTAGATGTGAACTATAACACTGTCAAGAAGGCCATGGTCTCTTCTCTGAAGACTGTGGTGACAAGAGGAGCAAATGAAGTCAAGCAATCAAGGGGCCTTACATTCATAATACTAAAGAGGGCTTGATAATGAGCTGAGTGGAACTGTAACAAAGTTGATAAATACATCTTCTTGGCTGCTGAGGTTCTTAAGCTGTATCTCTACAAGTAAACTCAACACAGCTGGGACATGAAGTGAGTACCCATAGATCATATAATCATACTGTGAAACCTGCTGTGATTTTGGGCGGTTTTGTCCTGGGCTAACTAGTACTGTCCCAGTCAATGTTCAGTCATAGTTTAGGAACTAATAGAAGCCAAGGGCCTTATCAGACAGGCTATTTGGTTGTGACTATGCTGTTTTGAAGAATCAGAGAGTTCATCCTACACACACAAGTTGAGCTGTTGCAGAGAACAGCTTTTTTTTTTTATTTACAAGTGTAAGTGCAACATTAGGTTCCTGATGATACTGATATTCACTCACTTGCCTCAGTTTCACAGCAGAAGAGTCTATTAGTTTTCAGAAGTGAAAAGATGGAGCAAGGTATCTAGCAACTAGCTTCCTATCTTACTACTGCTGAGTACAACTAATGAATTCACGGTTGGAACCACGCCTTCTGAGTCAGGCAGCACTGACTGGGTTTTTTAATTCCACGCTGAGCCATCTTCTTTAGGAGATCCTTTTGCAACTTTAGCTCCCAGTCTTTACTAATCGGCAGTTTAAAGAGTTGTTTTTCCAGTATGTGGCCTTCACCAAGGCAACAGAGGCACCTGAAAGTCCACCAAGATAATATATTTCTCAGAGATGGTGTCAGGTTGGAAAGCTATTTTAGGAGAGCAAAATATTAAGTCTCAGTAGATGGGAAAGGAACTAGGACTGGTCAAGAGCAAAATTCAGAGAGGAGTGATATCAGAAGCAGCAGAATTTTGAGAATGAACTGAAAGGCAGTGATGATATCAGCAAACCTCTTACAAAGTGTTTGGTCTCAACTAGATTCTGTCTTGACCGGGCTGAATATGCTGTCCTTTACAAACATAGTGTCAGATGTACAGTGTCCTGGCATTCTGGAAGAGGTCTGCATGATTGAGAGGTAGTGTGCATTTTTATCCAAAGTGTGAACAGCTCTAGCTATAGCTTGACACTGAACATACAATGCTGCTAGCTCATGCAATCTGAACAGGTCTGCCTTCTTCAAATGAGTGGTCAAAAAGAGTACTCAGGATGAGTACCCTGTCCTCATGGCAGTACAGATTCCAGCACAGTAGCAGGAATTATGTGTTCTCCATCTTCCCTGCACTTGGGCATATCTGTCTTTCCCCTCCCCACACGCACCAGCTTGCCACACTCCCCCCAAATGTGTTTGCCTTACTCTCATTTTCTTATCCCTGAAGAGTAGCTTGTGGCCTGTTTCATTCAACTCCAGCCATTCAATCTTGCTGTCATGGCTGATGGTGCCAGCATTGTAGCCACCAACAAGGTCCACTTGAAAATGAAAGAAAAAAAAAGTGTAAGTACCTAATGTGGGACACCTGATGCTGTCCCATGTGGAACAGGTGTCTGGGACCTAACTGGGGCAGGATCCCATGGCAAACACACTGTGATGTGAAGGGTAGACTGCAATGACATTTTATCTTGGTACCTTACCAGCATCAGTAACTCCCTCCACCCTTCTGTGAGAATGCTAAGAGCACAGGCAGTGCATGCAGCAATATCATCACGCTGAACTGCACAGAACCTTAGGTCAAAGACACAGCCACAGATACCCCACAGCTGAGTCCACACCAGACACTTAACCTGCCAAAAGTAGGGCAGCCTGGGCTCTAGTGAGGCTCTGCCTGGCAGACTGAATACAAAGGGGCCTTTCAGGGATTGGCTGCTCGGCAGAGTGAATGCAAAGAGGGCCTTTAGGGATATGCTCTCTGGCAGAGTGAACACAAAGGAGTCACAGGCTGGGAAAATACAGGAGAGGGATGTTTACATTCACCTGTTGCTATTGTCTTGATGTCTATCAAATAAGCCAGTCTCTTGTTCGCCTCCACGCCTCTCTGCCGTCTTTCATTGATACGAACACTATTATTTGAAGGGAATGATGACTGTTAGCTTTACTACTCTCTAAATCCACAAGACTGAGTCCTGTCCTCTCCCCAAAGAATTACTTGCAGTTTCCCCAAGCACATGGAGGCTTTTGTAGTTTGCTGACCCAGTACTTAGAGCTGCCTCAACCAAGAGCAAAGCCTTCTGCTTCATGACTCTGAAAGCTACCTGAATGACCTATGTTTCCTCTTTAGGAAAGCCCACGGTCCTCACCTCCCTCCTCTTGAATAAGAAAATGCCATTTCAGAGGGACAGAGGAGGTCCCACTGGCATCTAGAGTCCCTGTTAATGCTGTCCTAGGGCCAGCAGGATGCACTGATGCCTGAGTATGTGCACAGGTGGTCCCTCTTCCATCAGTTGCCAAGTCAGGCTTCAGTAAGCATGTATCAGAGGAGAATAGCTTCGTGACCTTCTAGAACTTTACACCCCTTAAATGTAACCAAGTGATTAAACCCCACTATCAGACCCTGGCAGAAACAAGTTGCTCAGAGAACATTCGGTATTATGCCCTCAGGTCCCAGTGTCTGGGGGCTTTGTCCTAAAGAAAAGGCACTTCCAAGTAATGTCCAAGGTTGCTCTCAAAAAAATGCTTGTACTGGTCACACAAGCAGCCTTGACACTCACCTGACAAGATGAGGGTTCATGAACTCTGTGCGGACAGACCCCAGGATGTCATTGCTTCCATATTCCACTAATGTCAGCTCCCCAGCATTAAAGATCATGCAGACCTGAAAGAGAGAGGAGACTGCACTCTTACTGAAGAGCCAGGAGGCCTGTGGCTAGTGGCATCCCCCAGGGCTCAGGACTGGGTCCCATCCTGTTCAACTTCTTCATCAGTGACCTGGATGAGAGGACAGAGTGCCTCCTCAGCACGTTTGCTGATGCTACCAAGCTGGGACAAGCAGCTGACACACCTGAGGGCTGTGCTGCCATTCAGAGAGACCTGCACAGGTTGGAAAGCTGGGCGGAAAGGAACTTCATGAGGTTCAACTAGGGCAAGTGCAGAGTTCTGCACCTAGGGAAAATTAACCCTAGGCACCAGTACAAGCTGGGGGCTGACCTTCTGGAGAGCAGCTCTGCAGAGGAGGACCTGGGAGTGCTGATGGATGACAAGTTGACCATGAGCCAGCAATGTGCCCTTGTGGCCAAGAAAGCCAAGGGTCTGCTGGGGTGCATTAGAAAAACTGTTGCCAGCAGGTCGAGGAAAGTGATCCTGCCCTTCTACTCAGCCCTGGGGAGGCCTCATCTCGAGTACTGCGTCCAGTTCTGGGCTCCCCAGGACAAGAGAGACATGGAGCTACTGGGGAGAGTCCAGTATAGGGCTATGAAGATGATCAGAGGGCTGGAGCATCTGCCCTATGAGGAACAGCTGTGAGAGCTGGGCCTCTTCAGCCTGGGGAAGAGAAGACTGAGGGGGGATCTTATTAATGTGTATAAGTACGTGAAGGGAGGGTGTCAAGGGGACGGGGACAAACTCTTTTCAGTTGTCCCGTGTGACAGGACAAGAGGCAATGGGTAGAAGTTGAAGCACAGGAAGTTCTGCCTGAAGGTGAGGTGGAATTTCTTCACTGCGAGAGTGACAGAGTACTGGAAGAGGTTGCCCAGAGAGGTTGTGGAGTCTCCTTCTCTGGAGATATTCAAGGCCTGCCTGGATGCAACTCTGTCTAACATGCTCTAGGTGACCCTGCTGAGCAGGGAGGTTGGCCTAGACGATCTCCAGAGATCCCTTCCAACCTTACAGATTCTACAATTCTATGATTCCATCACCATATCTATCAGCATACCTATCAGCAACGTGTACAGAAAAGCATTCAGCTGCATATAAGCATAAATTCACACACTGTGAGATGAGCAAGGACTTGTCTTTCTGTGATGACTGCTAGCTTCTTTAGGGCTGGGAATTTTAGTCCTGTGCCAGTCAGTGCTGCAGAAGGAGCTAAGCTGTCATCCTGACAGCTATGAGCTGATACCTCAGCTCCTCCAGTTTTACCTGCTTTGCTAGACAGAGCAGGATTCCATCCAGGCAGCTAACACATCCTGTTTTCTGTAACTCTGACACCCATATTTTACTGCTCCTATCTCCTATAGGGGCATGAGTTACAGAGTCTTTATAGTGAGTTTGTTCTACACTTGGCATTTGGGAAAGGCAAATATGGAGAGGAAGCAGAACAGAATTTGCAGGGAGAGGATCAGTCCAGGAAACAGTTGAACAAGCATGGTTGACACTCTCCTCCCCAGTACACACACTGCTCTACTCACCTTTAAGGGGTAACATCGTGTCCCATCCAACTTACATTTTCATTGTCGAAGAAGAACTTCTCATTCCCTCCAGATCCTTGCCAGGCTACCTAAAAGGCAATGGCATGGAGTAAGCAAATGCCAGACTGGCATCTCTTGCAGAGGACCAAGTTGTAGGCCTCAGGGTCTACATTCCAGCTAGTTATCATAGAACCAGAAAATAGTTGAGGTTGGTAGAGACCTCTGAAAATCATCTAGGCCAACCTCCCTGCTCAAGCAGGGTCACCTAGAGCATGTGAGACAGGATCGCATCCAAGCAGGTTTTAAATATCTCCAGAGAAGAAGACTCTACAACCTCTCTGGGCAACCTCTTCCAGGGCTCTGTCACTCTCACAGTGAAGAAGTTCTTCATATTCAGGCAGAACTTCCTGTGTTTCAGTTTGTGCCCATTGCTTTTTGTCCTGTCACTTGGCACCACTGAAAAGAGTCCAGCCTCATTGTCTTGACACCCCCCCCTCCTCCGTTAAGGTATTTGTATACATTGACAAGATCCCCTCTCAGTCTTCTCCAAGCTAAACAGGCCTAGTTCTCGCAGCCTTTCCTTATAGGGGAGATGCTCCAGCCTTCTGATCATCTTTGTAGCCCTACGCTGGGCTCTTTCCAGTAGCTCCATGTCTCTCTTGCACCAGGGAGCCCAGAACTGGACTCAGTTATGTTATGTTTGTTATGTTATGTTATGTTAGTTATGGCTCATTAACTTCCTGCTAGCGCTCAGAGAAAACAGAAGGAATCCAATTCTTACTAAATCTCAGTTCTTAGGCTTAAAACCTCAACACTACTTGCAAGCAAACAAATCGTGCCTTTCTCTCAGCAGAACAGATAAGCCTGGCCTCTGCCTGTCAACTCCCAAGACAAAGAGCAAGAGTTACATTGCACAAGGGATCATGTTCCAGCAGTTTAGCTGTCAAAACAGTAAATCAGTCATTCTCAGTTTGCAAGTGCCCCACTTCTTTTTTTAGTAATCTCTCCTTTAAACTGCTGTCTTCTTTCTGCAGCATCTGATTGCCTTCTGGACAAGAGCCCTTTAGGTGACCAATATACTCCCTCTAGCCCACTCTTTCACAGGCACCTCTCTGCCCTCCTCCAGGCTACCTTTATGATAAAAAGCACCCCCACATCTCCTTTGTCTCAGTAAATCTATTCTGCAGAATAAGTGCTACCACTTGTTGGGGGCAGAATCTCCACATCTGGCTGAAACCTTTCTTTTTTATGTCCTTGTGTGGAGTCATGTTAGTAATGACTGATCGACGTAGTGCTAGTGAGAGACCAGCTGATCTGGCATTTTTGAAGAACACTAGATAATGCAATAGTTGCTGTGATGGCAACAGGCAAGTGGACAGAGAGGCAGAAAACTGAAAGCTAAAGCTGCAGCTATGCTTTTCCTCCTTGAGCAAGAGCTCCAAGTCACTGCTTCAATAAAGCTCCTGTGAGACAATAGATCGGCAAATGGAATACTCACAACCTTATTCTTTGTAAAAGGTACATATAGCTGTGCAAGCGAAAGAAAAGGTACATACAGCTGTGCATGATGGTGCAGAGAAACCTGTGATATTTAGTCTGTTTAGTCAAGATGGATTACCAAGCAGCATTATCCCCCAGTTCCAATCTGTAGTCAGGACCACAGCTAGCTCCAGGTAGAATTTAGCACAGTTAGCCTGATTAAAGGTGTATGTTATCTCTGTGAACCACGCAAAAGCATCCTAAGGCCTAGTTTATACTTTTGTCAGACACTAAGACCTACTGCCA
Organism: Rhea pennata; assembly: GCF_028389875.1. Lineage (NCBI taxonomy): Eukaryota > Metazoa > Chordata > Aves > Rheiformes > Rheidae > Rhea > Rhea pennata. The sequence continues at coordinate 130,072,476 of NC_084665.1, forward strand.
ACATTTCATGGACGTGGCACATAGCCTCAGCATTCAGTGCACTATGAGCCTCAGGGTATGGACAACTCTGTATATATAGATCTGTACCAGAAATGGTACTGCAGCAATGGATAGAATATTTTTAAATACAAGAATATTCATACATTCAATCTCGACTGTACAGATATACAGAATGAAGTCTTGAGGCCCCCAATACAAGAAAAACATTGATAAACTGGAGTGAGTTCAGCAGAGACCACTGAGATAGTTGGGGATGGAAAACTTGCACGGTAAGTGGAGGCTAAAAGAACTTGGCTTTTTCAGGCTGGAGAGGAAAAGCTCTCCTGAGCTGCAAAAAGACAGAGCCAGGCTTTTTTTCAGAGCACAGTGGGAGGATGACAAAATTGTCATAAATTATAACAGAGGAGATCCCAGCGTGACATAAGGAAATGGTTTTCCCCTATGATGACAGTCAAGCAGTGGAACAGGAGCCCTGAGAGAAAACGGGATTTCCATCTTTAGAAATATTCAAGGTCCAGTCAGATGAGCAGCCAGCTCTGAGTTTTACATTAACCTTGCTTTGAATAAGAGGTTGGACACAAGACCTCTCAAGGTCACTTCCAACCTGAATTATTCTATGATTCTTTGAAAAGAAATGTATCATTACCATGCAGAAAACATATTCTTTGAGTTGCAAAGTTAAGCATTTGAAACTCAGGAAATGCCAGAGGTTTTCCAGTACCTCACTGAGCTTGTTGGAGCTGATGTCACCCAGCAGCAATGTGTCTGAAGTATGGGCCACCAGATATCTCTCTTTCCCCAAGATCTTCACTTCATCAATCTCATAACCATAGTGAGATTTCAACACAACTCGAGTTCCTGTTGAGAGGTTCTTCACAATGACCTAGAGAAAATGAGAAAAATATGAGGCCTCTCTCTACGCAGAGAAGAAGAAAAACACAAAGTCCTTGCCCAATGGAAGATATATGCAATGGAGGATATTTGGGTACATAAATGTCCCCTCCCAGCATTTAGTTGTTTTTTAAAGAAATCTTACCGTCTCTTTTGTATGGGGTGGGCACTGCAGCAGCAGTGTGGGACTCTCCCTTCTGCCATTTAGAAGTTCCTAGCCTAAACTGGAGGACAACTCAGGCCCTCAGGATGAGCCACCCTCTGGGAGTCCTGATCTCTCTCCACTGACTACAGATTGCCTGGACTGCTAGCCCACTCTTATTATCTAATTTTGAAGCAAGGAAAGTTGGCTGAGATTAAGCCACTTATAGAACCTTCATTTTGCATAGAGGTATCCCACACAAATTTACAAACTAGGAAATAAACTCCGTTTTCTCTGCTCCCAGTCAATTTCTGCCCACTTTACCCTGTTTCTGAAATATTCTCTATGTCCTTCCCAGCAGGTTGCTACACACAAACTGTAGGTATTGATATGAATCTAAAATACTTCCTCTGGTAATTTACTGTTCTGATTTCTGAGTGCATTTTTTAAGGCAGTGTGACTGCTCTAAAGGGAGCAGAGAATGAAGTAAATGGACTTAGAAAAATACACCCTCACTCTCAACTCTTTTAAGTATAGTTTTATTGGGTCTGAAGCTAACTACTACAGAACGTACATGGCTCCCTTCAGCTGATTGAAAGGAATCTAAATGACTGGGCTAAGGACTGGAGACATATAGATAATGGACAGAAAAGAAGCTAATGGCACCAAAAACTCCAAACAGGTATAGTTTTAATGAACATCCTATTTTAATCAACAGACGTTACTTCATTGGATAATCTCTTACCTGGCTTGGTCCCACATATGTCATTTCAAATTTATTTTTGTAAATGCTTCTGCGAAGGCAGCAGTCAAATTGTTCAACTCCTCCACACAGAGTGCCCTGAGGAAACAAACAAAGCACATCACCAGCAAACTCTGTTAAGGAGGAGGCATTCCTCACATGAGAGAGATAGAAGCGAGACAGGAACCAACAGATCTTGGCTTCTGTGGCGAACAAGGATCAAGGACCCCACATGCATAGGGACCAGCTCTATCCTGACAGCAAAGGGAGAAAGATTCAGAGATACTCAGAGAATCAGAGTTTACCAAATACATGGCACTTACATGGCAGAGAAAGGGGAGGAGTTAAAAAACATCTTCATAGAATCATAGAATCAGTAAGGTTGGAAGGGACCTCTGGAGATCATCTAGTCCAACCTCCCCGCTCAGCAGGGTCACTCTAATCTTCCCTATTACCCCTCTCAGTTTGCCACTCCTCCCTCTCCTCCCCAAACTCTTTTCCCTTCCAAGAGAATCCTTCCAGCTTTATCTCTTTCTTTATGATATCCCCAAACACTTTGGTCCCCTTTCACTACTCTCCCATATCTTACCCCTTCCCCTTCCATGCAAGCATTCATCTGTTAAATTAATGTTTGAGTATATTTTAAAGATTTCTGATTTTGTTAAACATAAAAAGATGCAAAAACAATTAAAGAGAAGTTATAAAAGGCAATCTCCCTAAATAATTCTTTATAGGGACAAATGCAGGGCTTTAAAGAGTTATTTAACTTAATACAGAAAAGCATACCAAGACTCATTGGCCGGAAGTAGAAGAAAAATACATCTGAACTGAAAACATGGCTTGCAGCCATGGAGTATAACGAACAGTTCAGTTTTTACACTTGTCACAGATTCTCAGAGGAAAGAATGCTAATGAGACTGCTCTAGAGAAGCTACTTTCATTATGCTTCTGTGAAAAAAGGAGGACTGCTTCCAGTGAGTCACTGCACAATTACACATGCTGTTTTTCATTCTTGCACTCTTCGTATAGCACATCCAACTGCTGCAGTGTCCCTTGACCTATGTTTCAGCCCAGGCACATGACCACTATCAGTAGCCCTCCCCACATCATCCTATTCTCAGCAGTGTGCATGAGACTGTGCTGGGCACATGACTCATGGGCTCAAGTCTGATGATACAAACCACACAGATCCGTGAACCATCCCTCTTCCAGGCTAAAGCTGTTATGGTGTAGAGGTGAGCTATTTCTTTGGATTTGGCTTCCTCCCAAGCACTGCGGCGTGGGCTCCAATTCAATACCCTTAATCTGTCAGGACAGATGAGGAAGCACAGACATGAACAACTGTACATGATTGAAGGAGAAAGCACTACAAAAGGGAGACTTTACCATCAGGCATTATACCTATCATAGCTGCCAATGATGACAGCCTGGCCACCAGGACTTGTGGCTGCTGTGGTGAATTCCTTCTCTGAGGAGTCCCGGCTATAGTCAAAGGTTTGAATCACATTACCTTCCTTCCCATAAGCTACTATCTTCTTGTCACAGCCTGCAGCCACAATGCTGTTGGAAGCCCAGGCAAGGGCATAAGGAGGACAGGGATGCATCACCAACTTACCCTATATTAGACAAGAAAGAACACTCTGAAAATAGCAATGGTTCTGTCCCCCAAATGGACTCCACAGTCAGCAACCATAGTGAGACCAGCATGAGGCCCTTTGGTAAAGTCTAGCTCATGGGGGTTACTTTGTCTGCCTGTCTCAGTCTGCAGAAAGGCAGATAGAAACCAGAACTAAGAAATGCATTCATTCATCTAGGAGAAAAGATTTCTCCTGTCAGGAAGAAGACCAGTATCACTAACTAGACTAGGATGTAATCTTAATCCAGCAGAATAATTCTGGAGCCTTCAGCATATCATATTAGATGGCATACATATACAAACTGCTTCACTTAGAGAGGAAAGAGCCGAGTGGAAATAATATTCCCTTCACCACAGCTTAAGGCGCAGAGACTATTCCTTTTGGGGAGGAACAGGAGGCTCAGGAGAAATGCTGAGCACTCAGAGTATAATGTCAGCAGAAACAATAATAGCTTGGGATGGGCACTGTAATGATTTGCTCTTACCACACCTTGGAAAGAATAGACAGTCTTTAAGGCCTACTTTCCTTGCCTTTTCCAAAGACAGTACCAACTCCAAAGCAGATTTAAGTGCTGGACAAAGTAAGGAGTACTCTTCCCCTCTCTATGTTTAGCTGCTGTCTAAGGGATCTCCCATCTTCTGGAGGAAAGGCCCAGTTCATGGGTAATTTGGGAACTGTCTTCTAAAATCTGCCAGGATAACTATACATTACTTAGTGAGAAGAAGGTAATACATGTGGCCTGGGACCCTACCCACTCAAGCAACATTCTCCCAGACACATTAACATACTCAGATCTTTTCAGACATCTGAAAAGCCTCATGCCTCACACACAGAGAAGTAACTTACCTTATTACCATCACAGTTAGTGTAATCCAAAGCATCTAGTCACTGTTCTGCCTGTATCAGTGCTCCACAAACCCTATGCTAACATGTACAGACTGCAGCTCCTCTCCAGATGTGAACTCCTTCCACAGCTTGATCACTTTCCAAAGCTCCTGAGCTCAGGAACAGATTTCACAAAGAGAAATTTTACTCACTAAAGGAGAATCTTTGATACCTGTGATTCACCTGAACCCTCGTCATCAAAGAAGAAGCGTACTATGGTTCCATCTGCATGGCCAGATAGGATTCCCTTCCCTGATATACTGCAAAGAAATGAAGACAGAATGATGCAAAGTTGCAGTAACACTCACACCTCAACTTCCCCACCTCTGCCCAGAGGAACCAGTCCCAGAGCCATCACTGATTTTCCTCTGAGTCAAAAGTATGCTGGCTGATGTATACAAGAAGATCTAGTACCTGTATCAGAATCTGTAAAAACAAAGCAGACAAAATGGAGACAGGAAAAGAGACTGGCCAACTAAGTATCTTCATCAGGTAAATTAATGACAACAACTTATTTTATTATTAAAATACAGAAAGGTTAAGGAACCTTAACTGTAATAATGACTATGCATGCAATTTCTCACAGCAGGGAGTATGAAACAATCCTTGAAATGTAACTATCCCAGAAGTGGGGCTGGATATTGTGACTCCAGGAATCCCTAAAAGCAACAAAAGCTGGAGACAAACTATCTGGACAAACACCCTAACTCCACTATTTGTAGCATTAATGACTTGCGTACTTCTCTATGCAATTAGGGGGAGGAGAGCAAGGAAGAGGCTATAGGCTTTGTATAATGTAAACAATTAATATTTTTAATGATAATTCAAATATAGAATACAAGTCCTACAAACACTATAACAACACAAGAATCACAGGTGTCTTCTGTGTATTGCGATCCCACATATGTCATTGACTCTATCAACTGTAACATGAGCTGTGTTTAGAAATAAAGGAAGAGGTAGAGAGGAGGTAGAGAGGAGAGGGAAGGAAAAAGGTAGAAGAAGGGAAGGAGATGGGAAGGGGACAAAAGGAGGGAAGAGGCAGAGAAAGAGAGAGAGAACAGAAACTCTGTTTCTTTGAAATAAAGAAAGACTTTGGAAGGATTTCCTAATAGTAGAGAGTCAGAGCCATAGACTAACTTTAGGTTTAGAATTCAGTTACCACTCAAAAAACAGAATGATGAGAATTAATGAAAATCTCACAGTTAAGACAATAACATAGCTTAAATTATTTTAGGAGGATACTATAGTAGCGAAAAAGAAATCTAGTTAAAATAATTTAAGATTGTACTTTATGGTTGATTTTTTCTAATTATTTTGTCACATTTTCATCTGACAGAATATTTTTATTTCTTTAGCCCTTAAGCTTTCCTAATGTTAGTAGTTAGCTAGAAGAAGTTGACAAATTTAATCTTTAAAAATAAAAAAATAAATCAATATATGAGCAATCTCATGGGGACTTACACCTTGTTATACTTTTGGGGTAAAGTCAAACTGTGTTTGCGAGTTTGGGGTGGCCATATGTCAGATTTTAAGAAGGAATTCCTTCTGACAAGCACAGAACTGTATCATCTCCACAAGAAACTGATAGCATAAAGACACTTTGTCAACCCCCTAAACTGAAACAGGTTCTGGCAGGGCTGATGCCTGAGCTAAATCAGTGTAGTCTAAAGCAATACCATACTCACTTGGAAGTTAGTGAGACCACATAGGAATCCGTTCCATAAATGGTGGAGGACTTGTTATTCTTTGTATTTGCTAAACGAACCTGAGAAAAAGAATCTGATCAATGCTGCTTCTGTCCCCATGTTTGAATGTGAATTTCCCCCAGTGTAATATCCCCAAAGTTCTCCCAGTCTATGAGCTGTGCCAAAAATAACAGAAAGCTCACTGCTTTCTAGTAGATCAGGGAAGAAGTGGAAGAGTTGGAGCTGCTGTCACACTTCTACATTGCTAGGAAGGCTCAAGAAAAGGACCAAAGGATCTGGTAGATCCTCCAAGGAGTAAGTGGGAGCAAAACCAGCAAATTCAATCAGTGGTGTAATCCTTTTGTTGCTGAGTCACTACTCATCATTATGTGCCCTAAGCCCACATAGTAATGGCTTCTGTTCAGCAGCCCAGACACTTGCAGGCTCTGGCAATCCCTGCATGGAATAGAGCATCAGGCACATAACAAGTTTCTCTACCTTTCCTTCAGCGAGACCAAAGACGATGATATTCTCCGCTGGCCACAATAAGCAGGTCACGGCACTCTGACAAGGAGGAGGTAAAAAGAGAGATAAGAGCTCCATCTTACTTAGAAAACTACTTGCCTCATTGCAACAAAAGACAGCTCATGAACAGTAAGACCACTCAGACCAAGAAAGAGATGGGGGCACTAGGGCAAATCTTCAAGTGGGACTGAGGGAAGTCCTCCACCTTGAAGCTTGAATTAGATAATAGTGAGGTGGGATAGAATAACAGGCTGAGGAAAACAAAAGCAGGGCAAAAGTTATACTAGATGCTCTTCTGAGAAGATCTCTCATTGATCTTGTCAGTGGTTTTCCATGCTATTTCAACATGCTATTGTTGAATGTACGTAAACATGGCTATTTCTAAAGATATTTTGCAACTAGTATAAAACAGAAAAACAACCTGACTCAACTAGTTTCTGTAATAGATGTATGTTCATACTTCAGATCTTCATTGGTTGACTCACAAACAGCCTTTATATTTTTTCATATTCAGACAAGAGATTCTTGATATGTCAGGGGGAAATGTGTTAACTAAAGTCAAATCAAATGGATTTTCAAAATCTAAGGCAAGGGCCAGGATGGATAAAGCTGGCCATGAAACCCAACAGTGAGAGATGGCCAAGAGAGTTAATGAAATTGCTTCACATTTAAACTGAAGGATATCAGTTAATAAAAAGGCTATATTACCCCAGTGCTGGCACCATGCCATGTGTTCTATTTTAAGTATCTAGGACTGCTTTAGGTACTTACATATAAGTCTTCACTCATTCAACAACACAGCTCTAATCAGATACCAAAATGTCCCTGGATACTTAAGCTGCTCATAACTTACACACCTAACCAATGACCAAGGCCCATTTTTTATTGCTCCAGCTTCCCAGGCATCCTTATCTCTCCCTCTTTATCTGTGAGACCCTTATTTTCTGTCTTACACAAGCACAAGCAGCCTTGTGACAGGTTGGAAATGAGGTTCACTTAGTGGTAATGTGCTCAGCCACTAGTGTAAGGGAGTCAAGCTTACACATACTCATTCTGACCCTCTACCAGGAAGACTTGTTTGCTAGCAGAGCAGAACAGGGCTACTGTATGCAGAAGATGTAAAAGAGTGCTCAACAAATTTTGCAAATGGCAGGGGAGGGAAAGGGTTCAATAAATGATCCCTAACATTGACCCGATGTACCACAAAGTAGTAAAGATCAATATTTCTCTGCAGGAGAAAATCTAGTCCATCAAGGACACAGTAGTAAAAAGATCACACAAACAGTATTAGAAAAATAAAGGATTTATTATGACAGAAATGGTAAAAAAGGCATGCAAAAAGAGAAATAAATCATTAAAAATACAAAGAACAGTATTCATGCTGCATGCAACTTCCAAGCATTGTGAGATGCAACGAGCAAAGAGAGTACCACTTGCCGATCTAAATAGATAGCAGCGCTAAGCAAAACGGGAAGCAGGCTTCCAATAGGCTGTTACTCAGGTAACCCAGCAAAGAAGAGCCAGAGAGCCAGATAGCAGTGCCAGTCCCTACCAGTGTGTACAAGCAGCAAATGACAACAAAAGGTCTCTCCACTGAGGCTACAGGCACCAACACCTGACATAGCCATGATGTTCAGGAAAGCAGAAAGCAGATACCAAGCCCCTTCTGCCCTCTATTCCTGTCTGGATGGAGATGTGCACAACCTGACCTCTAGTGTCATGATAACAAAGAATGGTTGAGATTGGAAGGGACTTCTGGAGATCATCTAGGCCAACCTCCCTGCTCAAGCGGCATCACCTAGAGCACATTGCACAGGATCATGTCCAGGCAGGTTTTGAATATTTCCAGAGAAGGAGACTCCACAACCTCTCTGGGCAACCTCTTCCAGGGCTCTGTCACCCTCAAAGTCAAGAGGTTCGTCTTCATATTCATGCGGAACTTCCTGTGTTTCAGCTTGTGCCCATTGCCACTTGTCCTGTCATTTGGCACCACTGAAGAGTCTGGCCTCATCCTCTTGCCAGCCTTCCATCAGGTACATATAGACATTGATAAGATCCCTTCTCCGTTTTCTCTTCTCCAGGCTAAACAGGCCCAGCTCATGCAGCCTTTCCTCCTAGGGGAGATGGTTTCAGCCCTCTGATCACCTTTGTAGCCCTATACTGGACTCTCCCCAGTAGATCATTTCTCTCTTGTACTGGGGAGCCCAGAACTGGACACAGTACTCGAGATGTGGTCGCACCAGGGCTGAGTAGAGGGGCAGGATCACCTCCCTTGACCTGCTGGCTCTTTCTGATGCAACTAAGGATACCATTGGCCTTCTTGGCTACAAGGGCACAATGCTGGCTCATGGTCAACTTGTTGTTCACCAGCATTCCCAGGTCCTCCTCTGCAGAGCTGCTCTCCAGAAGGGCAGCCCCCAGCTTGTACTGGTGCGTGAGGTTATTCCTCTCTATGGGCAGGACCCTGCACTTGCCCTTGAGGTTCCTCTCCGCCCAGCTCTCCAGCCTGTGCAGGTCTTTCTGAATGGCAGCACAGCTTTCTGGTGTATCAGCCACTCCTCCCAGTTTGGTGCAAGTAAACTTGCTGAGGAGGCACTCTGTCCCTTCATCCAGGTCACTGATGAACAAGACTGGACCCAGTCCTGAGCCCTGGGGAACTCCACTAGCTACAGGCTTCCAGCTAGACTCTGCACCACTGATGGCAACCCTCTGAGCTCTGCCTTTCAGCCAGTTCTCAATCCACCTCACTGTCCATTCATCTAGCCCACACTTCCTGAGCTTACCGATGAGGATGTTATGGGAGACAGTGTCGAAAGCCTTGCTGAAGTCAAGGTAGACAACATCCACTTGTTCTCCTCTCATCTACCCAGTAGTTATTCCATCATAGAAGTCTATCAGATTGGTTAAACATGACTTCCCCTTGATGAATCCATGCTGACTACTCCTGATCACCTTCTTTTCCTTCACATGCTTAGAGATGACATCCAGAATGAGCTGTTCCATCACCTTTCCAGGGATGGAGGCGAGGCTGAATGATCATTCACCAGAATAGCTCAGCCACAGCCAACAACTTGAAGAAAGCAATTAATCACCAGAGCAACAGAACTGCATGGGCTCCCCTCGTGCAGCCAGGAGTGAGCATTCACATAGGCTGGAGGGCCCTCCTAACTCTGGGTAAGAGCAGCTTAAATGGTGGGCCCATCAGCAGGCCATGATCCTGAGATGCTTTCAATGTAAATGTTGGGGTTGTCCTTCACCTGACAGACACATGAGAAGGCCTGACATAGAAATTCCTGGTACAGAAACTCCATAAGGAGCAGCTTCAATTATTGCTTTTGAGAATTTGGCCCAGGACAGTGACTCTTCCTAAGTGGTACTGGGTACTTCAGTGGCCTACCTAGCAGGGGACTCATCTAGTGAAAGGGAGAAAGTGGGGGTCATAGCATGATGGCAACTGGCTGAAGCACCTGGAGGGCTGATCAACATTTGCTCCTAAATGTAGAAAAATTGGTCTCTGTATTGCATTTTCTCATATAGAGAAATCATCCTCAAGATAATCCTTGACAGAGAGTACTGAGCGCTCTCTGACATATGCCTTAAGAGCTAGAGAAGCAGGAGATGACACAGATGGTCAAGGAGATAATCTGACTGAAATTATAAACCTGAGGTCTTTGAACATAGGGAAACTGCAGTTTGGCAGAATCCTGCACTCTTTACATTTGGGTTAGTATTGAATCTTGAGGTGATGACGCACAACAAAATAATGAACTGCAAGGAAAAGCAAAAATCCTGTTGTGTCTGCCTCCCTCTCACTCAGCACATTTGCCTGGTAACAAGGGAATTTGGCCCCACGTGTCATGATCTAACTGGATCACAGCTACCACGCACTTGTAGCACATCAGTATATAAATGCACTGCTGTCTGCAGAAATGCAAGTTTCCTTTAATGAGTTTGTGAATCTCATTGAGAGATATTTGCAGCACCATTTCTAGGAAATGTTCGCTTCTCCTAGGTTGTGTCTGTAAAGAATGGAGATTTGACAACATAGGGAGCTTGTGTCCCCTCTCTTGAGTATCTGAGGAGCCAATTACTGTGGCTACTTGCCCCAGTTTTCTCCCCTTCTCATGCACTGAGTCCTCTCATAGGAGGACTAACCCAAGAGAGAGTCTTTAGCATCCCTTCACGTTTTACAGCGATGGTCTGAGAGCCCAGAACTCCATGCACATGCTACCAGTAGCCATTCTGCAGTTGGTGCTGGAGTGCAGAAATCAGCTACGTTTCCTCCAGTGTCAGCTGGAGAACAGAAATGGTGGTTTGGGAGCAGCGAACTGCTAGGCATATCCACAAATTTGATCAGGTCTTCCATGAGGCAGAAAATCTTATCTCAGTTTTCCAAATTTTTCAACAGAAGTTAAAGGTTGCTCTCTGTTCTAAGCATGTTCTGATCTTGCAGTACAAGGGGATGGAGGAAATGTCATCAGAAGCAGAGAATATCCACTGAAGAGTTTTTGCAAAAGGGAACCACAGCAACTGCCATGGAATCTGTCTACATGCAAAAGCAGGAAAAAGACAGAGGTTGGTGTGAAACCATGAATACCCTGAAAGCATCTTGAATATGTGGAGATACAGAGACATCCAGGTGAACTTGAGGGGAACAGCATTGCTCAAGATGTAGACCTAGTCATCTACAATGCACTGCACTGAGCACGTGGGGGAAATAGATGTCCGCCCTGCAGCAATGAATTTTAACAAAACCATATTGCATAGTCAGGTGAAAGGTATTCTAACCCATACCTTGGAAGCCTGTGCAAAAGTAGATGAATCTCAGTCACTGTGCCCAGAGTATCTGACACTGTCAAACTACAGAGATTTAGGAAAAAAAAAGAAAGAAAGGGAAAAAAAAAAAAAGAAAAAAGACTAACTCCAGGATTGGAATACCTGTTTAGAATGCAATGTCCACAATCTCTAGCCACTTATAAAAGAGAAGGTTCATAGCTAACAGGAGCAACTGTTGCTATTTTAGCTTTAGAGTACATCAGGGACTCCTGGCATACCTCTGTGTTCTCCTACAAAGCTTTATCTGTATTACGTCGGCTTCTTGAGACCTCCCCTCTTTCATGCCACTACCTCATCTTGTGCTCCAATTCCTGTAGTTGTAACACTTCTTTACAAAAGTGTGCTCTTGGCAGCCAATGAAACAATGACAGTCATATACAAAATGTATATAACAATTTACTTACAGGCTTGTAAGGGCTTTATCTGAACTCACAGAAATTTCTGAGACACAATTAGAAAGCTGGACCTTTGATGAACTCTTGTAAGTTGGAAGTGTGAAATGCGAAGAAAGAGGTAAAAACTAACAAGCTGGTCTAGGGAAACCCCCAAAAGAGGTATATCAACCAAAGGTAAAACAGATGTCATAGAGTCTGTGTCAACAAAAATGAGAAATGAATTCCTGCACAGGTTCAAAAAAAAGTAACTTTAAAGCTAACTATATTACCATCTCCTATACTCTTACTTATCACCCATAATAGGAAGCTATATCGGGCAGTTATAAAGTGGGCAAACCCAGTGCAATAAATTACAGTTCTAGTGGCCTACCTTTATTAAAATTTCTTGGTCAAATAGCCCATCAATTTATTGTCTATTTTATAATTAGGAGTGCTTGGTATTGGTTTGTAAATACACCCAATCTATTCATGGTCTCTGTTGGGTTTCGCTACAGCTGCTGCTAAGATAATTATCCTAAATTGTGCTGGTGCTAATGATTTCGACAGTGACAATGGAATTCAAAAGGTACATTACAAAAGTAAATTATCACTCAGACAATGTAATTCATAGTTTGGACTGCTAACAGAAACTGAAATTGGTATCTGTTTATTTCTATATACTGGAAGAACATACGGTGTGAAACACTGCCACTTGGGTACTCACTCACTGACTGTTCAGCCACCCTTCCTAATGGGCAAAAAACCCCACCTTTCCCAGGTAGAGCAGACAGGTGTAATAATACCTCCAACTGTCCCAGAGTAAATTGACGTAACAGAGGCCTAATGGTACCAATGTCTCATTTCTAGCCTTGGGCACTAATAAAGGAACACTTGACTAAGCTATCAAAACAGGCTATCAGTCAATCCACTCACTGTCTGCTGTTCTTCCCATACTACACCTAAGTTGTGAGATGACCTCCCATCCCTTTATCGTCTACTTCTTACTTCAGAGAATTGACTCGCTCTGGCTGTCAGAGCATGAACTGCTACTGGAAAGAGCAGCAGGGATAATATGGGGGAGGTGTCAGCAACACAACTACAGGCAGCACAACTGCACTTCCACCTGAGAGGACCCATGAACTAAACTTCAAAGAAAGGAGGAAGCAGGAATAAGCAATGGTGTCTGGCTGGGCATCGATGCCCAGTTTTTCCTCCAGTTCTAGTCACAGTAATGAACTAGTATTGCTTTGCTGGAGGGATCAATAGATGGGCTACGGCAATTCTTTGACCTATGATCAGTTATAGAAATGCTTAAGAGCTGCAGGCCTGTGAAAAAACAGCCTCAGAGTCTCTCCTGTTTCTCCCTTTCAATTCACTTAAAAAAATTCAATAAAGTTCTGTCCATTTATGACTAGAATAGTCCCTCAAATTTTGTAATTGACTATACTGAGCATTCAACAACTTCTGCACCATATGCAAGCCTTACGAGGCCTCTCAAGTTAACCAGTAAGACATATTTCAAAATTTAGAGACTATTTTAGACCTACCTGCGTATTTTGGAGCTCAAATGCCCCTGACAGCTTGATCGAATATGCCTCTTATTATGAGCAGAAAGACATTTCACAGTCCTTATCCTATCTACACCAGCAAAAAGGGATTAAGACAGGAGTCTGGGTCTCACCGTTTGAATGAACTTGTTGCATATCACCTTCTTGTCACCCCTAGGAAAAAGGAAAAGAAAAAAAAGAAGAAGAAGAAAAGCGTATCAGTGAAGCTGGTATTACTGCCCATTCAGGCTACCCAACTGTTTGCTTTAATGTTGCCAAAAAAAAAAAAAATTTAAGTTTTGTACACTAGCTATCTATCACAGGTCAATGTTAGGTACAGAATTTTCCCCCCCAAAAAAATGATTCAGCATTTTACGTAAGTGAGGCTAAGGGAAAATAATTCTCTGAACCTCCAAAATTCTGATGACCTGCCTTTCTGAGCAGCTCTAGCACAACACATCAGCAAATGAGAATGAAGAGAAGCAGAAGGTGGATGCCTCAGCTCCTGGTCTAAAAAAGGCGATAGCAGCACAGGCTTTGCAGCCACAGCTCCGCAGAAGCTCCCCTAGCGCCTGCTCCCACAAGGTTCTGCACAGGCTGTGCTCCAGAAGAGCCTGCCTGCTGCTCACCACAGAAACACCAGTGTAATTCAAGACAGGTTAGTGACATGCATTGCATGGTGGGCCAGCCCAGGCCCCAGCCCAGATCTCAGCCCCAACCCAGATCTCAGCCCAGGCCCTGGCCCCAGACCTAGGCCTTGGTCCTCGTCCCAGACTGTGGCTCCAGACCCCAGCCCCAGGCCCAGTGCTGAGGCCCCAGGCCCCGGCACACTGCAGCACCCAGAGCGCAGGTGGCATAGGCAGGAGCATGTCCCCGTTCAACACCCGCACCACACTCACCACTCCTCTCCGATCCGGTACACGTAGATGATGTTGTCTGTTTGGCCAACAGCGATCTTGGTGGAGTCCGGGGAGAACGCCATGCCCTTGACCATGTAACTCTTCCTGCCATACTGCAGGTGGAGGCAGGGAGCATGAGCCCTGTGAGCTTCGGCGGCCCCAGCCACCCGCAGGCCCTGCCGCCGCAGGCCAGAAGGCCCGGGTAGGGGCCGCGGCCCTCACCTTGGCGTCAGCGGGCTTGGTGGAGAACTTGTCGCGCCGCTCGCCCTGCTCATCGTACAGCAGCACCACTCGGTCCACGGTGCACACGGCAAAGCGGGCGCTGCTGGCCGACCAGGCCATGCAGGTCACACGCGCGGCCCCGTCCTGTGGGCACGGCACAGCATCAGGCGCCGCCGCCCCGCCCTGCCCGGCCCGGCACCCCGGCCCGGCACCCCGGCCCGCCCCGACCCACCTGCGGGGCCAGCAGGGTCCGCACGTGCCGCAGCTGCATCACGCTGGGCACCGGCACCCACCCGATCCACCGCCGCCGCGCCAGGCCCACCTCGGCCGGGCCTGTTGCCCGGCAACCCCAGCGCCGCCGTGACGTCACCGCGGCGGGCCGAGCTGAGGGCGGTGCGCTCCGCCCCGCCGCGCTCTCCGGCTCCCGCCGCGGCTCTGGCTCCGGCTCTGTTCGGCTGGGCTCCACCATGGAGGCGCTGCGGGCAGCGGGACGGGCTGTCTTGCGGAGCCCGCGCCTCGCCCGGCACGGCCTGGGGCTCCGCCGGCGGCGCAGTGAGTGCAGGCGCGGGCGCGCGGCCCCCGGCCTTCCCCGCTCTCCCCTCCCGTCCCCGCGGGGCCGCGGCTGCCTCCGCCCGGGCGGCAGCATCGCTCCGGCCTGCCTCGGCGCCAGAGCGCGGGCAGGGAGCCCCGGCCCGGTGGGCCCTAGGACGCGGTGGTGGCCTGCCGGGGACAGTGATGTGGGGCTGAGGCGGGTGGGCAGTGCCGTGGGGCAGCGGTGTGGGATCAGGGGGCAGGTTGTGGGGCAGGTTGTGGGCTGAGGCAGGCCGGCAGCGCTGTGGGGCAGCAGTGTGGGATCAGGGGGCAGGTTGTGGGGCAGGTTGTGGGCTGCTGAGGCAGTCTGGCAGTGCCATGGAGCAGCAGTGTGGGGTCAGGGGGCAGGTTGTGGGCTGAGGTGGGCTGGCAGCACTGTGGGGCAGTGATGTGGGATCAGGGGGCAGGTTATGGGCTGAGGTGGTCCAGCAGTGCTGTGGGACAGTGGTGTGGGATCGGGGGCAGGTTGTGGGCTAAGGCGGTGGGGCAGCAGTTTGGGATCAGGGGGCAGGTTGTGGGCTGAGATGGGCTGGTGGTGCTCTAAGGCTGCTGGCTGTACCCTCCCTGCCAGCAGACTCTTGCCCCACTTTCAAATTGAGGCTGTGCTCTTCAGCAGGCTCAGAGACCTCAGGGGCCACATCGGGGATGCCCAGGGTGCTGAGCGCGGGGATGTGCCATGCCTGTGCCTGTCCACGACAGTGTCCCTGCCTATGTGGGTCTCAGCCTGCTCCGGCCTCCCTGAAGCTGTGCCCAGTCCTGTGCCAGCAGGCATGGAAACACATGCAGTGAGCATGGCAGATCTGGACATCTCTCACAGGCTGCTGTGCTGTTAGTGGTATGGTTAGCTCCTGGGTACACCAGGGCCCGTGGGAGCCCCATGCTGTGGACAGGCTGTGCCTGGGCTGCCTCGGTCATGGCTCCCCAAACACACATCTGGGCAGCAGAACTTGCTGCAGCAACCCCAGCATGCCTGGGCTGTTCTCCAAGATTGGGGTGAGACAGGGCTCTTCTGGCTCAGAGAGAGGACTCTGCCACCTGCATGGTACCAAGGTGGATTCCTGGGTAGCTGCAATTCATGCAAGAGCATGCTGCACAAATAAGGTCTCCTGCTTTCCCCATGGGCTCACATTATCCCAATTATGAATCAGAGTTTTCTGCAAGTGTGCCAGTAATGTTCTGGAACTTAATCCCAGGAAAGAGATGAAAAATAACCCTGAAAAGAATTAGAATAGAGTGAACAGTAAATCACTGAGCAATCCCAAAGGGAAGCGTGCAAACCTGGTGTTTCTGACAGGCCAGGTAACTGCTCTTGTCTTGTCCTCTTCTCTCTCTCTGGGCTGAATCCCCAAGAGTAAGGGAGAGGGATTGTGGCTCCCAGGCTGAAACTGGAGAGGCCCACCCTGCTGTGCACGTTGCTAACATGCGCTCAGTCACCCTCTTTGCAGAGCCCCTGGATTTGAGGAAGGTACATGTGTGGTAACAGCTACTTCAGCTCTCCTTGAAAACATCACTAAGCAGTGCTTGGCACAAGGGAATTGTTCCTCTGTGTGTGGCACTAGTATGACAAACAACACTTTTACCTTTAGTGACGGTGAGTTTTGTGTTGAAGTCAATGACTTTGTCCTGTGGGAACAGAGGTTAATTAAATAGGGGCTTCTGTGGTGCTTCCTTTGCATGTCCTCCACCAACAACAGTGGTGACTGACTGACTGTAGGGCCAGGGCTCCATCTCCTACTGGCATGTCCTGCAGTGCAGGCAGAACACATTAGCAAAACTGTCTGGTTTCCTGAGGAAGCTGGACATGCTGCGGACTGTCCCTAGGGAATCTTCCTGAGTGGACAGGCACTCCAGGTATTGATTTTTGACTGCAGCAATGGGATTTGAAAAGAGATGGCACAGGAAATGGAGGCCAAGGCTCTTTCATTCCATGACCTCCACAGTAGTGTGTGTTGGAACTCTCTTCCTTTCTGCTTTGGAGTTCATCCATGAATCATTTTTTCCTGGAAACTCATGTTTACATCCTTGAAACATCAGCCTGAGCTCTTCCTTAACACAGAGCCTGCATGGTGTAGGTGCTTCCCAGTCACATCTGCTTGGACTGAACATTGGACAAGCTGCCTCTTTCCTGGCAGCTCCAAGTTGCAGGTCATTGCTAACAGAGGATTTGGCTTTGATTACACTGGGGCAACTTGAATTTTTTTTTTCTGAATGAGTAGGGCAGCAAATGCTGCTGTTTCTGAGTTGTGCCGGTGGCTTAGGTGAGTGAAATGGATACAGTACAGAGCATGTGCTCTGTACTGCCCATTTCACTTCTAGTGAAGTTGATGATACCAGGAATGCTTGGTTTCTATGGATAGCACTGAACACCATGCAGCGTCTGAGCCCTCTGCAGATGGACAGAAACTCACCATCTCTACTAGCAAAGCCTGTAACTCCAGAGCAGAGGGCTAAAAGCTTTGAGGGTGAGCTGTCATCGCATTCCACTCCTCTTCCAAGGACATTATAGAGCCAACAGAGTGGCCTGCTGCATGCAGGTAGCAGCACCACTACTGAGAGCACTGAAGATGAAGTAGCTCTGCTGGGACTAACTGTGGACTGCTGGCACGTGGCTCATGCTGCTATGGGATTTGTCTTTGCAGAGCTCCCTGAGAGCTGGGCTGATATGCAGGAGCCACTGCTTGAGGGGATGTGCTTCACGCTCAAGTACCTGGGTATGACGCTGGTAGAGAAACCCAAAGGAGAGGACATGGCAGCTGCTGCCATCCGCCGGATTGTTGCAATGGTGAGAAATAGCCTGGGGGCCTTGCTGTACCTGAGTATGGAAGGGCCAGTTCAGGATTCAACCCCTAGACTGAGAAAGTGGCTGTGTCCCAACTCTGCACCCCAGCAAGGGACCCTGCCATACCCAAAGGAAGTGGTGTGCAGGAGTCTGGCCAGTCTCCACCTCTGCACCATGGAGAAAGCTGTCTTTCTGCAGAACAGTCACTACTGCTTGCTCTCACACCTGGGAGCACCCCAGGAGTGGAGCTTTGTCTGTTGCTGTGTGGAGAGGTGGGAGAGGTGCTGGGGGAGATGGGGCTTGTCCTTTCCTTTGAGCACGGCAGTAGCATGAATGGACCCTGGGAGTATTCTGTGCATGGCATGCCTGATCTCCAGGCTCTGCTTTGCCACCTCTGTGACAGGAACCTTTACAGTGGGGCCCAGGTGCACAGCGCCCTATTTGGAGTTTGGGTGACTGGTGCTGATGAGGGGTGAAATCACTCACCAGGTGTGCAGAGGTAACTGGTGTCTCTCCATTGCCAGGCACGGGTGGGAGCTAGGAAGTTCCAGAAGGTGATTCTGACAGTGTCCCCGAGGGGCATTTCACTGCAGGATGCAGAAACAAAAGAGATGGTTGAGAACATCTCCATCTACAGGTAGGCATGGCATGAGTGGAGGACTGAGATGGGCACTGGGTTCACAGAGGGCCAAGATGTTTCCCAGCAGTCTGCTGGAGACTGGTGGGATCTTGAGCAGCCAGGGAGAGCTGGAGCTTCCATCAGTGATACCATCTACCTTATGCCTTCCTTCTGGCTCCCTGAGGTTAGTGCTCTCTCCCCTACTGTGCCCTGATAGCATTGGCTGGGGTTGAATGCAGTTGGGGGCCTGGGTGGCCCTGTGTCTGAGTCAGTCTGTCTGCCATTTCCCTGGACCCTTCCTGTATCCTTTGGAAATCAGCAGGCTGTTGGGGCTGATGGGATCCGCAGCTAGGATAGGATAGCGTGTCTGCATCTCCAATGACACAGGACCCCTGCTCTGACTGCAAGGGGATAATTTATTCAGTTTGGCTGCATGCAGTTGCTGGGAGAGCTGTTACGGGAGCTTTCTGCCACTGCCAACTGTGCTCTGGCTGGGCTAGATGTCCATGGGTGTTGAGTGTTGGGAGCACAGATGCTGGCTGATGGCTGCATGAGAAACAGATACAGAGCATCTCCTTGGTGCAAAATTTGATCTCAGCACTAGAGCAGATGTGTCAAGGCAGACCATCCTACTGCCTTACCTCCCATTTTGTTCTTGGGGGCAATTACCTGCCCTTCTGTGCTCCTTTTTTCTCAGTGCTTGAGTTCCCTTCTCTGCTTGAACTGGACATCAAAGGTTTGAGGAGTTCACTGGGGCAATGCAAGAGGGAACACATGTGGTTGCAGTAATCTCTCACCAGCTGGGCAACTCTCTGGTCCTTGTTGGGGCACTGGGCTGTCTGGTTATGGGAGGCAGATGAAAGTGTCAGGCTGTCAGCACTGCTTGTTGGTGTGTTGGGACAGCATACTGGTGCTGGGTTCTCTGCTGCCCTGAGCAGCCCCTCTCTGTCTGCAGGATCTCCTACTGCACAACAGACAAGCTGCAGAACAAGGTCTTTGCTTATGTTGCCCAGAGCCAGGAGAGTGGGGCCCTGGAGTGCCATGCCTTCCTCTCACCCAAGAAGAAGATTGTAAGTACTTCCCTTCTGTTCCCGGCCCTGTGAGGTAAAGGCTGGAGCAAGGCCCTTACTTCTCCCCCTTCAGATATGTGCTGCACATGTGGGTCCTGCAGAGGCAGGTGGTGAATGATGGGAGGCTCTTCTGTCCTAGCTGCTTTGGCATCTTCCCTTGGGGATGGCTGGCCTAGGTGGGTAGACAAACAGCATTGAATTCTGGCCTTCCACGTGTATGCTCTATAGGGAAGGACAGTGAGGCCTGGATACTCTGAGATCTTGAGAGGGGGAGGAAGGTCCTGGCTCTGGGGCACAGACGAAAGCAGGCACTTCTTTCTTGCCTGCAGGCCCAGGCTGTGACTCTGACTGTGGCCCAGGCCTTCCAGATGGCGCTGGATCTCTGGGAAGCAGCACATACAGGTAGGAGGAATTTCTCAGATGTCTCCTTCTGTCTAGCCCTGGGATCAGTCTCCAGTGCAGGACCCTGTCTTGGGCTGTGTGGAGGAGAGAGGCTTGCTGCCTGGCTGGTGAAATGTACCAAGCAGGAGGAGCGGTATCCCTGCTCCTGTGCTCTCTGCTGCTGCCCTATCTGAAGAGCCTGCCCTGCCTCTGGCAGGGAGCAGTTCCCTGATGAACTCTTTTGCATTGCTGAGCTGCAGCACAACTCAGGGCCCTGTGGGACCTTCCTTGAGCAGGGATCCCCCAGCCTTGTTTGCACCCTTCCCAGAGCACAGCAGCACTATCTGCCCCTTGCCCATTGTCCTGCTGTACATCCTCTGCTGTGCCTTTTCCAAGTTCCCAGGCACTAACTCTGCTGCTTTTGCCCTGTCCCAGGCTCTAGGCAGGAACAGCCCCTTCACCCTTCATGTGCTTTGGAGAGCAGTGAGCCCAGCAGAGCAAGTGAGCCAGCCCCTCTCAGGAGCTCTCCCTTCAGACACCAGTTTGGGGTACAGTATGTGCAAGTCTGGTCCATGCCCAGGGCTGTCTCACACTAGCACAGGGACAGAGTAATCCCTACACAGCCTCCTTCTCCCTGCTTGCTGAGACCCTGTACATGCCTGCATGGTCTCCCTCACATGTAGGGGCCTGACATGGAGAGGGGCACTCCACGCTCTGCCTGGCTCACAAGGCAGGAGCAGTTCCTCAAGTGGTGTTTGCTCTAGGAGCCTCCTGTCAGGCCCAGCACTGTAGCAGCCCTCAGCCCTGCTCTGCTGGCAACTGTCAAAAAGGGAGCCAGGACAGTGTCTCTGAAGGAGAAGGGTCTGTGTCCGGTTGCCATCTGGCTAGTCTGGGCTAAGCCTCAGCCTTGCTTATGTGTACTATACGCATGGTATGTCCAGAGCTGGCTGGGGCAGTGCCAGTGTTGCTGGGCTTTGTCCTCACTATGTCCCTATCCAAGAGCTGCTGGACACTTAATCCTTAGCCTCATGCTTTCAACTCTGTCCCAGACTGGCAGTGCTTGGGCTCATACTTGCTTGCAGCCTGCTCTCAAGTGGTCCTGGCTGTGCCTGACCCTCCAGCTGTAAGACATGCTCACCCTGGTCCTGTTTCTGGGCAATGGTGTGCTGTGTGCAGCAGCTGTCTCAGCTTCATGGCTTGTTTCCTGCTCACACCTCACGTTTTGTGCTCTGCTGGCTGGTCAGATGTAAGGAGACTTTTGATCTGTCTCTCCCTGTTGCTGTGTGCCTGAGCCCTGAGGACTGTCGCAGCCCAGCCTTGCAGGTGCCCTCTTTGCCCCCACTGCCGGTAGACAGTTCTTGCCTGTCCCATATATGGTTGGTAATTGTGTCCTGTGAAGGTGCTGGGGGACTGCCCTGCCACCCCAGAACAGGCTCTGAGCAGTCCCACCTGCTTCCTGGCAGAGGCCTGCTCAGGCAGTGAAGCATGTTTTTTTTTGTTTGCCAGGAGGAGGAAGAGGAGGAGGAAGACGACAACCTTGATGAAGCTTTATCTGGGTAGGTGGCAGACTACTGTTAGTATGCAGGGAGCCTGCTGATGAACTCTGTTCCCATTTCTTTCTCTGTGCCCCATGCAAAAGGGGAGCTGCTGGGGCCATGGGCATGGTGGGAGCATGGAGGACATCTGCTTGGGAGCAATGAATCATAGAATCAGTAAGGTTAGAAGGGACCTCTGAAGATCATCTAGGCCAAACCTCCCTGCTCAAGCAGGGTCACCTAGAGCATGGCAGACAGGGTTGCATCCAGGCGGGCTTTGAATATCTCCAAAGAAGGAGACTCCACAACCTCTCTGGGCAAGCTCTTCCAGTGCTATGTCACTCTCATAGTGAAGAAATTTCTCCTCATATTCAGGCAGAACTTCCTGTGCTTCAATTTCTGCTCATTGTCTCTTGTCTTGTCACAGGGGACAACTGAAGAGAGTTTGTCCCCATCGCCTTGACACCCTCCCTTCAGGTACTTACAGACATTGATAAGATCCCCCCTTAGTCTTCTCTTCTCCAGGCCAAGAATGGGGAGTGTCCTGCAGCTTCCTCTGCCTCTGTCAACAGAGGTGGGGTGAATGGCAGGGCGCTGAACTGTGGAGAAGCAGATCTTAGCCTAAAATGTAACTGTGAGGGACAGACACTGACCTTCAGCAGGTATCCAGAGATGTAGCTCATTCTAATTCTGCCACTCTCTGATGAGGCCAGCATGTATGGAGATGCTTCTCAGGTGGGTCCCAGACTTGCCTTCCCTACCCCATCTCCTCCCACTGATTTCTCCCCTACTGGAGACTAGGGACCGCACTGAGCTCACACCAGCATGGAAAGTTGTCTGTGCTGGCTCTGTGTGGAGAAAGACCTGGGGTTGAGCTTGCTGGTGTCTGCACTGAGCTTAGGAGGAGCCGATAGTACCGTACTAGAAGTGGAGTATTAACCCATAGATCAGGCAGAGGTGCCTGTGAGTCTGTGGCAGGTCTATGACATTGTGGCTGTTCTCTGCACACCTGGCAGTTGATGCCTCATGGGGCTGTTAGCACCACAGGGCTGAGTATGCCCTGAACTGGCAGTGATAGGGAGCCAGTACATACACAGACTGGAGCTGTGCACATGGTGCTGTGAAGGGGCAGCCCTTTTTCTATGGGAAGTCCTCAAGGGAGATGTGGCTTTGCAGTCTCTGTACAGACTGGCCTGGGAAAATGGTTTGCTAGCAAATGGGTTAGGGCTTTTTGCAGTCTCAGTGCCTGAAGTTACTGTGCCATGCCCATGGTGTGCGAGACAGGCACAAGACACTCTCACTGCTTGCATGGATGCGATGGGTGTTTTGTTCTCTTTAAAGCTGCGTGGAGGAGCTGGGGAGGGAACCCTATAGCCCAGCAGGTAAGCTCCCTCCTTAATTGCTACATTGCCACATCCCCTAGCATGTCTTCTGCAGAAGCAGGGGGGCAACAACTCTCCTGGGGAGGTCTGCTTCCCCACCTTGGCCGTGTTGGGCTCCCAACCCCACATCTCATGAACTGGCGCTCCCTTCTTTTGCTTTATAGTGTCAGTGCCTCCTGTGCCTGGAGTGAGCTCTCCTGCCACACAGCTATCGCTGAACTGGCCCCACCTGGGACAACCCCTAGACAGCTGGAGGCAACTGGGAGGGGTTGGAGAGCTCCCCACACCCGACCCCAGCATTGCCTGCCCTACCGCCCCTCTGGGCTAAGAGAAGTCTCTGCAACAATGGACCAGCCACTCAGGATTCACCCTGTGCCTGTGCCCAGGCCAGCCAGTGCCTGCTGGTGCTTCCCATGCTGCCCATAGGCACAAGGTCCACACGTGCTGAACTTGTGCAGCACAGACTGTGCCTGCTCCTTGCCCTGCTCTCCCCTGCATGAACTGCCTTGCACTGCACCACTCAGGCTAAGGAAATGGTGCTCCTTGCTTTGCCCCTGTGGCCTTGTCTGCTCGTGGTATGGGCCGCATGGGCACGGCTGCCCCACATGCTCTGGGCCTGCCTGAAGCAGCCAGAACACCTGAGCTGCACTGAGTTGCCATCTCCCCTTGGAGGCTCCTGCTCTTGCCATGGGGTGACTGTTGGGGACCAACTTAGGCAGAGCAGTCCTCGGGGATGGTGCTGGACTTGTGACTCGAGAGGGCATGTAGCCCTGGGGGAGCAGTGGCTCCTGGCCTGGAGCAGTGAGTGTGGAGGGCCCTGCCCCTGCAGTTCAGCCCTATATGCTCTCATGAGTGAAACGAACTGGTTTTTAAAAGAAAGCTCTGCCTTTGTAGTGAAATAAACTTGAGTTTTTTACTGTTGTCATTTGGGGATGAGCTTTGGATGAGGACTGTGGGTGAGGGTGTTAGCTATGGTGCCTCTGCAACACTAGCCACAGCAAGGCTTCCTGGTCCCCAGCAAGGGCTGCAGTATGGCTGAGATGACAAGGAGCTACCCTTGACCGCTGGTGTCCTCCTTGGCTGCCTGCCTGGAAGGAGCCATTCGCCTTGTGTGGCACGCCATCATGGCCCAGGGTGGCCCTTGTCCTGCTGCCTGGAGGAAGCTTGCCCAGTGCATTTCAGGCACAGAGCTGACATCTGAGCAGGCTGAGGACAAGGGGCCACAAGCCCTCTGTGCCAGCTGGCTTCATCTTCCTCTCTCTCCTGCATACTTGCTCTGCCCTGGGGTGCTTTGGCCCTGCTCTACCCTTGGCTGTGGCCCGGGGACGCTGGTAAGATACTTTGTTTTTGCCTCAGAGCAGAAGAGATTGCAGCCAGCAGGATGCCTGATTTGTCCTGCAGATGTGGTGTTTGTAGCTGCTTCCTGGACGAGGGCTTGGTGCTGAGTTCCTGCACGTCACAGCACTGTCTTCCCTCTGAGGCTGGTGATGTTAGGCCTCCTCAGCCTCAGCCCCAACTAGCCAGTGCTCTCTGTGTGCAGTTTGGAGCTGATCTGCTGGGGAGTGGACAACAGGCATTGCAGGAAGGGTTGGAGCTCTAGGAAGGGCTGGGCCTCTGTGGGACAGTCAAGACCTGGGCACCAGTTTTCTTCACCTGTGGTTTTGCATGTTTGAGCCCTGGTCTCCCGTCTTCCCTCAGCAGGGGCTTGTAGGGAAGAGGATGTTGTTCTCAGCCCTTTCAGGTTCCTGCATTCAGGACTGATTGACCTGGTGGTGTTGTGGGTTTAACAGTTCTTGGCTACCAGCCCCATGTTGAACCAGGTTAACTGCTTGGCTGAGTGCTGCAGTTAGTGGGGGTGGGGGAGGTGGTATGTGTGTACACAGTACTGCTGCTTACCCTGGCACGTGTTGATTGCTTCAAAGGCTCCTTGCTCGTGTGATATGAATAATTGCTTTTTCTGTACCATCTCCTGCAACTTGGGAGGGCAGTGCATCACATCCCCAGATGGTGGCAGTCCGGGCTGTTTAATCATCTTTCTCTCCGCTGCTGCAGGACTATGCTGTCCTCTCCACTTTTGATGGAGGATGGACAGAAGCACATGCAATAGTCTAGACAGAGGCACCCAGCAGTTTCTGCTATGGCACAGTGTGCGCTCAGTTTATTAGTCCTTTTCTAATATTTTCTATTTTACTTTTGGAAGAAGGGTGAGAAGCAGGGCAATGGACCTACTGAGCAGGGTAGCAGTGGTCCTGGCAAGCTGTCCCAGTGCTCCCCATAGCTCTTGCCTACAACTCCTAGCTAGCTCCCCTTGCTGTGTGTGACCAGGCATGTGCATGTGATGCTAGGGCTGATTCCCATGTACTTTGTATGTACGGTGACAGCATTTAACTTGCTCTGCTAGTGTGATAGAGGGTCACTAAGTCTTTCTTACCTTGTTACAGCTGGTTTTCTTATGTGCTGAGCTCAGTTGTGTAGGCACATCAGGACATATGGTTGCTGCTGTATGCTGCTTGCTGAGGCTATGTTGAACACCACAGCCTGCTCAGTTTCCTGCAGGACTCCACTGGCATCAGCTGTGCAGCTGTTCCTAGCTTTAACCAACTATCACTGCAGTGAATAGACTGCCTTACCACTCCCTGCCTTGACCTTAAACTGACAGAGAGAGAGAGAGAGAGAGAGAGAGAGAGAGAGAGAGAGAGAGAGAGGGAGAGAGAGCGCACGTGCATATACATGCTCATTTGGTGCGGGGGGGCTTTTGCCAAGACTGTTGTTCTAGCCATGTATAAGCCAGCAGCTAGTTCACTATCACCTGCACATGTGCTAACACTTTCCAACACCTCTAAAGCTGGTGCGGTGGGTTTGTGCTGTATGTGCCACACAGTCCCTTCCTTGTGCCACTGCATTACAGCTCAATGCCAGTGCTAGCAGTGAACATCAGGGGCAGAGCAACCTAGAGGCCTTTGCAGCCACAGTAGCAACTCCAGGCCATGCTCAGTGTCCATTATGGTGCTGGTGCACTGTCTGTGGGTTTGTGGGCTTCACCTGCAACCCCTCTCCCCCTTCCCAGCCCCATGGCCTACGTTTGCTTTGTACCCTGCTGGGCTCACTTGCTGGGCACTCGCTTTTACACACCTCACATACCATCTTTATCTGGCATTGCTGCTGCCTCTCCTGGGCAGTGCTGTCTCTGCAGCTCTCTCCAATCCTGCCTTCGTAAGAAAAAGGAGTTGTTTGTTTTGCCTCAACTCCCAGTCCCAATCTTACATTTAACATGCCAGACTTTTGTGGTCTTTTATTTGGCCACAAACACTGTATCTTGACATATGGCTTTTCCTCCTTCTACCTGTCTCCTTTACTCCACTGTGCAGTTATGCTGGTTTGTTTCAGTGTGTGCACCTTTAGTCTGTTTAAAGGCTTCATGCTAATGATGGGTGTGTCTGCAGTGACCAGCTGGGATAGCACCACCGAACAACAGAGCTTTTTTTTGTTAAACAAACCAACCTCTTTGTGTTTTCCTGGCCTGATCTCCCTAATTATTTAATGCACCTCCCCTACAAACAAAAGTAAGCTGTTAAAGCGAGATGGCTTGGCATAAAGTTATCTCTTCTCTGAAGCTATGACTGCGGTCCCTGCAGCCTGAGTTACAGTACTGCACAGCGGGCTTGCAACACACCATGAAGGCACTTTTCCTGTGCTGTCCAGTATGCCTTGCCTCACCTGACTGTAAAGTGGCATAGCCCTCTCCTGTCAGCAGCCTGTTGCCATCTGGCCTCATCATCCTTCCCAGCCTCGCTGCATGGATGTCTCTGGTCCCTGCATCCTGTTCAGTGTGTGGAGAAAAAAAAAGCACTTGTGGTGTCGTCTTCAATGGGAGAGGTCTGTAATTACTCTGCACTTAACTGCAACTCATCCAGCAGCACATGGCCCAGCCTACAGCACTGGCACCCCCTCAAAGGCCAGAGATGTGAAACTGCCTGGGAGACCTGCTCCAGCAAACCATGGGCTCTTCTGACACCTGATTGGAACAGGTCTCCCTCTAAGGCAGGGTACACAGAAGGGTAAGAGGCACTGGTGCATGTGACAGACAGACAGACAGACAGACAGACACACACACACACACACACACACACACACACACACACACACGAGGGCAAGAGGCACTGGTGCACCTGAGACATGCACGCACACACACATGCTTGTGCAGACCTGCAACTTTGTGGGAACAATGCTGCCTTTGAGCCAGGATGCTTTTATTGAAAAGACCTGCCACAGGAAGTCACTCACTCTACCCCTTCCCCACCTAGTTCTGCAGCAGGAGTTAAGCAGCATCCAGAAGGAAGAGTCCTGAAAGTGCTTTGCTGGGAGGTTTATTCCTGGAAGACGCTGGATCCTTGATGCTTGAATCTAGGGCTGCAGAGCCAGCACCCCCAGCTCAGATGCACAGGGTGGAGCAGAGAGCATGGAAGGCAGAGCAGCAGCAAGGCTACCAGCTGTCATCTCTGCAGCAGAGGGGAGCCTTATGTTCCCCCCCCCCCCAGCAGGAGGGCATGACTGGGCGTCACCAGGCCTTGGCCTCTGACACTGAGCAGCACAGATACCCAGTGACAGACTTCTGCCTGCAGGTGCTGGGGAGCACACAAACACGGTCCAGATGCCACCTCTTCTGCAGCTCAGTGTAGTCAATGGCTCATGCTGTCCTTGCATGGCCAGGCAGACTGGCTAGATTGCAGAGAGCCAGAGGTCTGGCGGCTGTGGGCATGTACGGCCAGCCTTTTCCCACAGTTCTGTGTTGCACCAGCCAGCCTGGGACAGGTCATGGGGCCAGCTCCAGGAGAGAGCATCAACAATGACCATGTGCCAGCAGGATAGAAGGGGCCAGGAACGGGACTTGACACTGTTGGAGCCGGAGTTGTCCCCAGAGCACTGATGGGCTCCACAGTGCACAGCCAGTCAAGACCTTGCTGGGTCTCACTACACCATCTCCAGGCAACACAAGCAGCACATGGCTTGCAGGGTGCCCAGCAGCTCCCCCACATTTAGCTTGCATTTGCCAGGACTGTTTTCCTACTAGGGAAATGGCAGTACCACAGTGATGCCCTCACTCTGCCTGCCCCAATGGCTCTGTGGGGCTTGCAGCATCCCATAGGGCTGCTTCCCCACCTGCTGGCACTCCCTGCCCCAGCCATGTGCTCTGCAGCCCAGCCAGGCTGTGAAGCACCACCATCTCATTATGCACTGCATCCTTCTCCCCATGGCAGGGAGAGGCCTTGGGAGCCCCCTGCACTGCTGGGGGTGCAGAGGAGTCCCATGCACCAGCAGGGACCTGCTGTGCCTAATGGGCCCAGCCCCACAGACAAACCCTCCTGCTGCGTCACTGTGACTTCTCTGGTGGCGTTGGAGCAAGCGCCTGCACTGCCCCATCCCCTCCCTCTTGGGGCTGAAAGGGGAACGAGCTGTCACCCCTCACAGGCACGCTTCTAAGCCCAGACACAGTGGCTAGAGTAGGGCCTGCTCCAGGCTGCCTGCTGGGCAGGAGTCTGGTGTCATGCGGCTGTGCCCAGGCCAATCTAGTGGGCAGGAACACTCCAGGACTGCAAGCTGGAAGGAGTGTGAGCCTCTCTGCTCCCCCAGGCCTGCCCCACCCCCCCCCCCAGGCTGGAGTTGTGGCTTCCCCTCCTTGCTCAGCTCCGTGCTCCTCAGTGGCAGGGGAGCGGGGCCGGGCATTGCATGCACAGCTCTGAGCTAGCTCCATGCATGTCCCCAGACAGGCGCCCTTGGTAAAGCGTAAGTTCTGATATGCAGATCTTCGCATGCAGAATGCCAGGCTGGGCGCTCAATGCTGCCTCTTCTTCCTAGGCCTGTTTTCGGCTTTGGCAGGATGCCCAGGACCCCAGATGCCACGCTGGTGCTGCACTTACACCTCGATAATATTGATAGAGGGGGACTTCTTCTACGGGAGAAAAATCTGCTTTAAGACCTTGCTAAGCCCTTGGGATGCAGGTCCTGCAGCAAAGTCCCCTGGCAGGCACCAAGACCAGCAGGCTTCCTCCACTAAGGAGCTGCCAGCTGTAGCTCAGCCCTCTG
Organism: Rhea pennata; assembly: GCF_028389875.1. NCBI lineage: Eukaryota > Metazoa > Chordata > Aves > Rheiformes > Rheidae > Rhea > Rhea pennata. The sequence continues at coordinate 130,101,305 of NC_084665.1, forward strand.
CCCTAGGCAGGGGTTTGCTGCTGCAGCAGAGACCTGGCTTCAGTATCTCCCTAAGGAGACGAACCCTGAAACACCAGGAGATAGAGCCCTTTGCACTGAGCTGCCCTCCTGGCAGAAGGGTCAAGTAACTCAGCTACATCATCCTGCCTCACCCCAGGTGAGCCCCATCAATCACACTGCACCCCACTGGCCAGGAAGCCCTTCTGCCCACTGCTGTGCCCTAATGCTCCCAGGTAAACCAAGCATCCTGCCTCACATTCTCTGCCTCCAAGGCTTGCAGACCTCTGGTAGCAGACTTCTGCTCTGTCATAATAGTAGCTGTGCTACACTTGATGCCCTTGGACAGGAGAGAGGTGCAGAGCTCAGAACAAAGAAAAAAAAAAGATTAGGAGGACATCTGCCATGGGGCAGAGAATCCATGAAGTGTGAGATGACAGGAGTGGAGGGACAAATGAAGCCTGCTGAATGCCAGACACATCCCACAACAGCTCTGGAGTGCACCAAGGGAATTAAAGGCCACATGCAGTGAGGGGGGTTTTCTCAAACACCATCACAAGCAGGAGCTTTCCTTTACACTAAAAAGATCGTGCTCACTTAATAGCACAGCAGATGATAAGTGAATTCAGAGAAGTTGCTGGGAAGGGAAGGGGTCCTGCCTGCTGCACATGCATTTTGCAGCTCATTTGGGCTCAGCCCGAGCCCAACAAAGTGGTAGTCCTCATGGCCATACTCTGCAACAGGGCTCAGTCCAAGAGCTGCAGTGCTGTCTGCTACTTCACAGCAGCTTTGTCCTAAAGCCAGCAGGGGAAGGGGATACAGAGCATAATTACATCACTGCTTTTTATTTCCTATGCCTTCTTTCCAGCTTTGTAATCAAGGACTGCGAGGATAAACTTGCAGTGGTGTCACCTGAAGAATGACAGGAACCTGGTGAATGCAAAGGTTGCATTGAGGTGCAACCTGTGTAGGTGAAGATCTTAGCAAGCAGCAGGAAGTGGCTTGTGCACCTGCCTTCGCAGCCCAGTACAAGTGGGGTCAGGTTGGAGGAGGGATCCAAGAGGAGGGCAAGGAGTAATTGGGGAGCTGCAGAACATAGAAGAGCAGAGTGTACTGGGAGTTTGAGGTCCAGACAGGAAGTTTATGCCCCCAGAATCTTCTGGGAACCAAGGAGACATGGAAGCAGAGGAGCAGGTGGGCAACACGGAAAGCGGAGTTGGCACCATTGACAGAGGAGGCAGGTGAGACATGAGGACAAGCTTAATGCAAGATCTCATTACAGCATGTGCACTAGGGCTATAAATCACTGTCAGGCATTAGAAGGAGAAGAGCCAGGTACCAAGGGAACAGCCAGATGAATGGGCCACTCTCTCCCCACCCAAAAGCTGTCTTAGGCACTCCATTGGAGTGGGGAGAAGACTCTGTGCTCCTTCTCAAGAATGAGAAGAACCTTCTCATGTGTTGATGGCCTAGAACTGGCCCTCGTGAAGGCTGAAAGCCATCAGAGATGGGCCAGAGCAGGAACCACAGGAACAGAAGCCCAGCTTGACTGCCTCCCACCTGAACAGGCCAAAGCTGGACTTGTTCACGGGATGCAGAAGAGGTGCAGCCTTGGAGGAGTATAGTGACAGAGCAAGGTGCTGGCTGCTGCAGTGGAGAGTAAAGACCACCCTGCAACCTTGGAGCCATCCCAACTGATGTATCTAGCCCTCCCTTCTACTGTTTCTTCTGCAACCACAGGGCACACACAGCCCCAGCCAGGCCGAGGCTCACTGCATTCCTTGGTTTTGGGGGCAAGAGCACAAACTGGGGCATTCCTGTTTCCAGAGGGAGCCAGAGCCTGTCCAGCCACCAAGCTATGGCAGACATTGCACACTGCCCCTCCCACCAACCCTCCCCACTCACCTTGCTCCGCAACAGCCCTCCAGTAGGCCGCTCTGGCGTGCTGTGCTCTGAGGATGGCTTTGTCTTCTCCTTGTTGTTGTTGGAGTCATTGTCCTTGATTATGTCGTACTGTCTGCAGAAGAGGGCGATCACCGCTGCAAAGAGACAAGCAGGGGTGAAGGGCTCCCTCACAATGGCTGCCCCCTGCATCCCCTCCTCACAGCATCCCAGCTGGAGAGAAGGCAGGTCCAGGGCATTTCCAGGTGCTAGTCACCCACACCCTCCATCTGCACAGGTGTGGTCAGGCAGTCTCCTCCAGCAAAGTATTGTTGTGGCTGCAGCTGTCAGGGTATGCATGAAGGGCGTGAGATGCCAATTTTTCAAGGACAAAGCAGACGTTGAGGCACCCAGAGACGGATAGCCCTTGGGGTCAGTGAGCAGCTGAGTAGATCTGAGAGTCTCCAGCAAGGCACTAAACTTATAGCCCTAGTAGTGTGGCTTGGTGCTTGCAGCCCTCGGGAAAGGCAACCCGTAACTTTGTCCTGCCCTGCAAATTGATTGCGGGGTCACTCTTAGAGTTTTACAGTGCCCATCTCACACACGACATGTTGCACATCTGGTGACCCCAGATTCACGACTGTAAAGCAATGCTTTGAACAGTAAACGTTACATGTGTTGGACCACTGGACCCATTCAATCCACAGGTGTGTTACAACAGCCACCTGCTGACTGGATCTGATTTCTCCCCATTGGTACTCTGACACACCAATCTGCACTGGGTGTGCAATTACCAGCATCCATTTTGTGTTTTCCTCCAGTGCACTATAAAAGTGTTCAACGTCAAGATAAGGAGAGACTTCTGCAAGATATCACTACAAAATCCTCATTTACTGGGTAGGGGACAAACGATTTCCCATTCACAGTAGCTGTGTGTGTAACTAGTCAGAAGCTCACAGCAGCTGTGTGTGTAACCAGTCAGAAGCTGCCTGTTATCCCCAAGCTTCCTTTTTCCCAGGGCAAACTGCTGTTTCCCAGAGCACTGGGAAGAGCATAGCTTTAATCAGGTGTTGTGCAGGAGGAGCTCACACATCTTGCAATTCAAGCAGACTGTGGCACAGCCACTACCAGTCAGCAGCAGTGTTACCAAAAAGATGTCAAACAAGCTAACTATGGTCCAAGTTACATCCTCGTTAATGCCAACTCTGGTGCTCCCTACCCTGTAATTCTATATTGCTTGTGTCACACATTGTCTCTTGCTCTTCCAGCACAGCAGACAGACTAGCCAGGCCATATGCTCTGGGCTGTCACCGTGTGCAGTGGTGGCTGCAAATCCTCATCATAACCTACTGGCTCAAGCTCCTACAGTGACTCCATGGACTCAATGGGAAGGAGGATGCCAAGCCTGTATCTGTATTCCTCTGCACCTTCTGAGCCTCACCTTCTTTGCAGACTACACATCATGTTCCTGTACCAACCTGCTGAGACATTGCTCACAGCACTTACCTGCCCACATGAGCAGCACAGCCACAATGATGATAATCTCGCCTGTCTGCAGCTGCCTATCCTTGTCCAGCCCTTCCATGGTGATGTCACCTGTGGCAAAGAGCACACAGCAGGGTTGGCAGCAGTCACCCTCCCACCAAGACCAGCTCATGGACTAGCAATATACAAGGGTCTGTGAAGGAGCCTCCGATGATGGAGGCCCACCTCCCACACCCCCAGATAAGGTGCAACATGATACCTTGCCTGGGGAGAGGACGTGCAGCATGAGGCTGACATGTCAGACAAACCATTCTCCCTGCCAAAGGATGTCAGGGTTCCTGAAAGTTTGTGAAAGTTCAAATGAGGACTGCACAACACATGGAGAGCTTACTCACTATTTAGGGACTAGAGCAGGCTGGGAAGGCCCTGAGTTGAAAACAATATTGTGGAAAGATTCCTATGTACTTGTCCTTTTATACTATTCCCAAGTCACTGGCTTATGGTTAGTACTGGTGACAGGATCCCAGGCCCATAGGACTCAGTCTGGGTGTTATCTCTCTTGGATTCACGATTAGCATTTAGGAGACCCTGAGGCAAGAGACACAACACAGATGTGAAGGGTAAAGGGGATGGTTGGGGCTCTGGTGTTTGTCCTTCAGTGTTTATCCTTGCAGGATGGTAGATCTGAGACCCCATTCAATATTTGTTTTCTATAGACAGCAGTTTGGATGTGCTGTCCACAACTTGCTTAACTGGCTAGGTTGCCGAGACCTGGGATAGGAGGATTGTAGGTCAAGGTTTGGGGACAATATAATGAGCATAGTGGACACAACAGCAGCCTGTACAACCTTTCTACCATGCAGTCTGCTGTCCAGGACAGCATTCTCTTCACAGTATGCTGCATCCCTGCTCCACATGATGTGGAGATCTCCAGGTGTGGTACCACTACTGGCACCTGGGCAAGCTGGCAGAAGCTGCCTTACCTTGGTTGGAGCTGTTGGAGGGGAGGCGGTCAGTCTCCTTCAGCGTTCGGAAGTGGACACGCTTGCTGGCCTGGCTTTCTCCATACAGGCCAATGCTCTGCACCTGGATGATGTAATCAGCATCTTCTGCCAAGTCCCACAGCACGCAGGCCCTGTTGGTGGTGTTCACCTCCCGGATGAAGCGCTGCATCTGTCCGTCTTGCCGCTGCCAGAGCGAAGAGCTGTCAGCTCCCAGAGGCTCTTCTCAGCTGCACCAGGCACAGGCCCTGTCTGTAGGACTGTGCTGGGCACACTGCCCATGATCCTCCTTTCCCAAGGGGTTGTCCATCCTGGGGGTGGCCAGGCTGGCCAGCACTTTGCTATGCAGCATTCCTGCAATGCCCAGGAGCCAAGCATCTCCATGGAGAAGCCCCTACCACCTGAGGCTGTGGAGGTGGAGCAAGGCAGGCAAAGAAGGGTTACATCAAGGCTGGAGTGCTGCCCTTATGCAGGAAAATCCCAGGAAGCCCTTGGAAGGACAGCTGCCCCCACCACAGCCCACAGTCTGGTGCTCCCCATCAGGATAGAGCTTTCAGATGGGGCACTCTGGCATGGAGTGCCCCACAGAAGGGGTGCCCTCAGGCAGGTGCCGGAGGAGTTCCAAAACTGTGGCAAAAGCCAGGGTGGACACAAGAGCATGGTGGTAATCATTGAAGGTGGTCCCCTAACCACCTGGGGACAGAGCCTGGATACCTGCTGTAAGATTGCGTAGCCGATGACCACATCTCCTTCAGGGACATCCCATGAGACAGTGGCAGAATTCGCCTTCAGCTGTGTCACAGTCACGTTGACAGGGGATGGTGGCCTGTCTGAGGGAGCCAGGAATGGACCAAAACAGGACATAGGAAATGAGTCAAGGAAGATCTCTCAGAACATGTGTTTACCCGTGCACCCAACCATGCAGGGCCATCCCCAACACCTGCCAACACAGCAGCAGGTTTGCCAGAGCTACAGAGAACAGCTTTCTCTGCAGGTCTGTATCAAGGAGAGAAGTGGCACAGCAGGCCACGAACCTGAGCCCCCACTAGCAGGTGATGTGCATAGCACAGCACTTACCAGGCTGGTAGGCAGCTGTCTACATGCAGTGGGGTGCAGGTGCATTGCTCAGGTGCCCCTCTGTGGCATTACTTTGATGGCGTTTGCTTGCTGCCTGGGGCTCTTCCCTGCTTGGCTGCTGGTGAGAAATATGCTCACTGCCCACCTTGCCTCTGCACTGTCCCATGGCAGAGAAGGAAGATAAGCTTGGGAGGCATCTGCCCAACTTGCTGTTCCCTGGAGGGCCTGCTTGCAAGGGCTGACATGGCCCAATGCAGGTGCTACATGTTCCATGTAAAAGCAGTTAGCAGTACTGACCATGTACAGCAGTGCAGGCTGCCAGACCCAGCTCAGGACACGAAGAGCTTGGCAGGCTCCTTCCACCTTGCAGACATTGTAATGGAAAATGCACAGAGGCCTGTCCTGAGCAACAATTACAAAGCATTACACTGTTTAAGAGACCATCGGGGCAATTTATCTAGTCCCTGCGATTAAAATCACATACAGAGAAAATCCCCTACAGTCAGTCTCGGAGCACTGCAGGGGCTCTGCCATCAGAGAGGAAGATGACGTTCACATAAGAACATCATGCTTGCAGGTCTGAGGTACCTTCATGGTCGAGCAGGACACTGCTGCTCAGACATTAGTCTGCTGGAAGGTTTACTGCATTCAGCTCCAGCAACAGCAGAAGCTGGGCTGCCTGACATGACCTGCTCCTGCTCAGGAGGTACTAGAAGTCTTTCTTGGCAGGCAAGCCCCACATTTCTGTAGGGTCCATAGAGTCCAAACAAACCTACATTTAAGCAATTCTACAATCAAGACTGTGATGGTAAAATCAGGCTTTTCCAACTCTGGGGCTGCCCTGTGGATGCACACATAACAGATGCCTGGCACACCACCCAGAACTGCGTAGGCAGCAGCACAGACACAGTATTTATATATCAACTGTGACAGAAAAATGGGGCAGCTTGGAATAAACACACTATGCAACTCAATCTGGCCATCTCGTCTGCCTGGCATTACTCTGCTCTAGAGCAGGGAGGAAAGCCCAGTACAGAGAGCAGAGGACAGAGCTGACTTTTCCAGCAGTGCAGTGCCATGGACTGCAAAGCTAGCTGCAGCAAGGCAGCAACACTCAGTCATTGCTGTCCTGTGAAAAGCTGGCCTGACTGTCCCAGAGTTTGTACCAGTATCATTGTGAGATTTACACAGTAACTAGGACCATGGCAGGGTCCTACACAGGTACATGGAGCTGCACACAAAGCCTTCTGCCTGAAAATTAGACACCGGAGTGTGCAAAAGAAAGACACAGAGGCTGCTGTTCATGTGTCTTCTCTCTCTGTAAACAAGACAGTGTCCTTCTACAGGCTGCAAGCATGGCACAAGTTCAATGTTGTGATTTATATTGGGAAAACAGAGCCGTGAAAGGCAATGGAGAACAGAAAAAAAGACACCAGTAACCAAACTAAAAAAAAAAAGTTATAAGAGTGACAGGGAAAGGTTATTTCTTCCGGTCAGCTGTTAAAATGCATTCATTTGTATTTGAATATATCCAGCTCCATAACAGATATAATCAGGAAAAGACTGGCAATTCCCTCTCTGGCAGACGCAGGACTGTGGTCTGCCAAGGATGACTAAGAAGGACTGGAGGGTTACTCACAGAGCCCAGAAAAAAACTCCCAGAGAGACCCTGGGGCTAATTGTGTCCCCAACCAGACCCTGCTGCATTACCAGGAGATACTGTCATTGGAGACAACATCAACAAGGACTCCATAGGACAAGCCTTTTCTTCAGACCAGAAGGCTGAGGAACTGGACAAGATTCAAAGACACTCATGTATCTTCTATCCTGTGGAGAATGTGTCTCCTTAGAGTTTTGCCAGTGAGGATGCTGTTCATCAGATACATCTCTAACCTGTGAGAGAGAGTGTCTGAGACACGTCCATATCTGCGTACCTAATCCTCCCAAAAGCCAAGAGGAAAGCAGGCTGACCAGAGCTGCGGTTCCAAACTTGACCAGAGCCCTTGTATTGTGTGCACACTGGTGCTGAGCTCTGCATGGATATGCTCTGACTTTTTGGTCCAGCCATGGCCAGTATGAGAGTACTACACAACCAACAGCTGAGCTGCAGAGAGTACCCTGTCAGCTAGCAAATATCTGCTCTCTTGCACTGTCCCAGGCAGAATTTGAAGAAAAAGTGTGTTGCCTGCAAAATCTATCCCTGCCTTTAGGAGAGAGATGGGTATCCAAGGCTATCACTATACTAGTAAATGCAACAGGGTCAGGAATGGCTCAGAAATCTAGTGATCTCCACCATTGGATTAAAATGGTTCCTGGACTTCTTTGGCCTGAAGCAGGCAGCATACACCCAAACCACTCCTGGGCATGGGTCAGGAGCTAACATGAACCATTCATGGTTCCTAGTGGGTAGTACTAATATGCTCCCCTCTCTGGAAGTCAAGAGTTTAGTGCTATGAATGCAGCTAGACTTTGCCAGTTGGCCTCAGGCCAAGAACAGGATCTGGTGATTCAAAGAATGTATCTACACTAATAAATTAAGTAGCTTTTTACATCTAACAGAATGGAAAAGAGTCTGAGCATGTCCAAAGTGGGTGGTTTGGCTTCCCACACCTTTAAGTGGACTTGGGAAAATTAAAACTAGGGTCTGAGATCTCTGCAATGTGAGTCAGTGGATGAAGCCAGTAGCAGGCTCCCCAGTTTGCACAGGAATTTCTGGGCTTCTGTAGAGAGCTTAGCCTGGTCCAGTCCAGCATTTCAAGCTGGGGATGCTGACACGTGGTTCTGGAACTAGGTCACTCTCTGATGTGAGAGAGAGAGAGCACTGCACTGATCCATGAGCCATGCTGTTGGGCCCACATGGGGCTGTGAGTATTGCTTTAATTATACCTAGCCATAGCTTGCACAGATGCTTTGTAAGGACCTTTACTCACTGGAAGAACCAGTGTGCCCGGGATGGGTACTACCCTGACATGAAACTGCAAAGAGAGTACAACTAGAACCAACAGGCTTTGCTCTAACACCCACAGGCAGTCTCCAAATGCCCCAGCTTGACAGAGAGGAGGGTAAGATAACATGGGGGCAGAACCACAGCAGGCACGGCTGGTCAGACCTCATGCGTTGTATATACGCCTCTTGCAGGTTTTAGGCAGACAGAACCTTTGTGACTGTGAGAGCTGAAGGCATCCAGGCTGTAGTTCTTTGGGGGGAGGGGAAGGAGGAACAAAAACAAAAATAGTGTCACTTGGTCAGTTTTCAAGTGACACTGTGAAGACATTTCTGAGCATATAGGATTTGCACACCTAGCAGGAAGAGATCTAATGGCAGAAACTGAAACTAGTGAAGTTCACCCTACAAACAAGGTGCAATGTTTAGCCCCCAAAGACGTGCAAGATGAGACCTCATTGGAAGTCATTAGGACAAGACCTCCAAAGCACAGTTCACACCACAGAAAGCTTTGTGTATTATTCCTCTGTCAAGCCTAATGTTCTCCAGCCTGCTCTACAGCTGAGGTCAAAGCAAGCTTATGCCAGAACTGCTGCTGTAAAGATCTGAGAATGCAATAACTCTAAAATTTCACAGGCTGAAACCAACTATTAAAAACATTCCTGTAAAGTCAAGATCCTCCAATACCCACCAAGCTCTCTGGGAAAAGCATGCCACAGTTAAGCCCTGCCCAATGACTTAATCACTAATGATTCTGCATCATTTGTAAGTTACTCTGCTTGCACTTTTTATTAAAGCCATATTAACAAGTGGGCACCAGCACAGGAAGAACAATCATTTATGGCCTGATGCACCTTTTTCTAGCATCAATACAACAATACATTTCTTTTCGGCCTGCCAAAAACATGGGAATAGTTGGTTCTGCGCAGTGGATAAGGCAGTACTGCAGGCTGAGGATGGGTGGCAGGAAGGGCTGCTTGTGGACAGCTGAGCATTGGACTAGATCTGCCTCACAACCCAGCTTGGCAGGCTTGAGAAGGAGCCAAACAGATGCCCTTAAGGGGTGGCACTGGCACATGTGGCTCTGCACAAGGAGAAGGCAGAGCTCCACTGGTGTCCTCCTCACCCTGTTGTGACTCCAGAGATGATGACCTCACCTGCCCCTTGGCCCATGCCCTTGGGACTGCTGCTCAAGGGCACCCAGATTTTTGTCCAACTTACGCCTGCAGTGGGGAGGCAAGCCTCAGATTTCATATCTAAAAATAACTGGCCCCATTTTAGAACCCTGATGGCATTTCTTCCTGTATCCTGAAGATCATACTTTGCAAGGAAATTGCCAAGGGACACGAGGCCAAGCACAGAAGGAAGCAGTTCCACCATGTCAGGAAGCAGGGGGGAAGCAGGTGCTTCATACTGGTAATTTAAATTAATACATCAGTATTCTCACAAGGGGCAAATGGAGAGGCAGCAGAAGGTTGCCACTGACAGGGTATTCAGAGCAGCCACAGGAAGGGACAGAGACACCCTGGGTGACCTCAGCATCAGCAAGCGCCAACGCAACGATGGCATGCCGGAATGCTAACCACAGGGACTGGGAATGCTAACTGCAGGGACATGCATGCGGCACCGAGCATCCAGACTCCGCAGGACCAGTTCCCTCGGGACCACCGCTCTGGTGAGGAGCAGGGGTGGCAAACAGGCTCCCAGTGCAGGGAGGTACACGGGCAGATTTCCGCAGCCGCACGCAGAGGAGCACAGCTCCGTGAGCTGAGGGTGCAGGCATGACCCAGGTTCCCACTCCAGCGCGGGCTGCCGGGGCAGCGCGGCGGCACGGTTGCGCCGGGCCTGCCGAGGCGGAGAGCGGTGAAAGGCAAGGCAGGCTCCTGAGCCACGGCAACCGGCACGGCGCTCCCCGGCTGGGGGTATCCAGAGCCGGCGGAGTGGGAGGGGAAGTCTACCCCGTGGGCCGCGCCGCGCAGGTCGCCCTGCCGGGGAGGGGAAGGTGAAGGCGAAGGCTGCCCCGAGGGATGGGGCCGGCGGGGGGCCCCGTCCCGCGGCACTGGGCACCGAGGGGGTGAAAGCAGCCCCGCAGGAGGGGCCCTCAGGTCCCGGGCCCAGTCGTAGCGGCAGGGGCTGGGCACCCGCTCCCGGCCGCCGGAGTAAGGTGCCTGGGAGCCCGGGGCAGCGGGCCCGCCCGCCGGCAGCTCCGGCCCGCCCCGGCCGGGCATCTGCTGCCGGCGGGCCTGGCCCAGAGCGGGGCTCCAGCCCGGCACCTCCTTCCCTCGCGCCGCCGCCCGCACTTACTGGCCCGCACGAGGCAGATGTCGCAGCTGAAGAGCACCAGGACGGGGTTGAGGTACACGGAGAAACGGGCCATGGCGGCGGAGCGGGGCCGGCCCGACCCGGGGCCCCGGACAGCGGCCGCGGCGCGGCGCGGCCCTGGCACCGGCCCGGCGCCACTGCCTGCGCTGGGGGACGGAGCGGGGCCGAGCCCCGGCCGCAGCGCGGGGGGGCGGGAACGACCACCCCGCCCCGCCCCGCCGGGCCCGGCCCCGCCTCGCGCTGCCGCCCGGGCCCACCGCCCCCAGGCTCCGCCAGCGCCGCCCAGGCCCGGGCCCCGGGAATGGTCGCGGCCGCCCCGGGCTGGATCTCCACAACCACCCTAGGCCCCCACTGGCTGCCCCTTTTGTATGCCATGTTGTTTTTAGCATGTACTGTCATACTGACCCATCGCCAGCATCCCCTCTGCCAGGGAGGCTGCCCCTGCCCCGGGCTCTTTCCCAGCACTGTGCTGGTCCCCAGTGGCTCCGTGAGCCATGCACCCAGCCTGCACTGCAACCCCTTCCTCCCGGCGCCGCAGCCAGCGTTCGAGTGCTGTTGCAGTGCTCTCTCGTGCCTGCAGTGCACAACTGGGCTGGTTTCTGAGCACACACATGCACCTGTGTGGCACAGGACAGCTCTTCGTCCTTCATGCAATGTGTTCTGGGATATCCTATATCTATTCCCTGGGACTCTGGAGGATTTATGCACTGGGCAGACCTCAGGCTGGACCAGTGCTGATGGTCCGTGTGTCATGTCTGTGGCAGGGCACATCATGGGAGTGCACAGGGTTGTTCCATGCTCCTCCACCTGACCTGCACCAGGCAGCTGGGAAAGATGCTGGTAAGGCCATCAGTTGTCTTCCCATATTGCAGAGGTCTCTCATGCCTCTGGGCCATGCTTCAGGAAGATCTTCAGAAGGATATGGAGCACATCTATCCCATGGCCCTGTCCCTCCAAGAATTAATTGATCCATGCCCCAAGCACCACAGTGTTGACCCATGAAGCCCCAGCCTCATGGGAGCTGGGGCCACTGAGTGATCGCCCACCAGCCTGGGCCATTCAGCTCAGCTCTGGTGGTTCTCATTCTTGTGCACTAACAAGTGTGTTCAGCCTTGCAAAACTCCATTGGCAAGCCAAGCTGTGCCCTGCCATTCCATGTCAAACCAGGCTGTGCTATGCTGTGCCCTGCCAGTCCATGTCCTGCCGTACTGTGCCGTGCCCTGCTGTGCCATGCCACACTGTGCTGACCCTCAGCCATTCCTGGCCATAGTGTGGCAGCAGCTTGGCATGACCAGCTACTTCACCAGCCTGCCCAGCCCTGTGGCAGCTACACCAACAGAGCCACTGAAGGGAAGGGGAAGTCTCCTAGGTAAAATCCAACCATGTTCCACATGCATCCTCTGGCTGCACACAATGCCCACTGTGCTCAGACTGAGTGCAAGAAGGGGCACCCAAACATGGACATCTACAGCTAGCCTCTGCCTGCAGGCTGCACCACTGTGCAGCTGGCCCTTCAGAAAGCACTGCACCCAGGCCAGAGAGAGCAACAACTTGGCACAGACAGGGTTGGAGAAAGAGTTGCCTCCAAGATGTCCATCATCCTGCAATTTAATAAAGATTACTCTTAGCAGTTACTTCAAAGCATCACTGTCTCCACTCAGACTCCTCTAGCAGGAGAGTGAGAGCCTGTGATGATGGTTGTTGGTCAGCTCCTAGGTTCAGTATAGGTCTCCAGTGCACCAGGGCAGAGAGAAGGTTTCTCTGGGGTAGGTGTCCCCATTAGTAAGCACTCAGGTGCCACATCTAGCAGGAGCTTCTCTAATCCAGCTCTCTTGCATGTGGGCCTGGCAAAAACCCTGTCCTGAGGGACAACCCCTCTTGGGGAGCAAGCAAAGCTCTGCTGGAAACAGTGCCTGCCAAAGCCTCAACAGGCCTGCTGGTGAATGATGGCCAAGGGGATGCCAAGGATAGCATGGCATTGCAGGGCACAGCATGGGGCAATATGGCATGGCACAAAAAGGCACAGCATAGTATGATATGGCACAGTAGGCAGAGCATGGCTAGCAGAGCAGTGCATGGCTTTGCACAGTATGGCATGACATGGCATGGCAGGGCACAGCATGATATGGCAGAGCATGGTACAGTGCAGTAGGGCCTGGCACTGCACAGTAGGGCATGGCATGGCACAGCACAGAATGGCAAGGCAGGCTGCCAGAGCTGCCTGACAGAAGGCAAAAATGAGAGCTGTGCAGTGGCTGCTGAAAGATGAGAGGGAAGTACAGGTCAGTCAGCCTCACCTCGATCCCAGGGAAGGTGACGGAGTGACTAATGTGGAAATTATTTCCAGGCACATGAAGGACAAGAAAGTGATCAGGAGTAGTCAGCATGGATTCACAAGGGGGAAATCATGCTTAACCAACCTGATAGCCTTCTGTGATGGAATGACTGGCTAGGTAGAAGAGGGGAGAGCAGTGGATGTTGTCCACCCAACACTGTTTCCTGTAATGTCCTCACAGACAGGCTGATGAAGTATGGTTGAGATGGGCAGACAGTGAGGTGGACTGAAAACTGGCTGATGGGCAGAGCTCAGAGGGTTGTGATCAGCGACATATAGTCAAGCTGGAGGCCAGTCACTAGTGGTGTCTCACAAGGGTTGGTGCTGGGGCCAGGACTATTTAATATCTTAATTCACTTGGATGATGAGACCGAAGTGCAGCCCCAGCAAGTTCATGGACAACAGAAAACTCAGAAGAGTGGCTGATACCTCGGAAGGCTGTGTTGTTGTTCAGAGGGAGTTCAACAGGCTGGAGAAATTAGCAGAGAAGAACCTCATGGAGTTCAGCAAAGGGAAGTGCAAGTTCTGCACTTGGAGAGGAATAAACCCCGTGCACCAGGACAGGCAGGTAGCTGCCTTCTGGGGTGCTGATTTCCTGGTCCTTCCCCTACACTCCAGGCTGTACTCAGCTACGAGAATTGTGCTCTCATATGATCAAAGTTTATATATGACCACTCTGGGCTACCACTGTTGGCTGGGTGACATTCCTGAACTTTGTACACACTCTGGATCCGTTGTCCTGGACACAGGACAAGGACATGCTGTGCCACTCAGAGCAATCCTGGCAGCTTAGCAACCATCTCTCTATAGTGCCACACTGGCCCCCTCTGTACATTGCATTGGGAAAAACCCTGCGACTGTGCACATGGGAAAGCAGAGCGTGCTGTGGGAGAAGGGGACAGAATTTGTGCCTGTGGGTTCAGTTTAAAAAACTAAATACTCAGAGTGAAAATGCTTTGTACATATTGTATTATCATTTGATTGTTTGGGTTTTTGGCCAGGCAAAATTCAATTTGCAATCACAAATTAGGAACCAAGACATTTAAATTGCATTATATGCCTTGCGGTGCCTCATAGAATCGTAGAATCTGTAAGGTTGGAAGGGATCTGTGAAGATCATCTAGGCCAACCTCCCTGCTCAAGCAGGGTCACCTAGAGCGTGGTAGACAGGGTTGCATCCAGTCAGGCCTTGAAGATCTGCAGAGGAGGAGACTCCACAACCTCTCTGGGCAACCTCTTCCAGTACTCTGTCACTCTCACAGTGAAGAAATTTCTCCTTACCTTCAGGCGGAACTTCCTGTGCTTCAGCTTCTGCTCATTGCCTCTTGTCCTGTCACATGGAACAACAGAAAAGAGTTTGTCCCTGTCTCCCTAACATCCTCCCTTCAGGTACTTACAGACATTGATATGATCCCCCCTCAGTCTTCTCTTCCCCAGGCTGAAGAGGCCCAGCTCTCACAGCTGTTCCTCATAGGGCAGATGCACCAGCCCTCTGATCATCTTCATAGCCCTACACTGGACTCTCCCCAGTGGCTCCATGTCTCTCTTGGACTGGGGAGCCCAGAACTGGATGCAGGACTCGAGATGAGGCCTCCCCAGTGCTGAGTAGAGGGGCAGGATCACCTGCCTCGACCTGCTGGCAACAGTCTTCCTAATGCACCCCAGCGGACCATTGGTCTTCTTGGCCACAAGGACACATTGCTGGCTCATCTACCAGCACTCCCAGATCCTCCTCTGCAGAGCTGCTCTCCAGAAGGTCAGCCCCCAGCTTGTACTGGTGCCTATGGTTATTTTTCCCTAGGTGCAGAACTCTGCGCTTGCCCTTGTTGAACCTCAGGAGGATCCTCTCCGCCCAGCTCTCCAGCCTGTCCAGGTCTCTCTGAATGGCAGCACAGCCCTCAGGTGTGTCAGCTGCTCCTCCCAGCTTGGTAGCATCAGCAAACTTGCTGAGGAGGCACTCTGTCCTCTCACCCAGGTCACTGATGAAAAAATTGAACAGGATGGGACCCAGCCCTGAGCCCTGGGGGACACCACTAGCCACAGGCCTCCAACTGGACTCCACGCCACTGATGACGACCCTCTGAGCTCTGCCTTTCAGCTAGCTTTCAATCCATCTCACTGTCCACTCATCTAACCCACACTTGCTGAACTTCTCTAGGAGGATGTTATGGGAGAGTGTGTCCAAAGCCTTGCTGAAGTCAAGGTACACAACGTCCACTGCTCTCCCCTCATCTACCCAGCCAGTCATTCCATCATAGAAGGTTATCAGATTGGTTAAGCAGGATTTCCCCTTGGTGAATCCATGCTGACTACTCCCGATCACCTTCTTCTCCTCCACATGTCTGGAGATGACATCCAGAATGAGCTGTTCCATCACCTTTCCAGAGATAGAAGTGAGGCTGACTGGCCTATAGCTGCCTGGGTCCTCCTTCTTGCCCTTCTTGAAGACTGGAGTGACACTGGCTTTCTTCCAGTCCTCAGGCACCTCTCCAGTTCTCTAGGACCTTTCAAAGATGATGGAGAGCAGCCTGGCAACAACATCTGCCAGCTCCCTCAGTACCCATGGATGCATCCCATCCGGGCCCATGCATTTGTGGATGCCTAGCCTGCCCAGAAGGTCTCTAATCCTTTCCTCCTCAACCAAAGGAAAGTCTTCCCTTCTCCAGACTTTTTCCCTCACATCCAGGCTACGGGATCCCTGAGGGCTGCCCTTAGCAGTGAAGACTGAAGCAAAGAAGGCATTCAGTAAATCTGCCTTCTCTGTATCCCTTGTCACCAGGGCCCCCGCTCCATTCAGTAGCAGGCCCACATTTTCCCTAGTCCTCCTCTTGCTGCTGATGTATTTGAAGAAGCCCTTCCTGTTGTCCTTGACATTCCTTGCAAGACTCAATTCCAATTGGGCCTTAGCCTTCCTTGCAGCATCTCTACATACTCTGACCGCATTCCTATAATTCTCCCAAGTAGCCTTCCACATTCTGTGTATTTTCTTCTTCTGTTTGAATTTGGCCAAGAGCTCCTTGCTCACCCATGCAGGTCTCCTGCCGCTTTTGCTGCACTTCTTACTCATAGGGATGCACCGCTCTTGAGCTTGGAGGAAGTGATGTTTGAATACTAGCCAGCTCTCCTGGACCCCGCTTCCTTCTAGGGCCTTAACCCATGAGACTCCTCCAATTAGGCCTCTGAAGAGCCCAAAGTCTGCTCTCCTGAAGTCCGGGGTTGCAATCTTGCTTGTTGCCTTACTTCTTTTCTGCAGGATCCTGAACTCCACCATCTCATGGTCACTGCAGCCAAGGCTGCCCCCAACCTTCACATCTCTCACCAGTCCCTCTCTGTTGGTAAGGATGATGTCCAGCAGGACACCCTTCCTTGTAGGCTCCTCCACCATTTGTGACAAAGTAGCTTCCCATGAGCAGGATCACAGGGCATGGAGCAGAGAAGAGCACTCCTGGCAACTGGGCCTTTCCTGATGCAAATGACCAGCCTCTGAGCAAATCATAGAATCAGTAAGGTTGGAAGGGACCTCTGGAGACCATCTAGTCCAACCTCCCTGCTCAAGCAGGGTCACCTAGAGCATGGTAGACAGAGCTGCATCCAGGCAGGCCTTGAATATCTCCAAAGGAGGAGACTCCACAACCTCTCTGGGCAACTTGTTCCAGTACTCTGTCACTCTCACAGTGAAGAAATTCCCCCTCATGTTCAGGTGAAACTTCCTGTGGTTCAGGTTTTGCCCATCGCCTCTTGTCCTGTTGTGTGGGACAACTGAAAAGAGTTTAGCCCCCATCTCCTTGACACCCTCTCTTCAGATATTTATAGACATTGATAAGATGATCTAGTGGCAGCTAGATGATGTCAAGCCTGTGTATAGTTTGTCTTTTCTTTCTTTATAGTTTTCTTCTACAGTTTCCATAACTGTTCATGGACTCTTTCAGCCTTGCTGTGGAGAGCAAGGCTTCCAGCTGCAGCCAGCTTGTTCCCTGCACTGTCTCTGATAGGAGGCCAGTACGTTCCTGCTGTGATATGCACCTTGCTGGTTGCCTTGGCTGCTTGTCCTTGTGTGGTAGGAATGACGTAGACAGTGCCCTCAACCTGCCAGGTCTGGGAGGCCATGCCACTAGTTGGAGACCTGGGGAGGTAAGCTGGGGTAGCTTGGTGCAGCAGCTGGACACGGAGAGAGAGCAACAGCTTGATATTTAACTGTCTGGATTAATGATTACAGTGAAGGGCTGGTGAAGGTAGGACAAAGCGAGCCTCAGTGAGTGGTGGAGCCTGAACACCCAGCCCTTGTTGGACCCCGACCCAGCTGGGCTGAAGCAGTACCTGCTTGGAGCCCCGCGGACACTGGCTCAGCTGCTGTGCCCTTTGGGGGCCTGGACGATGCGAGGGACGAAGAAATACAGGCATGTCATTGAGACACCAGATCCTGGCAGGTGGGAGGTGAGAATCCCTGTGTGGTGTGGGTTGATGTACTTCATCTGGGAAAGGATGGACAGTCAAGCACTGGGAATGTGTTTTGCTAGGATCTGGTTCCAGGAGCACCCAGGAGAGCAGGTTTTTGCTGCTTGCTGCAGCTCCATGCCAAACCAGCCTTGCCAGCAGCTCTTCCTCTGGCATTGCCACCCCCAGGCTTCATTTCCACCTGAAGCAGATGGGAACCATGAGCTGCGGGAGGGGAGACCCTTCTGAGCAGCTGCAGATACTGCTCAAGCCTGTATCCCTCCCTGTGCCTCTGCATCTGAGCAATGCTCAGGGCAGAAATTCATATGTTATAGCCCCAAAGAGATTAGTGTATCAGCAACTGTGAGTCTCAGCAGAGACCACTGTTCTGAGTTCATAAGAAAATAACAACAGTTATCATATTTCAGTGAAAAGGTCTGTCTAAACTTGCCAAAAGTATTGCCAGAGACAAGGCATCCCTATGCCCCCCCAGTGGTTTCAAGGGTGAATTGCAGTCACATGTCTTATGTCTGAACTCAGTTACTTTTAGCAAGGGAAGTAGGAGCTGTAAGCAGAGCCCTGAAAAGGAGCTTCTAGTGGATGTACTGATGCAAGTGAAGCCAGACACATAGTCATCAAGAATTCATCCCTTGTTCTCCTGAGCAACAGAGGGTGTCTCAGTGGGAGTTTGTCTGAGTATCAGCAAGCTGAAATGGATAGGGGCAAAAAAATTAAGGCACCATGTACCAAGACAATCATCTTTTAATCTTGTATGTGTCTGCAGTGTAAATAAAACATGGGGTGGGATAGTGGCAAGACATGGTCCATTGCAGAGTACTGCATCTCTGTAGGAGGGATATATGTGGAATTCATGTGCTTGTGTCTACTGATGAGATCCACACGTGGTACTTTAGTAATAGCTGAAGACAGAGACTGAAGTCTACTATATCTTCATTATGCGTGCATTTATTTTTATGCCTTGCTTAACTCTTTCCAGTTATGATCTCAAAAATTTGACCTTTTTGCACTGCTAGAACAAACATTTTAGTTTTTCCTGAAGCTTGTTTTCCTCAAAGCAGCCTCTAACAAACGTGAGAACCAGTAAGCATTCTGCTTTCTCTTAGCTCAATGAAGCTAACTAAATTAGTGTTGCAGACTAATTCATGGCGGTGTCTTTAACACAAGGCAAGTTTGGAGACTCCAGAAACTGAGGTGAATTTTTCTATTCAGCTAAAAAAGTCAGACAGAGGGCTTGCTTTTTCATTGCTAAATAGGTTCAAAGATAAAAATTTCCTCAGACCAACATGGCCTACTTTCCACTGACATGAGCAGGCAGTAGCGCAGAGCTTATAACTGTGTGAGCGTATCTTTGATCTGTCATTGCAATTTTATGTTTGGAAACTAGAATGGGATGGTTATAATCAGGAAAGGAAAAACATCTGGAAAAATGTATATCCTGAAAATAGCATGAGAGTCTTTAGAATAATTTTGAAGGAAATGTGAACACAAGTCCAAAAAATACCAACGTGTTTTTTTTTTCCCAAAGGCTGATTATGCCAGATTAATATGCTAGTTCTCTTTGATAAAAGATTTTTTTCAAAGCGAAATAAGTCTATTAAATCTCACCTACCTGGACTTCAGTTATGTTTTTCTAAACAGTGTAATGGAGATAGAATTCAGGCCAGGAGTGGTCATCAGGATAAAGCACTGGTGTAAGGACAGCTGGCAGCCTACATTGCTGGAAATGTCTATGCTGATCTGTGTAGGCCACATCAGAGTCTTTGTCTCAGATGAGTATTTTCATTATGGATTTTCACACAAAGCAAATGGTGAACTGATGAAGCTGGCCAGTGGCCCGAATTTAGGAGTTTCACCAAAATTAAGAACTGCATGACATTGAAAGCTGGAGCATTAGATATGGAAGGACACCCTCCATGGGTGGAAGACAGTTTAAGCCTCGGTTTGTAGGCCCATGGGGTGCAACAGACTACCTCTGGGAAGAGTGGTTCAGCAACAAACCCTGGTGGGGCTCTGTAAGATGCGGGGTGGTGGGGGATAGCGTTCCACGTGTACCCAACAACCATGTCCACAGCAGCAGTCCTGATGAGGATCCTGCCGTTCGCTAGTGATGTTTAACATATCTGAAGCAGTGTTGTCCATGCCCTAAGAGGGTGGTTGGGGCTGGGGCTGGATGAGGCAGTGCTGTCCCTGCAGCTGTCTGGCCCATGGCCTGTCCCATGGCCCCAGGCTCACCCTGCCAGGGCACCTTGCAGCTGGCGGGCTACGAGGCCACCTTGCCCATCAGTGAAAAGTCCAACCCCATCACACGGGAGCTGGACCGGGCCGACCCAGCACAGATTGTCCAGCTGCTGAAGGAATGTGATGCTGAGATTTTCCAGGAGGAGGAAGAAGCCTTGCTCAACTACAAGGTACCTTGAGGTTGCAGCCCAACATATCCCATTCCTTTGAAGCCATCTTTCCTTGCTCTGTGGACAGACCCTCACCAGGACTGGTCTTGTGCTGCCCCAGTGGGCAGCATCCTCCCTGGTGCAGGGCAAGTACCACTCTGTGAGGGTGGCTGTGTCCTGGCCCTGGCCCCAGCCCTGGCACAGCTGCTGTGGGGAAAGTCACTCCCATGACAGACTGGGGAAGGAGGTCAGCCCTCACTGGTCCCTGGCCTGCACCTCCCTCCCCCCTTGCCTGTGCTCCCTGTAACTACCACCGCTGGTGGCAGTCCCCATTGCCATTTTTCCTCAACTCACTGCATGCACAAGAGAGTGACCTGGTAAGGTCTGCACTCCCTCAAGCCCTACTCTCCCTCCCCAGAGGCTGTACAGTGAGTCGGTGCTGAAGACCATGATTGATGTCATCAGCAAAGTGCAGGAGATGCTGAAGGTGAGGGGCTGCAGCAAAACACAGGGCTGCAAGCATGATGTGGGGCTGCCAGCACAGCATGGGGCTGCCGGTGTGGCACAGGGCTGGGGCTCAGCATAGGGATGCCCGCACAAGAGCAGCTGGTGGGAAAGGAGCCTTTCTGTGAGGCCTCAGAGGTCCTGGGGTTAGTCACAACTCTAGCACCAGGGTGTGCACTTCACCTTGCAGCTGGAGTGTGTGTCACACCTGCACCAGACACTCATCCTGCTCTTTCTGTTCTGCAGAACCCAGACAACAGTCTCATTGTCCTGAGTGGTGGTGGCACATCCGGCAGACTAGCCTTCCTCGTTGCTGTGAGTAGCTCTTCTCCTCCCGCATGATTCTCATCTCTGCTGTGTGCTGAGATTGAGATGGAGTCCAGAGCAGGACCCCAGCTTGCAGTCGCCTTGAAGATCCCCCCTGTTGCACCTTTTCCTGACAGTGCTAAGCCCTGGGCACTCAGGAACCACAAGCCAGATTGTCCTAGCAGCTGTGGAGCTGCACATCCCCTCCCATCCCAGCCCTCACACTGTGCTCACAACTGCCTCTCCCACCAGGGCCCCAGCAGAGCCCTTGCAACATTCTACTCCTGCCAAAGCAAGCTAGGGACCTCACATGTCCAAAAAGGCTCTAGTCTGAGTCTCCATCTGCCAGTGGGTTCTCCAGCACTCAAGATACTGGGCACTTCAGTCTCTGAGTGTACTCCAGTCCCACCTTCATACTCATACGGCACACCCCTTCCATAGAGATACTGCTCAGAGATACCCATTGCTCCCAGACTGGCGGCAGACACGGCTCCCACTACCTGAGCTCTCCTGGAGTGGCCATTGAACTACAGCTGCGAACAAAGGAGTCATGTTTGGCACTACATGTGAAGAGATCAGAGGGCACCTAGGTAGAGCTACAAAATATCCTGATGGCTCAAGGTTCTGCAGGTGACCTGGGGCTGTCCTCAGCTAGCAGCAGAATGCTTGGCAGAAGGCTGGGAGGGTTGGTTGGATGGCAGGACACGCTGTGCTCGTCTGGCTGACTGCACTGCGAGAGTCTTTTGGGTCCCAGTTCCTATTTCTAGTCCTTATTTCTGTTTATTGTGAGGCAAACCACCTGCCCCTTCAGGAAGAGCTTTACATATCAAAAGACTTCTCAGCAGTTTTTGAGCAGAGCTGGAATCTGTGATACAGAGTTGACTGGCTCTGGAGATCTCCTGGGCTTGTCACTTTGGTGTCTGCTTCGTCTGGCCTTCATAGGAGATTTGACCTTCTGTATTGCACTGGCCAGGGAATTCCAAAGAGGCTTAGTTTATAGATTTGTTACTTGTGTCCTTGTTTTTTTAATGTAATACTGCACTCTCTATCAACAGATTTCCTTTAATAAGCTGCTAAAAGGCCTGGGTCAACTACCCTGTTACACATACATCATTGCTGGAGGAGATAGGTAAGGGAAAGCACAGAGTCTGCTCTGTCCTGCAAGTATGTACTGTGGTTCAAACAAGCAGGTGATCAGCGTGTGGCTTTCAAGTCTAGGGGGCAGCAGTTTGCTTTTCTTACTGGGTTGCCAGATACAGGCAGACCTGGTACGCTTCAGCCCTGAGCCATCCTAAACTGCAGCATTACAGAGCGGGACTCTATTCCCACTGGACTCTTATACTCCCACTGGAAGGAAAGCTTCACATGGAATTTATCAAGGAGCACTATAGCCCCAGATGGGTTCAATGATCCAGCAGTAAATACAACAGTATTCATAGCAGTTGTGGATAACAGCCATTGGCACAGGGTAAGTAAGTAATCCTCATGCCTGGACAGTCCTGCAGGGCTCTTGAGGACAGTACCCATTTGGACAAAGTGACTCTGACATACTAGTTAATTAAATGTACTCAGTAATATTTTCAGACCCTGAGGCCAGGTGGCACAAAGTTGTCCCTATGACTACTATTCAACTATCCAAAACAAGATATATAAATCCAGACTGCTTATCAGGAATGGTCCATAGGCCATGCTAATATCTGAAGAGTTCCTGGGGATAGTCTGTGAAAGTGTTAACTGTCCTGGGCTGTTCTAATAATAATAAAACAGCATGGATGATCACGCTTCAGTGCCCAGAAATGGTTCCTGGCCTTGTTTAATTTACTAGTACAGCCAATACGTTTAATATGGCCAAATGCAGTTATCCAGAATGAAGGAATACAGGCTGTACCTACAGATGGGCCTGCATCCTGCAGAGGCATGGCTGACAAGAATTCAGAGCAGTATGGACAAGCATTGTCCTTTCCGGCTATGTAAACAAGGGAACCGTGGGGATGATAATTCTTTTGTCTGTGGCTAAGGGAAACAGGCTCTGGCGTTGTGGATCCTGACATGAAATCTCACCTGAAAAGAACACAAACATCTGGGGAACACAGAGAAGACAAAGACAATGATCTGAGCATTAGGAAATGTCTTCAAGGCTGCAACAGAAAGAGCTAAAGCTTTTAGAAAAGAAGCCTAGAGGTTATGATTAAATGCATGCACAAACTTAGGGAAATGTACTAGGTGTTAGAGGGCCATTTGATCTATGGATAGAAGTCACATAAGAGTCAAA
Source organism: Rhea pennata (assembly GCF_028389875.1). Classification (NCBI taxonomy): domain Eukaryota; kingdom Metazoa; phylum Chordata; class Aves; order Rheiformes; family Rheidae; genus Rhea; species Rhea pennata. Next base: position 130,124,270 of record NC_084665.1, read on the forward strand.
AGCTAGGAATAAAATCATAAATGTTCCAGTTAGCAAAAAGGTGAAATTAACCCTTGGCTGAAGTACATTAGGACTCCCCTGACTAATGAGTTCATCATCCTTTGGCATAATCATGATGAGTCCTATCCTGAAGACTATCCCGTGGACATTATAGCCCATAGTTTATTTGTGTGTGACACACACAGCAAGATCTGTGAGTAGCGGCTAGAGACAGGACCCCTCTGGGATCTGTCACTGTATGACCAAGCCAGCTTCTTCTGGGCTGATGGGGACTTCAGCCAATGTTAGGGCATGCTCTGGGCCCTGGCCTCCCAGCCCCAGTGGTGAACCTGGGAAGGGCTGGATCCTGCCTCTTTCTTCTCCACTCTATTACCTGCTGGGCTGGCTCCATTCAGGACAGGAAGAGATAAGGCCAGTGCTACTAGGTGGGCAGCACAGCTGCCAAGCAGCAGCTCCTCCCTCCAAAGAAAATCCAAAGACCAGATGGAAAAGCAACCTGAAGCTGGGTCTGCCTAGGCCTGCAAATAAACTGCACCTGACACTGCAGAATGGCCTGCTTCTTGGTGTCTGCTCCCAAGAGAGGACTCTGGGCAGAAGGACATCTAGTGGGACCTCCACTTATGGATGACAGGCATACTTTATACTACATAGACCCTGGGGTAGCTGAAGCTGTCTGTGGACAGAGACACCTACTGTCTTCCACTGACTTGAACAAACCCCAGCCTGAGCCATCGTGCCAAGCCAAAGCCCTGCTTTTTGGTTACTGCAGCACCTGTGCAAGCAGAGATGTGGAGTTGTGCTGCCTGACCTGATACCATAGAGAATAGGTCTGGTCTTATGCCAGAGGAAAGGTCAGGAGGCTGAAGCCATGGACATCCGTGCTCTGGTATGAGGAAGGAGTGTCTGCCAGCACCTTTGCTCTGTCCTGGGGGGAGTTCCAGCTCTGACCACAGGTAACTGAAGCTTGACTGTGTTTTCCTTGTAGATCCTTGGTGACATCTCAGGAAGGACTGGAAGACAGTGCTCTGCTGGGGATTGAGGAGCTGAGGAAGGTGAGATCAAGGGACAGGGAGGATGGAAGCGAAGTCTGGCTGCTCCTTGGGGTGTGTATAGACCTGCCTGGAGGATGAAGTCACCAAGGAACTGGGGTGGTGGGGATAGGCTAGGCAAGACAGTGACAAAATGCAGGACAGCAAGAAACTGCACAGTCAAGTTCCTGCTTGCTGTGTACCTCAGGTGAGTTCCCTCCTGTCCCAGTGCCCAGACAGAATATAGTGCAAAGGCCCTTCATCCACCTCTGCCAGTGAGGATGGTGTCTCTCTTTCAGCCAGTGCAGTGAGGAGCCTCTTTTTTTTCAACACTGGATGCACTGTCCCTTCTTCACCAAGTTGATTCAGGGCCCCTTGTCAATATAGGGAAGAATATTTTTTCCCACTGGCACAGTACTGAGTTTTCCTTTTTTCCTCCCAACTCAGGTCTGTGATGGGAAAAAGAAAGTGGTTTTCATTGGCATCTCCTGTGGCTTATCTGTAAGTGTTTCACTGATGACTACAGGTTGGCTGGGAGCAAGACTAATTCATAACGCTGGTGTGTGGAGGGGTGGTTGCACTTAGGGTGGATAAGATCAGTAGCAATTAGCAAAGGTGGAAGCAGCTGGCAGCTCTCTTCAGTTGGTCTGTGGACATCTGAGGTACTTGGGCTGGAGGTTCATCTCTTCTGCCTATTACTGAAGGATGGCACTCTTTTGTGACCCCTTGCCACAGGTTAGCAGCTGGCATGAGACAGACAGAAATCCCTGAGGCTCTTTAAAAGTGTTTTCAGAGGAGACAGGAGACAGCACATCCTTTGTGCAGCAGTTTCACTGTAATTCATAATGTTGTAGTTAAGGTACGGCACTTTGCAGAGATGCTATGGACTCATTCTGAAATCTTTCAGAAGTTTGTGAATGCCACTGATGATGTGTCACAGGGTATTCCATTGCTAATACAATCTGCTAAATGTTAAGAACCACAGACTTGGCTTTTGACAATAACCAAAGGTTGGCCTTTAGAAACATCATGAGAAAGCATTTGTCCAGACATATATCTGAGAGCAAGCTGTGCCTTCCTGTACCCACCAGCAGCCTGGGTGGTTCCTAGCTTGTATGAGCTTGGTCAGACATTAGGATTCATTTCTCATTCCATGCGTATAGGACTCTTTGTGGTATTAAGTATTTGGGAGCACCTCTGGTGCTCTCCACGCACTGGACAGCTGGGAGAGGGGTTTATTGCTTTGCTTTATTCCAGGCTCCGTTTGTGGCAGGGCAACTGGATTTCTGCATGAATAATCTGGATATCTTCCTACCAGTCCTGGTGGGATTCAACCCTGTCAGCATGGCCAGGTAATGCCTGCACCAGTTTAAGGGGTGTCAGGGGAGGGTTCAGTCATTCCACTTGAGCCAGGAGGCAGGTCCCTACCAGATACCTGTGCTCCCACCCTGCCTGGAGTGCCCAAGCCTGTCTCCACTGAAATCTGGATATATACCTTGTACCAAGGGGGGTTGGGGGGCATCACTTCCTGGACAGACTGGCAGAGCGGAGCTTGCCTGATGGAGATGGGAAAGGCAGGCCCAGGACTGAGAGGGTGGATGAGAAGATTGTGTTGGGAAACCAGATTGTCCTTGATAAACAGCCCCTGAAGGCCATGCAGGGATCAGGGGCATTGAGAGCCTCTCCAAGCAGGCAAAGACCACAGTGCTGACTTAATCCTATATAACTGAAGCTGTATGGGAGCAGGGCAAGGTTTTCGGTCAGGCAGGACCCCTGTCTCTAGGCAGGGTGTGAGTGTACGGCTCATAGAAACAGGCTGAGAGTCAGGATGGTCCCAGGCTCTCCCCAGACATTTGGTTGTGGCACGGAGCACAAAAAGCCCTTTCAGGGGATGAAAAGCCTTGAAGCAGAAATGCAGACTTATCTTGTCACAGGGCACAGCCTCACAGGGGCATGAGGCTCTGGGCAGGTAATGTGTCTTCTGTCATGCTGCATGTCTTCTGCAGGAATGATAAGATCGAGGGCTGGCACTCCACTTTTCGCCAGGTTGCTGAACGAATGCAGAAGCTTCAGGAATCACACAAAGCCTTCATCCTCAACCCTGCTGTGGGGGTGGGTAGTGCTCCCCAACAACCCTGGTCTCCTCAGAGATGGCATTTTGCCTCTTTGGAGTGGTCTCCCCAGTTTGCAAGGCTGTTTCTCGTTTTCCACAGAGCATTATGATGAGGAAGGGCCCAGGGATCATGGAAGACAAAGGGGACCTGGGGTGGAAGGCAGCTGGGCTAGCAGACCTGCCTCTGTGGTGTCAACATTTGGGTAAATTACAGATATTCAGAGCCACTAAGCCCAGCAACCTCTCTCCTTTCACACCATCTGGGTTCTAACTGCATTATAGAGTGTTTCTTCCGTGTAATCAGTTAACAGAGGGTGCAGGGGAAAGGAGTTCCGTGTCCTGCCAACTAAACAGAACTACTGCCCTCACTGCTCACATTAGTGGGTTCCATGGTCTCCACCATTACTGCTACATGCTGAAGGATCTGAAGTCCCCAGCAGCAGAGATGAGCCCAGGCAGTAAACAAGCACAGTAGATTTTCCTGCAGGGCACCAGTGAGGCAAAATGCAACAGGCATGCACTGTCCTGCAACCTTCTAGCTTTCCTGCTCTGCATGACATCTGTGCTGCTGAGAGTAGCTGCCTAAGTGAGAATGTTTGATGGCTAATACTCCTGCACAATTCCTCTTTCTCTCCCACTTCACCAGCCTGAAGGCATCTGTGGCTCTTCACGGATGAAAGGTGGCAGTGCCACCAAGATCCTGCTGGAGACACTGCTGCTGGCAGCACACAAGACAGTCTCCAGGGAGACTGAAATCTCAGAGAAGTGAGTGTTGGGTTGCTGAATTCTAGCAAGCAAGCAGGGTGTATGTCCCTATGACATACAGCTGTTGTCACAGCTGGTGCTGATCTCTGGAAAGATCCCTCCATCCAGCTGCTGCTGCTTGCTCTGTATGGCACCTGGGCCTCTGTCCTGAAAGGGTGCAGCACCTGTCCCTGTTTGACGGTGTGTATGGGCTCCTGTGAGCCTTAACTGCACCCCTCCTCTGTTTAGGTGCCTTGTGGAGATCCTGAGAACATATGAACGGGCACACAAAGTCACCTATGCTCAAAGCAGAAAGATAGCTGCCCTGCTGAAGCAAGCAGGTACCAGGTGAGTGTGCTGTCAGCCCCCTCCTACCTTGAGCAGCAAGGCTGGCTTTGGGGATGGAGGAAGGGGTTGGGATACCAGTGGGCACAGATTCACGCAAAAGCCATTTAAGTGCCTGGTTCTGCAAGCATCCAAATAAGAAAATGCAGCTTTGGGAAAAGCAGGAGGCAAGCTCCACCATAGCCTGGATTTGTGCTGTGCATCTCAAATGCTATCCTATGTTGATTGTAGCTTCCCTCCTGTGTTTGCCAGCTCCATCCCCTGAGGATGCAGATGCTTTTCTGCCTGCATCTTGAAACCCCTGCTTTTCACCCTCCCCATTCTGGGCTTTTCCTACCCCAGCATTCTCCTCATTTGTCACCCTGGGCTGGGATGCTTCTGCATCCAGCATTTCCAGCTACCTTGTGCTGGGCTATTCCTGTACCTAACACTGCTGATTGCCCTGTGCTGGGCTGTTCCTGCTCCAGTGCCACAGTCTCCCTCTCCTTGCTGCACTATTCCCCATGCACGCCTACACTGGCGGCCACTCAGCGCTGGGCTTGCCAAAGCTACCTGCCATTGGTGATCACCTTGTGCTGTACCTTCTCCAGTCTGCAGAAGAAGGCCTGTGTGTACATGGTGGGCTGGCACACTCTTGGTCTTATTGCGATCATGGATAGTGTGGAGTGCATACCAACCTTTGGGGCAGGTAAGGGATGATGCTGTGTGGCAGAGACAGGGCATGCCTCAGTGTGTGGGATGTGCTGAGCCCTGAATGCTGTGTCCTTCACAGAGCAGGGGGTTGGACAGCAAGGGCGGGGGATCTCTGATAATTGAGAGTGCCTTAAGGAGGGTCCTGGTATTACATCTGATCTAGTGATTGACTGTCATGGATGCCAGTCCTATTCCTACCCTCTCTTCTGGCATTCATGCTCCAGGATCCTGCACAACTGCCATTTCCCTGCCCTTTGGCTTGCTTGCCTGTTTCCCTGTAATTTTCTTCACAGACTCTAAGGATGTGCAAGGCTTCCTGATTGGGGATCACAGTGAGTTCTTTAACAAAGAGACAGACCTATTAGCACAGGTAAGAGCTGGATATGCATGAGTAACAGGGAGACCCCAGGCTGCTGGGGTTACTGAGACAGTGCCTCGCCGGCTGGGGCTCCTATAGATTTCCTGATAGCATCAGATGGCTGTGCTTAATTGCTGCCCAGGCAATCAGTGGGTTCTCAGGGATGAGAAACAGAACAAGCAAAGAACCCCTCTGCTCCACACTGTGAGACACCAACCAGTTACCTCCTGTCTGGATTCCCCAGAACCAGGCAGACAAGGGCATCCTGAAACAAGCCCAGGGGATAACCAGGTTGGCTGGGGCTGGAGCACCAGACACACCAGGAGAGAGAGCCATCCTCAGCTACCTAATGGGAGGGTGGGGAAGGCAGAGCCAGATTCTTCCTGAGATGCATGGGGACAGGCGGAGAGGCAATGGCACTAGGAAGAACCGGGACAATCTGGCACTGGCACTGGGAAACAGGACAATCCTGTTAGATACAAGGAAAACTGTTTTCCTCATGAGGGTGATCAGGCACTGGACCAGGGCCCAGAGAAGCTGTGGAATCATCTTCTTGGCAAGATCAAACCTCTGCAGGACACAGCTTCATGCCCTGGTCCTGTTAGCCCTGCTTTGAGCAGGTTGGGAGCAGATCCCAGGGCTCCTACTCTCCTGCTGCCTTTATGATGCTATGGTGGCTCTTGAGAGTGTGTGTGTGTGTGTGGGGGGGGGAGCAGGCAAGGCTGGAATGGGGGCCCCTGAGTATGTGCTCTGGGATGGGGTGCTGCCCAGGTGCAGTGGGAGAGGCAGACTGCATGGGGTGCCATGCTTGTGCTGGCTACTACCACCCTGCCCCATTCCCCTGTGCCAAACCTGGTTCAGGCCAGTGTGAAGAATCCTCACAGCGGGGGGGGGGGGGGGGGGGGGGGGGGGGGGGAGGAGGGCACTGTGGGAATGCTGGTATCAAAGGAGCAGGTGTGTGTGTAGGGGTACAACTGGGCCTACAGCAAAGAGGAACTTCTTTTCCCTGCAGAGCCCACAGATTGCTTTCTCTCAGGAGGACTTTGTGAAGAGCATTCTGCCCTCCCTGACAGAGCTAGACACAGTTCTCTTCCTCTTCACCCTGGATGGTGAGGCAAGACTGGGGCCAGAGGGGCAGCTGGCAGCACTGGGGACACTGTGAGCAAGGGGGGGGGCAGCTGTTGGTGTTGCTGGGGATCTGGGAGGATGGCAGACAGGGAAGCTGAGTAGACAGACAGCTGTGGGGGGAGGAGCAGATTCCCCCATAGCATGTGTAGGGGGAGTATAGTGTGGGTGAGGAGTGCATGTATGCAAGTGGCACATGTGTGGAGGGAGGTGCATGCATGCATGTGGGCAGGGATGAGTGAGAAAGGGTCATGCATGTCAGGGTGCCTGCATGTATGCTTGCAGTAAGGGCATGTGCATATGTGTGTGTGAGGGACATGCACAGCAAATGCATAGCTGTGTGTGTATCTGTGTGTAAGGGACATGCCCATAGGGGTGCATACCTGAGGAATCATGTGCATGTGCAATACAAGAGCTTTGGGGGAGTAAGGGGCATGTGCACGCATGTGTGAGGCGCTGTGGGTGTATACCTGGACCATGTGTGGGCATGCATGTGTGTATGCATGTGCACGCATATGCACAGGCTTATTTCTGTTTGTATGGACTGTGTTTATATATATGTACAGGGCACATTTGTGTGCATGAAGTATGTGTGGGTGGGTATGTGCATGTGAGTTGGGAGGGCATGTGTGAGTGTTGTACACATGGACCTCATGCATGTGTGAGGGATTCGTGTGAGTGTCTGTATATAGACCCTGTGCATGTATGTGAGTGTGGGGACACAGGTGCAGGTGTGAAGATTACATTTGGATGGATCCTGGGCATGTGCATACATGTGAAGGCTGTGTTCATGTACACAAACATGCAGGTTGCTTTGGCTGAATCTCCTGGAAATGGGCTTTTCCCTCTCTCTAGTGTTTTTTTCTCATAGCTAATACTGAACTCTCTGTTCCCATCTCTCTCCTTGTCACAAGATGACCTTGCTGAGGTGGAGGAGCTTGTGGTTCAGGTGAAGGAGAAGACATCAAACATCCAGGGACTGTCTCATGCCACAGTTGGGCAGTATCTGCCGGTAAGAGAAAATAAGACCTTGCCCATTGCAGCCTTTGAGGCACAGCACCACAGGGCATGCCTGTGTTGCTGTAATCAGACTATTTAACAGATATGCTGTGGCAAAGGCTGCACAAGATACCTTTATATTAGTACTGCCTTGAAATAAGAGGCAAAGAGAGATTCTTGCCCCGGGTGCCACGGCCCTGGGGCTGATCTGACCTCTCTTACTTAGGTTCCCCTGGGGACCAAAGTGGCCACATGCTGGTATGCTCTCTACTGCCCACCCTTTGGTGTTTGTTTGTCATTGTCATTTGAGATGTGGTGGGAGTGCTGGCACATGTTCTCATCCTCCCACTAAGCTGCTTTGTGCCCTCCACGCCTCCATCCCACTCCCTACTGCTGTCAGCAACCTGTTGGGCAATACCAAGGTGTCATTGCTCCACCTTCCCCAAATGCTTTTGTTCCTGGCTCCTGGATGTACCACCTGGGTAAAGTCACTACAGAACAAGCAGCTGGATTGCCCTGCTGTATGAGCAGCTTCTTCTCTCTTTTTTTTTTTTTCCCCACCAGGCCTCCCTCAAGAAGCTGTTCCCTACCATCATCAGCATCATGTGGCCCATACTGTTCCTGGAGTATGAGGGGAATTTTATCCAGGTACCACCCTCAGGCTGCTTCCCTCCTCTGACGGAGATCATGTTTATGTGTCAGGCTCAGGTCATTGCCACTGGGCCAAGTCTGCAGGGAGATTTCTGATATGCCAAAGGGCCAACACAACCCTCCTGCCTAAGCAGGGCAAGCCTGTGCCCCGGGGAGCATGGGCTACAAGAGCACCACAGGGGTTATCACACTGCAGCTGACTTGCACTGGGCAGGTGAGCCTCCTGCACAGAGCCCCACACTGCCACTCCTGTGCCTGGACATTTACACTTTGGCCACAATCCCCCCAGTTGCTGAGAGTTAGAATCAAGCTGAGGTGCCAGAGCCATTGCAGATGTAGACAGTGCTGCTGCAGTGCCTTTCTTGGGAAGGATGGCACCGGCCATCAGCCAGCTTGTCTTGTCCATGGTCCAGTACAGCTCCTAAGCCCTGTGCTGTCCCATGGCCCTGGCTTGTATCCAAAGAGAGTGATGGGTGCAGAGGTGGTTGAAGACCATGCTGGCAGCCTTGTTCCTCTATTTTGCACAGAAGTTCCAGCGGGAACTCAGCACCAAGTGGATTCTCAACACAGTCAGCACTGGGGCCCATGTCCTGAAAGGCAAAATCCTCCGCAACTGTATGGTAGACTTGCGAATCAGCAACTCCAAGCTGTTCTGGAGGGCAGTGTCCATCCTGCAGGTATTGAGCTCCTGGGCAACACTCTGGTGAAAAGTAGAGGTCTCCATGTCAGGGCCCTGAAGCCAGGAAACAGAAGGATCTCTGGTCTGAGGAGAGAAGAGACCAAACTCACTGTAAGGAAAGCAGAAGGCCAGGCTGCTCTCTAGGAGGATGGTGCCCCAGGCAAAGCCCTTTGTTCGCTCTGGCAGTTTCTGTTTCTAGTGCCATGGAGAGGATCCTGGCTCTGATCCCAGGAGACGTCTAGAGGACCTCTGACCAGCTCAGCATCCAGTGCATTTCTGGTCTTTGGAGCCCTGCCAAGCTGCAAGTTGAGGAGGTAGCAGAAGGGAGGTGGGACAACTCTGGGCAGAGCCAGAAAACTCCCCTCACAGTTCACTGCTTGGCCTTACCAGGGCTCTGAGCGGTCCTGAGGTTTGCACAAGCCCCCTGACAGTCTGAGGGTTCCTGAAACAGGTTGAACCCAGGGCCAGAGAGGCTGTGGGATCTCCGTGCTTGGAGACAATATCAGCAGCACATGGCCCTGAGCAATCTGCTCTAACTGGACCTGCTTTGATCTGGAAGAGTCAAATTAGGGGCCTAAAGAAGTTCCTTCTTGCCTAAGTTATTCTATTCTGTTGGCTCCATGAGGCAAATGAGATGCCTCATTGTCTGATGCTGCAATATCAAGGCAATGAAAATCATTCAAGCGCCCAGAGAACTGTCACAGATTGGTTATTGGCTGTGCCAGCTGTGCCTTTTCCACATTGTCTATCTTGCTTGTACATATGCATGGACACATATGGACATTCATACAGACATAGGCATTACTGTCTGTGGCTGTGCTTCATCTTCACTTTCCACTGCTTCTGTCCACTCAGTGTGGGCCACCTCTGTGCTGCCTTTAATGTGTGGCACTCTCCTTGCAGCGGTTCACAGGGCACACACAGGCCAGATGTCTGGATAGCCTCCTGCAGGTCATCTATGACTCTGAGGTGCTGTTAGATGACCTCCGTGGCAAAGAGATCTCTACACACATTGTGGTAGCAACAGAAAAAAACAAGGTAATTGGGATCCTGTTCACCACTCATGCTTCATCCCTGTCTTCAGGGCACAAGATACCAGGTAACTCAGCCCTGACCCTGCTTTGCCTGGATGCTTTCATGCCAGGCATGAGTTAAATACGGTATTGTGTGCAAAGGGTGGGAATTGGCCTTTGAATGCCAACTGGAGCAGAGAAGCTACCTGAGAAGAAACAGTGGAGAAGCACCAGTAAAGCCTTTCCCTGGCAGACCTGGGATATAGTACCAGTGAGCAAGAAGCCCTTGGTTCTTGGACTTGAGCTGTTTGTATCAGGGCAAAGGGGGATCCATATAGCACAACATGATGCATGAGTGCTACTGTCCCCCTGTTTGTCTGGGTAGTCAAGGTGGTCCAGCAGATGACCAAGGTGGTCCAGCCCTCTCTCCTCTTATTGCAGGTTGTCCCCACAGCTCTTCTATGCTTGTTGAGGAACTGTTCAGTGCAGGAAGCCCGAATGCGCCTGGACACCTCCCACTCCATCCGTGCTGCCATTGAGGCTTCACTGAATGCCCCAGGGCGCAAACGAGGAACAGATAAATATGATGCTGCAAGCAGGACCACATAGGAAGCATCATCCTGTCTCCAAGGAGACTCATAGAGGAGGATTTTGGAGTTTGTGTTGGTCCAAGCGTATGCTTTGGCTGGGCAGCCCTATTGTCTTCCAGCTGAGGAGTGTCTCTGATGCCTTGAACAAGAGCAGTAGCTGGGTGTGGTGAATGCATCTTCACAGCTCTTGGGTATGGGTTGGTGTTCTGGAGTCTTCTGCTTTGACCTGGGTTCCCGGTTTTTCTTCAGGTAAAGTGAAGCAATCCACTGTCTAGGGGCCTGCTATGAGGGTTAAAACCTCACTGATACCCCCAGCTATTCTGGGACAATCCAAGTTGTAGGCTGTAGGGTGGGCAGAAGCAGGGGATTGTGTCAGGGACGGATTTAGAGCTGTAATCTCCTAGAAGAGCAATTGTTCTCCCTGGATATGTAGGAGAAAATGACACAGGAATGGAATGGACAAGCTGAGTCAAGCCTTTGCTGTCAGGACCAAAATGCCTGGTCCTAAACTGGCAAATGAACCGGTTAAGATCCTCCATAAAATCCATTTGATTTCTCATTCCTTCTTTTAACACCAGAAGACTTTCAAACCTTGCTCCTTTGACATTTGTATCTCTACTACTTGTTTTAGCCTAAACTCATTCATAGCTAGTGAACACTGACTCCAGCCCTGATACCTTGAATGAACAGACAGAAATCACGTCCTCTCACCTAGTTCTGCTGGGTCAAAGCTGGACATCCCTTGTAATGCAGCCAGAATTTCTCCTAAGTTCACATAGATGCTGGAAGGATGTGTTCCCCTTTGACTTCATTTCTTTTGAATGTGCTGCAGTAGTACTTATACTGTAGGTACAACTGTACCAAGGCCTTGCACCACAACATTAATATTCTGTCTGATCTGCTCCTCTCATGGTCACAGTGCAATGCACAGACCAGATAGGTGAACACACTGTCACTGGATACCTTCAAGATTAGTGTTGCTACCACACACCTCATTCAGTTTCTGGCCAGTGCTGCCCTTACTCATGTGACTGGCGGCATCAGGAACACAGGTCCTCTAAACTGAATGTTCAAATGGGGTCAGATGAACTGTACCCTAGGGAGCCTGTTCCTTCTTGGCAGTAAAGGGAGCTCAGGGTGGCCTAGTCAGCTGTCGATATCTGCCCCATGGCTGCTTAATGTGAGGTGACCTGAACTCCACATCACACTCCTCCTGAGAGGACAAATACTCTCCTGGTCCCCTCCTCTCCAGCTCTCAACTGCTCAGTCTCAGTCTAGAATTGAAATAGCTCTTACAGCTTGCCATATGCATGATGATTGCTTGCACAGTGGACATTCACCTGATGACTTCATTCCTTCACACTAGGCAGTTTTTTCTGTATGCCATGCTTGCCTCTGATTTGAAAACACTTCCTCCCCGTCTTCTCGTCAAAGTCACTAACTGAGACAGTAAACAAGACTGGACTCAAAATGATGATTATGGAACTTGTTAGCTGCATCTCACTCTAGACAGCTACACCGTTGGCATCCCTTCATGGCCTGCTCTCCACTCACAATTTTGAGCCTGTCTTCCTTGGCTTTGATTTTAGTATCCCTTTTGGCACTGTAGCAGCTTTTTTACTGAAAGCCAAACAGACCAGATAAAAGGAAAAGAAGGTGTTTTTTTTTTTTCCTGTAGAATATTGGCTTGCTGATCAAGGAACATTCCCTCTTCAAGTTCTGTTTTTCTTCTGACTTTCTACTTAGACAGCTGCTATAGTTTGTCAGTGCTCAGCCTTTTGAAATCTTAGCCCCAAAGCTTTGCAGTAGGCCAGGAAAGAGCAGGCCTTTACTTCTACTGTAAAGGCAGGCCTGCTCTTTCTCCCCTCTCCCATGTTGCTGGGGCCTGCTACTTCTTTTATGTTGGCTTTGGCAATTGTGGCCGCAGGATGCAAGCTGACCTGAGGGCAGGCCTTTGAGCTGTTGTCAGGCAGGCAGTATGAAAGCATATCTGGGGGCAAAATAGCAGGAAGCATTTTTGTGCTGCTTCTACAGCTCAGTTTCAGCTAATCGGGAGCCAGTGTCAGCTACAGACCACCTTTTGTCCATCATTTCCCTTAATCTAAGTTTAAGTCAGCACTGGCAGGATGGGCAGCAAGGTGGACTGCTTGTCAAATCCACATCTAAAGCAGCCTTGCCTATTGGTTAGTGATGGTAGAGAGCTCCTGCATCAGGGATCTCTGAAGAAATGCAGCCTTCTATTAGCAGTAACTGTCTTCTTCTTCAGGGGTCAGAGCAGACCAACTGGCCTCACATGAGGCTAGGCTGCTCCAAGATTGGGAAGAAGAAAGCATGTGTGGATTAGTGTCCTGGCAGCACTGGGGTGCAGTATGCTTTTTCTTTTTGGTCGGGGTTGGGGGGGGGGAGGAGGCGAAGGAGGGGGAGTTAATGATGCTATTGCCAGAGCCTTCCTTCTGCTTGATCGTGCTTTTTAAAAAAAAAAATAAATAAAGTTCCATGCTTGTTGAGTCCCATCTGTTTACATGCACCCAGCGAAAGCCAGTACCTCTAAACTACACAACCAGCCACAGCACTGCCCCTCCACTTGCATCCTGATAGAGACAGGCACACAAGGCTCAGTGGTCTCTCTGCTGTTGCCTTTGAAAGTTTGTTATTTCTAGCTCTCCCTAGATGCTTGGATGCCTCTGCCCCACCTCTCCCTGCTGTTGTGCTCCATGAAAACTGGCACCCTAGCCAGGGGCTGCATCTCCTTCCACAGCAGTGACTGTGAGAACTGGCAGCAGGAGCATGGGCACTATCCCAGAATAAGACAGGGAGGGGTCATATGCCCTGTTGGACCAGAGTGGATTTCATGCAGTGCACATGTGCCCTGTGTTCTCCAGAAGCTGAAGTGCTTGAATAAAGTCTTTACCAGAATAATTAACTGACTTTTGTTACCTGCTTCTGAAGAAAAGCAAAGCAGCTCACTTACGAGGTACAATCTCACTTGACCAATAAATGCCTCTGATGTAGGAAAACTATGAGCCTAATGCAGATAGCTTTTTAGACCAAGGTGTCAGACCTGTCTGATACAACATGCATAAAAGGGGCATAAAAGAGGATACTGTTTTAACTGAAGCATCAACAGAGGCACACAGTATAGCCCTCCCCCACTAATCTCACTGTTAACTCTGCTGTATTTTAATTGTAGAATTATGGAATTAATCTACTTAACTTTGAAGACAGCTGGCTTTCAGAGCCAAACATCACATTAAGAAATAAATAATCCTGTGCCTAGCAGCAATCTCATTCCTAGCGTCACAGCCAGGCAGCATCCCTGGCCAACATCATCAGCCCTTCAGTTGGCCACTTCCCACACAGGTCACCTAGCAAACACCAGGAATTAAAGGCTCCAAGAGTTGGTCCTGAGCCCTGGCTTCCTCCCAAACTCACCGCAGCTGCACAGCAAAACATCCATGTTACACCAAATGTTACTGGGAAAAAAAAAAAAAAAAAAAAAAGACACTAAGCAGTGGAAAGAGTGGAATCAGTGGAAGAGCTTACCTGGCAAAGGTGTGGTGTCTTTACCACTGGAGATTAAAAAAAAAATGTTGGATACAGTCCTTCAGGAATTAGACATAGTTATATGTTTGATATGTGCTGCAGTTATTTCACTCCTGTTAGCCGCACATAGCAGTTGCGCTGTTTCATTCTGGCTGGAATAAGCAACAGGTATTGTCTTTGTGTAAGGTGCCTGTTCTACAGTTCCTGCATACCTGGACAGAACAGCTCCATTTTTTGGACATTCTGTCATTATTAAAACAGCTACAGAACTCTAAAGCTACTGCACTGGAAAACTTGCAGAGGTGACTGCTAGATGATCATCTGAGAAGATCTCTGAATTGTTATGGTTTTTAATGATTCATGGAATAATCAGAAAATCCTTGAGGCTTAAGGAAAATAAACAAGTAATCTCTTTTCCTTTGCAAGAAAACAAAACAAAACAATTTTAGCGTTTTGCCAGTATTTCAAAAAGGGCAAACTGAGTGGTCAGTGTTAGTACAGCTAATCTGTCTGAAATCCATCGCAGGCAAAACAACAGAAGAGTTGACACTGTAAATAACATTGTAAGGACATTGTAAGTAATCAATGTGGTTTCACAGAAATTAATTTTTGTAAGAATTATTTTTTAATTAAATTACAAGTCTGTGTTGGTAAAACTAGCTATTGACGTGGTAAATTTCTGTAAGGCATTGCTCTTGGCTCCATGTGCTTTTCAGTGACATACAAAGATCAGTGGAGCACATAATAAATGGTGGTTACTAATTGCTTACAAAGAAATAATTGTAAATAGAATTTGTCCTAGAGAATCCCAGAGTCTGTAGCTATGTCACATTTTTATCGATAATACTGATGAAAGTATAAAGCAATTGCCAAGAAAATCTGCAGATTAAAAAAGCTGATGACAAATGGAAGCAATGAAGAAGTTAACTATACAATAAAGTTTTACGAAACTATTGCTCAGCCAAAAAAAAGTTACTGAGGTCTATGCTAGAATAATTCAGTGAAATACTTTTTTTTTTTCTTTTACAAAAGGCACACTAGTTCATCATGTTGCTGTCTGGACTTAAACCCTGGTTAAATTGTATTTATAGAAAGAAAGTAGGCCCTCAAACCCAATTTGAGATGAATTTAAATTAGAGTGCTTAAGAGAACAGATCGCTAACTGGATGTAAATATTGTAATGCAGTAGTTAAATAAGAAAAGAAACAGTAGCTAAAAGCACAGAGATGTTATTATTACACTCTACATAAAACAGACCCGTTCAATCTAGCTGTCTCTGGACTTAAAAAGCCAAAAAACACTATTGAATATACAAAATGTCAGCAAAGAACCAAAAAAAATTTTTTTTTGAGAAAATTATTTGGACTTAGACTAGTAAATCTCTTTAGTTCATATAGCAAATTATGTGTGTAGTTAATTATGTCTACAAATATGCTGGAAGAAGTTTCTGATAAAGTAAGGCTATCTAAGTAACCTCGACTGAGCAGTATGAGATACAGAGGCTGAAGTTAAAAAGTCCTATGAGAAGTAAGGCACATACCTTTTAGGGTAATTAACCACTGGAACAACTATCTACTGCCTAGCTGGTTTCGCTTATTTTTTCCACATCAAAACTGGATCTTTTTAAAATATGTACCTCACAGAATCACAGAATCAGTAAGGTTGGAAGGGACCCCTGGAGATCATCTAGGCCAACCTCCCTGTTCAGCAGGGTCACCTAGAGCATGGTAGACAGGGTTGCATCCAGGTGGGCCTTGAAGATCTCCAGAGGAGGAGACTCCACAACCTCTCTGGGCAACCTGCTCCAGTGCTCCATCACTCTCACAGTGAAGAAATTCCCCCTCACGTACTTGCTAGAACAGAAGTTATAAGAGCAATGCCAAATTTGCCAGGGTAGGATGTTTCACTGATTTGCAAAAAGCTAGGCTACACCTATATACTGAACTGCTAACAAAAGGAGCAAACGGTAGAATCTTGGATGCTTAAAGGGTAAATGTAACTGAGCATGTTAGCTTGTGGTTCAATTAGCTGTTGTTACAGCCACATTTAACAGCACTGAGTACACACAATGTTCTCTATTTCCTAATACAAACAGCTTCCTTGAGGCTAGATTTTCCCATGCCCTCAGATCAGTATTTTAGGGCACTGCTGCACTCATGTCCGGCAGCTTGCCTTAGTCCATCAACAATAGGAAGCAAGTGCTCCTGAACAGACCACACTCCTCAGAAACACAGCCTGTGCTGGTGCGGGATTTGTCACATCTCTTCTTGTAGGCCTGTATTGCCCAGCATCTCCTATTCGTGCAGCAGTGCCACCAACACTCACCAGCTCAAGTCACTCCAGCAAATGACCTGCCATAACACTAATGGAGGCAAATATGGATGGATGACGGATGGACTGTTGGATAATGATTTTCTTGCTGCATCACGTTACATGCAAACCTACATTGTTGATATAACTCCACAAAATCCATATGGTAATGACAAACTAGTAGCCCTAGAAAACAGTGCTGATCAGTAACTCATAAGCGACAGCAAACAGGACTCTTGACTGAAATCCACAAAGAAAAATCTTCTTTAATACTTGGGTTTATGTTGTTGCCCATCTATTGGGTAGGAAGGTAGTAAACATGCATGGTTGAAGTACAGCTGTGTAAGGAGAAATGGGGTAAGAGAACTTAACAGCACCAGTGGGCACGCACAACAGTCTAGCTGGGGTATGCTGTGCAAGTATGGTTGGTGCCAGGAACCACATACCAAATGGACAAGAAACCACATTCTCACACTGCTGATGCTTTATTTTGCCTTATTCTGATCTTGCCCCTCTTGCTGCAGGCCTTATACTCTGCATGGAATCCAAATATTTGTACTGTTAGCGTAGCACTGCAACCATGGCGATGATCGGTCCCAACGGCAACAAAACTACTGCATTTAGATCACAATGGAGCACCACATGCTGTCTCATTGTCATACAGGTGTTAATCCACATGAGATGCAGACAACGGTCAGCTGTAGTTTGCTTTGCCTTTTTTTGTATAGAAGAAGCAGCTCTTGAGAACACTTTGGCAGCTGTACAGCACTTCCACTGTCAAGGCCAATGTGATTATGCTGGTAAAAACACATACACATAAATCTGTTCACCACGCACCACATGGGCTTTCCTGTGAATCTCATCACTGGTAGCTTTACCAGGTGAGTCTGAAACAGCACAAGCTGCCTTTCAAAGACCAATACAGACCATCTTATTGTATTAGTTCCTGGGAATCTCTGAAAGGCTAGCGAATCTCTAACAAAAGGCTGGATAGTCCTTATTCCCCATGGGACTGGAAGACTCTCTACATACATTCAATGGCCAGTGCTACAGAAGACAGATGCCAGAGGAAACATCAGGTTTCTGACAAGGGTAATAACGATGTCCTATATCACTCCTGAGCAGACCAGAGATCATATCCTACTGGCTGGTGCTGAGCCTGGTCACCCGAATATGAAGTACAGGCAGTGTCTTGTGCAACATTCTGGAGCGCATGCCAAGAAGGTATATGCTCTTCTGTGGCACCCTTGCCAATAACAGACAGGACTGAGTTACAGGGCAAGCTAAAGCCTTTGCATTCTGCACAACGATGCTCAGTTTGTGAGCATATTGTGCAAGAAAGAGGATTTCTCCCTCAAAGAGATCTAAACACAGTGCTAATCAGCCTCTTATATACAGAGAACTGTCACAACAAAGAACCCCGCTCTCACCCATCAGAGGAAGATGACAAAGCAGAGACAGCTGCTACACTGCAAATTACTAAACAAGCAACTAATGTGACCCAAACTGAGACTGTAATTAGGGCACGAGCTACACTGGCTACATACACTGCTAGTGCCACCATCCAAGGGAACTACACCAGGAGAGGCAGTCTCTGTACCACAGCTTTGGTTTGCAGTCTCTCACAAATGACCAGACGCAACAGTTCCAAAATCAAGGTTACGGAAGTCATGAGTGGAAATCACAGTCCCAAAGACATTCAGTTGCTTATGTTAGTACTGTAGGTTGTGAGCCTGACAGAAGCGGGGCTTGTAACTGAAAAGCTTTGGGATTACTCCTCCTTTTTCTCCGGGGATTTACTTTCGGCCTCGTTTGCGGAAGGTTTTTGGAAATTCTGCTCTCTGTGCAACTTGAGGCTCTCCCTCTTCACTGCTCTCACTCTCATTCACCCGCTGTAGGCGACTCCTCTTACTCTTCCTTATTCTTTCAACTCCAACACCGGGGAGTTTCCTTGCTGACAGGGACCCAGTTTTCTTCTTTCTACCTCGTGTCAAAGTACGTTTCTTCCGTTGTTTCCTCTGCTCTTCTTCCCTTTGGCGGATTTTCATTAGCTTCTCAAAGCTTTTGGTGGTTGTTGTGTTCACATCAAACCAGTCCTGAAGGGTTTAGAAGGCAATAGGTTGGTACTGACAGTGGAAATACCATACCAAGTCTATCAGGGCTCATCAGAGCAGCCCGTGGGACAAGAGTTTGTTGAAATATTGGATCTGGAAAAGTAGCTGACTAACAAAGCTCTGTTCTTTAAAGTCACATATCAGGTGTCACTTTGCTCCAGAGGAATCAAATTTGATTTAGTGATTGGCTCGCTAATGGCATGGGAAGTGCTGAAAAGCTGAACTGAACAGCAGCAGCTTGGGACAAGACATGTGACATGATACAGCACTTGCTTCCCAAACAAATGCGTAAGAACAGCTGTATTTAAGCACATCAAAGGCCATTCTAGCCCAGGACCCTCTTTCCCACAGTGAGCAAGGAAAGAATACAACAAGGCAAGCATCTAGCATTTCCTTCCCAAAACACCCTTCCCATCGCCAACAATCTAGGATTTGGAAACTTCCATTCTGCCTGCCTTACCTCAGCATGCACAGAGTTGATGTGATACTTGACCCCACTCTCTGAAACAAATTCCTTTTCACAAAGGAGACACTTGTATTTACCAGCCACAAAGTCTCCCTGGCGTGAAAACAAAACAAAAAAAAGAAAAAAAAATCACCTATTACTGCCTAGAAGGCTGATGCAACTATACATTATACTTCAATCTTGGACAGATATAACCCATCATTGAGAAGCAGAATGTCTTATTCATTCCAGACTAAATGCTGTAGCAACAGAAGCACTGACATTACCAACAAATTATACCCACAAAGGATAGAATCACCCTGCAAGATATTGCAAGGTCTCTAGGACTGTACTTGGAAAAAGTGCTTTTGTAGCTGTGAATCTACAGGCAGGACTGCAACTTCAATAAAATATATGACATGAAGATGTTCCCTCCTTGCCTCAAAAGGTGCTTGCAATAGCAGCCCCATTAGCACACTGGGAAGCACACAAATTGGGAAGAACTCAGACTAGGGAGATGGCAGGACAACAGCTTAAAAAGGAGATATCCAAGGGACAGGGCAGGCAGTCTATAGGTACAAAAGAAAGTAAGTACAAAAATGCTACCAACCAACGTGCATGTGCCGAGGTGAGATTTGAGTCCTGAGACACTGCCGTATACAGATTCACAACCCTGAAACAGGAGAAAAATGCATGTGTCAGCAAAACTCTGGTAAGGAATCTCTTCTTCCTGCACAAGAAAGTCTTACCCTCTGGAACACTCTTCCCAAAGACTTAAGAGGGGTAGAGGAAGTGAAATACCAAGTCCTACAAAGCCAAAAGGCTTGTAATAAAAACTCTTTCTCCCTTCCTCTATAATTAGATTTAGTGCACCCGTTAGACTCTACTGCAGGGGCCTGTAATTTTTTCACTGCTAAGTCAAACTTTCACCCACATCAGCTTCTAGCTGGATGTGAAGCTGTATCAATCTGACACTAACTTGCTAGCCCTGAAGTGGGCAGATACCTCCCCAGAGGGATCATCCCTAGGGCAGCAGTCCAAACAGAGTCTTGGTTATATTAAGTGACTACACTGAGAAGGAGCAGAATTTCTCTCCTCCAGACAGAGAGACAAACTGCAGTTTCAAGGCTGTTTAAAGTTGTTGGCTCACACACGCCTGAAATCCATCCCCTTTGAGGTTTCAGAAAGACTTAAGGGTTACCTGGTTTGGACAGTGAACTCTTCGGTACATCTTTATCTCTGTTTTCCATTTGCACAGCACATCTTGACTAAATGTAGGCAGTCCAGGACGAGTATATTTCAGCTGAGACAAAGAGATGGAATAAAAAGGTAGAAGAAATGCTAGCTACTCATAGCGTCAAGTAGGTCAAGTAGGTATCTCACTCTCTCTCAGGCTGTGAAACTGAAGTGCTATTTCTCCTCCTACCCTAATAGCCAAACGCTCAATAAATAACCTTCTCCTGTCTCACTGACTCTCTACAAACATGGCTGAATCTGGAAATTCCGTACAATCTCAGAATCTAAAACCTCCCACAATTTCGACTATAATTCCTCCAAATGTATTCATCCCATCGAAGTCATAATAGGAAATACTACTGCTTCATGGCAGTGACCTCAGTCTATGACTTCTGAGCAACATACTGCCTATAACTGCCTTCATTGCTTGTGCCCACTGAAAAATACTGCTACCACAGCAATAGTACTTTAAATTCTTTATAGCCTACCTTGCTAAGATACTAATAACCATGGCAATTGCTACTTTAGCAATACTATAGTCTAAGATGACAGAGAACACAAAATCTTATGCCCTACACAAGACATTACTTCCTCCATATTGATTTCCATGGGCCATTACATATTGGTAAAACTGGGTAGATGCCAGTGTAAGACTCCTCTGCTGTGCAGAAGATTCAAACTTTACACAGAATCCTTAAGGTCGTGCACCTTTCTATCATCTGGAATCAAGTCCTGCAGCACTTTCCTCTTGGGCCATTCTTTGGCCAGCTCTTCTCCAGCTAACTCATGGAGATAGTAGATTGCCACCTTTGCAGATCTCCTCTGAACTCTGCCTGTGTTACTTGGCTCCCGTTTTATTTCCTTCAAGCTCTCTGTTTTTCTCTCTTCATGGAAGAAAGTAACCTGCAAGGAGAAGCCAGAAAAGGTGAGCGTCCCTCACCAGTTCCTACTTCAGCTACTCTAAATACTGTGGATACTCATTCAAATGCCTGCCAGAAATACAGTTCCAGTTGTGGTTCACTGTCACAGACATGAGATGTCAGTGTTTCCTTCCAGCAAGACCGTGTATTTTACCAAAATCTGTTCATGGACACAGAAGTAAGGTTCTAACAGAGAGCTTTATGCAGCCATTGGCCTTGAAAGGATACCACATCTCTGTAAATTCCTCATGAAAAAGGACTGTTCTGCTCCAGTGTTTGGTCTTTTCAGATCAACAAAATTGTAATAGGAAGTTCTCACAAGTTAAACATGGTATCATCGTTCTTCCACAGTGCAGAAGTTAGGCTGGGGAAAGGTTTACTGCTACCACAGAGAGTTACTGTTAAAAACTTCATCCTAATGACAGAACAGGAACAGCAGCTGTCAGAAGGAAAGGGACGAGGACAGAGTACTCCAGAGAGGCAGAAAACGCAGAGGTTTGCTATCTCTTAATACCCATCCCAGTAGAGGACAGAAACCTATGTGGGTCTTAAGTCAGAATGGTCTGAAGTATATGAGGGTGTAATCACTATCACACAATCCTGGTAACTACGGCAATTGGTACTTACCGGCCCATGCTTAGATCGGAGATGGTAGACAAGTCCTGCCTTTGATTTGTATGCTTTTCCACAGTGATGGCATTTCATAGACATTTTCTCCAGTTCAGAAGCAGCCTTCCCACACTTTTTAGCATGATATAGGTATCCCATTATGCTGGTGAAGCTGCCTGTGCAGCCCTGTCAATGCAAAAGAAAAATCCATGGAGCAAATGCTCTCCCAGTGATTACAAGACCACTGTACGGAATCAACAATTTGCTGATCAAAGTACTATCATTTTTTTGCCAGACCAGAGACAATCAGGAAATAAACTTTTATGTTTGCCTATTCAAGTAGAAAACACTTGGGAAAGATTCGGCTGAAGCTGGAAGAAATTACTTCTTACAATTTCTTTGGAAGTAGTGGGGAACACAGAAAAGGCTCTTATACATGGTTGGCTGGTTGAACTGTCCTCGAGTCAGCAGTACTAGAGGGACTGTTAAATAAAACTTCCAGATATTCCTAGGATATGATCCATGTCTCAATCCATAGAAGAGTACAACAAGAACTCCAATGCTTTCCTGTGTAGATGTAGTAGGAAATTTCTTAGCCCTGAATCCAGTGATGAATTTGAGCCTGGGCTTGGGAACAGGACAAATCAAGATGCATTAGCAATTTTTTTATATATATTCTTAGATGCACTCATATATTCTGTGCTCCATCCCTTTCTCTAGCTCTAGTCAATCTTAGTATTTTCAAAAACTGAAGGCAAACTCTTGGAGTTAATTATGTATAAAAACAACTGCCCTCACAATCAATTAAGTCCAGAAGCACACATTAATAAAATACATTTGATGCATGCAAACAACAATCTAGTCTCCTCTCCATCCCCCTTGAAGACACCAATGCATCAAATACTCAAGGATATTTTACCACAAACTGAATTCTCTATCTTCTGGTTAATTATAGTGTTCTTCATACACGTATGACACTGCACGTTAAAATAATGGAGAGTGCTTGGCATCCCACATCTTATTTGGAAGACTATTTCAGAATTTCATTCCTCATGGGTGGTTAAAGAGTTTCTTTTGATTTAACAATCTGAATATATTCATTAACAGTTTATAATACTGTCAAAAGGTAAAATGTTTATCCCTTTACTTCTTCCTTGACATCTTCCACTGAATGTATTTAAAAGTCACATCCTTGCTCAATCTGCATTTACATATCTAGTCTACACAAGCCTTTTTAAAAAAAAATTAATCAAAAAGAAAAACTCTGTTTTAATCACTCTAGATTCCCCCTTCAGGGTCAGAAGGAGGATTTGACAGTCACAGAAGCTGATCTTCTTCCTATTATAAGCAAGAGAATGTCACACATCAAGTCATGCATGAAGCCCTAAAACTTCTAGTCAAGCTAGTGTTCACCAGACTTCCACATTGTTTAGTCAAGAGGTTATAACCAAGTCTCAGTCACTTCGACAATTCATTTTCTACGCTCAGTGCTTCACGTTTGCTTAGAGGAAATTTGCCAGGCTTCCTGCTGCTTTCCTGGTAACACAGCATCCCTACAAATTCCCTCAAGGGACTCCTGTGTCTTCAAAGCATAGCTATGGTCTTGAAACAAATCCAGTTTTCACCAGCAAAGCCACACGAAGTCATACAGCACTTTATACTCACGAAGTGCCTGCCACAGCTTACCTCCCTTGTACACTTCAGTTTTCCCATACGCTTCAAAACCTTCCGAAGGCGGTCTCGCTCACGCTGCTCATCTAATTCTCCACCCTCCTTCACAACTGGCTAAAGAAGGTCAGAGAGAAGAAACAGAAACAAAGGAGGTTTAGCAGTTCTTCTCACAGTGAATTCACTATTCAACACATCACAGAATTAAATGTTTAAAACTAACTAAATATCTAACACTTATGACTACAGAAATGTATGTAATACAAACATAGAATCATAGAATCAGTAAGGTTGGAAGGGACTTCTGGAGATCATCTAGGCCAACCTCCCTGCTCAGCAGGGTCACCTAGAGCATGGTAGACAGGGTTGCATCCAGGCGGGCCTTGAAGATCTCCAGAGAAGGAGACTCCACAACCTCTCTGGGCAACCTCTTCCAGTGCTCTGTCACTCTCGCGTTCAGGCAGAACTTCCTGTGCTTCGACTTCTGCCCATTGCCTCTTGTCCTGTCACATGGGACAACTGAAAAGAGCTAGCTTGTCCCCGTCCCCTTGACACCCTCCCTTCACGTACTTGTACACATTGATAAGATCCCCCCTCAGTCTTCTCTTCCCCAGGCTGAAGAGGCCCAGCTCTCACAGCTGTTCCTCATAGGGCAGATGCTCCAGACCTCTGATCATCTTTGTAGCCCTACACTGGACTCTCCCCAGTAGCTCCATGTCTCTTTTGGACTGGGGAGCCCAGAACTGGATGCAGGACTCGAGATGAGGCCTCCCCAGTGCTGAGTAGAGGGGCAGGATCACCTGCCTCGACCTGCTGGCAACAGTCTTCCTAACGCACCCAGCAGACCATTGGTCTTCTTGGCCACAAGGGCACATTGCTGGCTCATGGTCAACTTGTCATCCATCAGCACTCCCAGGTCCTCCTCTGCAGAGCTGCTCTCCAGAAGGTCAGCCCCCAGCTTGTACTGGTGCCTAGGATTATTTCTCCCTAGGTGCAGGAATCTGCACCTTGTTGAATCTCATGAGGTTCCTCTCCGCCCAACTCTCTAGCCTGTCCAGGTCTCTCTGAATGGCAGCACAGCCCTCACGTGTGTCAGCCACTCCTCCCAGCTTGGTAGCATCAGCAAACGTGCTGAGGAGGCACTCTGTCCTCTCATCCAGGTCACTGATGAATAAGTTGAACAGGATGGGACCCAGTACTGAGCCCTGGGGGACACCACTAGCCACAGACCTCCAACTAGACTCCACGCCACTGATGACAACCCTCCAAGCTCTGCCTTTCAGCCAGTTCTCAATCCATCTCACTGTCCACTCATCTAACCCACACTTGCTGAACTTCTCTAGGAGGATGTTATGGGAGAGTGTGTCCAAAGCCTTGCTGAAGTCAAGGTACACAACGTCCACTGCTCTCCCCTCATCTACCCAGCCAGTCATTCCATCATAGAAGGTTATCAGATTGGTTAAGCAGGATTTCCCTGTACCCGTGGGTGCATCCCATCACATATCTTTTAACATTTACTGGTCCTATCGTTTCTATTTATCCTAATTAAAGCTAAGAAGTTAAGCTGACTAACTGCCTGTAAGAATTATTCCGGTATGTTAAACTACAGTTCAAAATCTTCTCTCTCTCTCTCTGATGGCTATTGTGTATTATTTCCTATGTTATCTTACACTAAATATTATTCCATCTAAACTGACTAAGAAAATTTGGAATTGAACTACAGACCTATTTCTCAGGGTAAGAACATGCTTCCATTTATTTATTTTTGCTAGTATATCGGTAGCTTCTGAAATCACAGGTACTACCTAAAATAACAGTAGAGAATTTTCTAAATCTTCCCTTAACTTCTGAATGACCTTTCCAAAAGTTCTAATTCTTCATAACTAGAATAGGAGACACCATCTTCTTTGAAGTAACAGCAAAGAGGAAAAGTAGATCTTGTATCTTTACAATAAATAGCTGAGAAGTAAACTACTGCTTTTTTTACTTTTGAAGTATAAGGAATTAAAAACTAGTCTGCTCTGAGTATAGCAAAACTCCAACTTTCTGGCAAAGGTCTGAAAAGTTCACTCTAATATCATTTCTTCTGATTGTTCTATGTCTTTTTTGTGTGACATATTGCCAACCTGAACAGAAATTCAGCCCCTCTAAGACATTGCATGTCTACCATCTTGGATAACATATTACCACTTTTCCAAGTGTCCAGTCTTGCAAGAAAAATAACAGGTACACAAGACTTGAACAGCCACAACATTTGAAAAAACACACCATACTGAATTTCTGTGTGCATCAAGGAAAGAATAAAAGATTCTCTTGCCTCTAAGACTTCTAGACGCACAGTAGTTGGGTTACCTGATTGTTATGGTCTGCCATGACATGGTATTTCATCCCTCCCAAAGACTTCAGCTGCTTCCCGCAGTGATGACAAGTGAACATTTCCTACAAATAAACAAGGATATGGGGTGTGTATCTGCAAACCAACCAAAACACTGAGAGACTTTTTGGGGGAAAATGACAGGTGAGCAGAACATCTTACGTGGGCCTGATAAGAACAGAACAGATTCTATGAAGTCAAAACTTCAGGGAAAGAAGGAAATCCCTACATCTTTGTTCATTATCCAAAGCCTGCAGCAATAGCTTGAGCAAGAAACACCAACTGCAGCCCCTTAAATAGGTAGAAAGGACTATTGTTTAGAGAGATGATGAGTATTAAACTAATTTTAACTGCACTGCAAAACAATGTATAGGCTTTTCTATCACAAAGCTGGAAAAGAGTAAAGAAAACAGTGCTCATCTTTCTTATTCTCACCTGCCTGCAATTTGCCATATGTTTCTTCAGTCCCTCTACAGTCTTTCTCACAACAGCCCTGCATGTTGGACAGGTAACTCGGCCTTTGTCCCGAATTTCCAAAGACCATTGTTCTTCCATACTACCTGTCAAAACAGAGGATTTGGAATAGAACTGCAAATACAAAATATTATTTTTCCTTTTTCAATTTGCCCACGGAATTCTAAAAGAAAACTGGTCATGTGCTACCAAACTCCTGCCTAGCTGCATATCAACAATTTTATCCTGTTGGCAGCTTACATGTCATGTGACAAGGCTTACATCACTCCTTTGGGGAAACTATTCGTTTAAAAACCTCTTATTACTACTATCCCCTTGTGAGGGGAGCTCTTCTATATGTACTGTTTTCTGTTTGTTCATTTTCATTATATAACAACTTTAGCATGTAGGATAAACTATTCTTTAAGCAAAGAAGCTTTTCATGAAAGTAGTCACCAAATAGTTTCAGGACAAAGTCCACAATTCAATTCTACTAACAAAATCTTTAGAACTTCATTGATGTTGAACAGTGGTTTTGGCACTGCAGGTGAACAGAACTGTACCAACAGGCCAAGCTGCTCAAGAGCCAGGGAGAACTACCCTATCAGGCATGGTTTCCAGTTCCTGGCCCCTTTATGAAACAGCGAGGAGAGGTTTTAGCCGCAAGGATTATAAACTCTTGAAACTCCTTCTTCTCAGAAAAAGCAGCTTAACAGCCAGCTGCTTGAATTCTTACAATAAAAATATCTAAAGGCTTTTCTCTTTGCCAGGTAATAACAGGCAGGGGTTGTTCCTTCTCAGGCTGTTGAGGAAAAGTCAGTGAATTGAACAGCGCTGGGGAGAAAGCTTGAGTAGTTAGTGAGTGCTGTGAGTTATGTATATCAAGTCATTCCACTTGCAGATTCAAGGCTGATATTACATTTCCTACGCGGGACTGCTTGAGTCTCTGGCTAATAGGTTACCAGAAGAGTTGATTTGGCAGCAGCATCTACACTGTTATTTCTGGAAATATATTCTGCTGAGTAAAGAAATACACTTTTTTTCCTTTTTTAAGAGCTTTAGACTGAAACTGTTTCAGTAAGCTTTTGTTCCGTTCAAATGTGATTCCCCCCTCACAGTCCCATTACTGCAGTGATTTTAGGGCAAAAACATGTGGAACTATACTACTAGGCAGTATCTAGTCCCTCCAATATTGTTCTGCAATACTGACACAGCACCCAAAGGACAGCACCCATCTCTTCCCTAACAATAGTAAAGTGAACAAGAAAATGGAAACATAGACGCACAGCCATTGCTCAGACTTAACTTTCAGAATTGCATTTCTCTTACCTACTTCATAAACAATTCTGAACAACTGTTCCTTCTTACCTGTGCTATAAGTTTGTGGTTCTTTCTGAACACAGTGACCCCTTGTTTTTGGCTTTTGTTGTGCTCCAGCTTGCTGTTTTTTTCCTGCTGTAACATAAACAAGAAAGACCATGAGACTTAATTCTGCAAGCCTTTTATAAAAGCAAAGAGCTTGTCTAGGAGGCTGCTATTCATTTTATCTCAGGGGTGGGGGTCAGCAAGGAGCCACTTTCTCAGAGTTGTTCAAAGTTTTCTTTTAGTAATTTAAAAGTTACATTTCCTCCTCTTTCAAAATTGATAGCTTTATTTAACTAAGAAAAGGAGAAAAGGTTACAGTCAGAATTAGTTTGACACCTCCTGGCTGTTAGTAAAATACATGTATTCATCTGTAACAACTTGCATAATTTCCAGTAAACTCTCCTCTGCAGATTATTTTGAAATTGACAAACTCAGTATGCACAGATTACTTAGTTATGCAAGTCACGGGCATTTTTAATACTTCTTCAGTCAAGGTCTCAGCAAAGCCCAGAATGAAGGCTACATAATATATTCCCATTCTTATTTTCAGTTGTAATCTATTTTTTCTAGGACTGATAGACTGTAACAAGCTCAAACCTAGATGGAAGGCAATTTTAGCTCAGTTGGTTAGAGCGTGGTGCTGCTAATGCCAAGGTTGCGGGTTCAATCCCCATACAGGCTATGCTGAGGGTTGGACTAGATGATCTCCTGAGGTCCCTTCCAACCTTACCATTCTATGATTCTATTTAGGATCCAAGAGATATCTTTTTTTTTCCCCATAAAAATCCATCCAGATTTCTCCAAAGTATAAAAAAAAGGAAAAAAAAAGATGATAAAATTAAGTTCTATCAACTACAAAAAAACCTCTCACATCAAAGTGCTAAATACTTATTTTCAACTCAATGAGAATTCTAACTTCTTATTCCAAGATCTTATTCTACTTCCTTTAACGAACATAGCAACAGAATACCACAAGCAACACATGCCAAACAGATTTTGCCCTAATGCCACTGAAGATTGGCTTTGGTATAGGCTAGGAGCTAGGATGCCATGAATTCTTGCCCTATCTTTCACAGTAATTCACAACAATATTTCCTAAATAAGCCTCTGCTACAGTGTCTCCCAATGACTGCTTTTTAGGGGAAAATCTTCCAACCTTCTAACACTGTTGAAAGTCCCATCCAGGTGTTTGTAATCAGTATGATACACAACGCTCTCTTCACACTGAAACAAAGACACTGTTTGCTGTATGACTAAACCAATCTAATGGTCTGTTGACCATAAAATGGACTGTCCTATTCCCCTACTCAGTCTTTTTTCTTTAGGGTAAGCAACTCTAACTCTTTCAGTCTTTTCTCATGAGTGATGCTTTTTGTTCTCTTCTGCATTCTCTTTAGTTTGTTCACATTCTTCCTGAATTGCACTGTCCACTACTGGAAACAGTACTCCAAGCAAGGTCCTACAGTAGAGCAAAATTATTTCACACATCTTGAAGTCTACATTCCTTTTCCAATACCTCAACATAATGTCTTTTTTTCAAAAAAACATGATAATATTTGCCCCATCCAGCTTGTGATCCTAAGTCTCTAATCCTTTTCTGAAGAACTGATACCTAGCAGATCATTCTTTGTCTCTCAGTTGTGCAAATATTTCTTCCTAACTACAGCATCTTTCATCTTACACTCTATATTTCATCCTGTCTTTTACACTGTTTATGTAATGTGAAGACCACTTTGAAGTTTATCTTTTTTCCAACATACTTGCCATCTCTCTCAACTTTGTGCTGTCTACATACTTCCTGTTTTGTCCTTTTGACTGGGACAAATACAATGATTAGACTTGAATCCAAGATAGACTATGGAACTTCATTCTATACTTTTTTCTATTTTAGCAGCTAACCACTGATTTAATACACTTATCCAACGAAAGACCTAAGATAGCAACCATTCCTCCCTCTTCAATTTTATGGTAAAAGGAAATTAGGCTGATTGGGTGTGATTTGTTCTTAACAAACCCACATTGCTGTTATCATCTCCTCATCAATCTCCAGATGCTTACAAGTAGTTTGCCTCACAATTTAGTCCAATACTTTGGTGGAAACAGAAATGAAGCTGTCTAGCCTATACTTCCCCTACACTCCATTTTTCCTCTCTGTTAAAAAATAGGCTTGGACTTCAAAAGAGACTAAAACTAGAACAATCACCTCTCACTGTAAAATAGAAGGCAGGCAGCAGTATCATATAGCAAGATTCACAGAATCAGAAATAGAGGTGGGGAGACAGCAGAGAATAGTATTTGGCCAGAAAAGGAGTCAAAAGTACCTGAAGGCTTGTAACTAGAAATTATAAGTTATTTGTATTACCAGAAATCTTTTGCTTCTTCTTGGGGGAGTCTTTAAGAGCTTCATCTTCGCCTTGGTCAGATTTTCTCTTGCTTTTCAATAATACTTCTCCTGCTAACAAGTAAAAATGGAAATACTTAGTCTGGACAACAGTTTTGTGTCTGTCTGCTGTCTCAGTTTCTTTTCATTTTCATTACTTCTAAAGAAAAAAGTTGCTTTTTGTGCATCACCAGTGAGACAGACATTACCTTCTGAGTCAATAACTCTGAGGTACGCCATGTTCTTCAGCGGAAAAAATCCACAGCCTGCAATCCCCCAACAGAGAAGACATGGAATAAACAGTGCCGTAGCATGATTTGGGAAAATAGTAAGAGAGCGAGGAAGGAATACAGCTCCAGGAGATGAAGAAAGAGCAATAGGAAAGACTGATGTTTTGGCTCTGAGTCACATGAAAAGTTTGGAAAACAGCTCCTAGACCACAAAATCTGTCTCTTACATTGCTGTAGTAAAGAAGGGACATTCAATCTTGACCCCTCAAACCACTCCAAATCAGAAAATCATGAGAAAATTAAAAAATTAAAAAACATCCACAAAAAATTAATAGCTAGAAAAGCTGTGTACAATCCAGAGCACTGCTGGATGGTCCACTTTTGTACATTCTCAGTGTTGCTTTGTTGTGTTCTTAAAGCTGCCAAAGCATTTTCCTGAAACAGTGGGCAAAACCTTCAGACATACTTCTTTTATAGATGAAGCTGAGTTCAGTCATTAAAATCATTAATCATAAATCATAGTCAAGTCACTCATAACACTATGCAGGTTATGCAGACCTACTCTCACCAGGCAGAGAATTTTACCTAAGTTTCTCTCTCACAATATACAAAGAGCATTACCAAGCTTGGAATTTGAGGTTGAACTTTAGCAGGTCTTTCAGAAGTTATCCAATCTCTCATAAAAGAATCAGAGAGAAAAACAGAAGAGCCAAGAGTGATGAGTACCTCTTTTTCCTGAAGTTTTGTTAATGCTGTTTTTTATTCCTCTCATTTCCAACCAGTAAGCAGGCCTGTGAATTGTCCGCTTGCTTCTCAACTCTGTACTCCCATTCACTCGACTCTTGGATGAGGCAGAAGAAACATTGCTGGCTGTCTCATCACAGTTACTGTTCAGTCCTAGGACAGTAGTTTCCAGCTTTTCAAATTGCTTAGATCTGGAAAACATCAACTCGAAATCATATATCTGTATCTGTATGTATGTATGTATACATACAAAACCATAATGAATTGACAGGCAACATCTCTTTCATCTTCCCAAGCCACTCTTAAAAATTCACCTCAAGTTCATTAAATCTCTTGAGGTTTGTGAACAGAGATGTGCCAGCAGCATAAAACATCCTAAGTATTATTTTTCAATACCCCTTTTAGAGATTGGCATTAGAGAGCTACTCAAAAGCAGCAGAAAAAAATTCACCCTACCTCAACTCTTCAACAGCAAGGAGTAGGTGCAAGTTCATCTCAGTTTAAAAATAAACATTCATCCTTAAGCTGTCAGTGTGGAAGATAAGGACTCTTCTTCCAACATTTTCCTTCTCATAAAGTGTATAAGCCCCTTCAGTAAGTATTCCCAGAGTGAGAGCTGACACTACACGGTTAAACACTCAATACTAGTAAGAACTTTAACCAACAAGGCTTTCAACAATAAAGACAGCCTTATGACATATCCTGTAAACCACACTATATTAAAAATAATTTAGAACGTGAAGGCAGGAACACTGGTTTTATCTCTAGAAACCAAATGAAACTTTCCTTCACTCTTCTCAAATACTTCTCACAATCCTGAAATGCCCGGACATTTACACTAATATATATGACTGCAACAATTAACTCACTAAAAATGTCAAACAGAATCATAAGAGTCATAGAATCAGTAAGGTTGGAAGGGACTTCTGGAGATCATCTAGGCCAACCTCCCTGCTCAGCAGGGTCACCTAGAGCATCGTAGAGAGGGTTGCATACAGACGGGCCTTGAAGATCTCTAGAAAAGGAGACTCCACAACCTCTCTGGGCAACCTCTTCCAGTGCTCCGTCACTCTCGCAGTGAAGAAATTCTCCCTCACGTTCAGGCAGAACTTCCTGTGCTTCAACTTCTGCCCATTGCCTCTTGTCCTGTCACACGGGACAACTGAAAAGAGCTTGTCCCCGTCCCCTTGACACCCTCCCTTCACGTACTTGTACACATTGATAAGATACCCCTTCAGTTTTCTCTTCCCCAGGCTAAACAGGCCCAGCTCTCGCAGTCGTTCCTCATAGGGCAGATGCTCCCTCTGAAGCGGGCCCACATTTTCCCGAGTCCTCCTCTTGCTGCTGATGTATTTGAAGAAGCCCTTCCTGTTGTCCTTAACATTCCTTGCAAGACTCAATTCCAACTGGGCCTTAGCCTTCCTCGTAGCATCTCTACATACTCTGACTGCATTCCTATAATTCTCCCAAGTAGTCTGTCCTCTCTCCCACATTCTGTGTACTTTCTTCTTCTATTTGAATTTGACCAAGAGCTCCTTGTTCACCCATGCAGGTCTCCTGCCACTTTTGCTGCACTTCTTACTCATAGGGAGTAGATATTCTCTGAAAAAGTACTATTAATGTAAGAGGAGCAGAAGGAAAACAGAAACAATTATCAGCATAGTCTGTTGCTACCACAATCCACAGAGGGAAACAAATAGATCTCTCGAATGACAAATGTGATGGCGATCCCCAAAATACTCTTCCCTACCCAAAGCTGTGGATCTCATGTCTTAACACAATGGTACTGAAGTTAATAAGTTGGGGACAGACTGTATCAGGTAGGATAGCATGCACTATGTTTAAGGAGTGTAAAAGGCTGTTCAGAGGAATTCTCAAATTAAAGCCTTTCAGTTAAGACTTCTCATACTGAAAATGCATAGATATGAAATACCATTTAGTTCTTCAAGCTATAATTTCTATCTTCCTAGTGTTAAAACCCTTTAAAAAAAATGAAAGCTTATACCAGTTGAAGTGTCAGAAATGTGCTTTTCTAATGAGCCAATAAGCAAACTCAATTGAGATTCTCATCAGGCAAATCAGAACAGTTGCAGCTCTTAACACTGAAGCTATTATTTAAAAGGTCAGACATAGCTTTCCAAGAGGAATCTCTCAGTTTTTTCCTTGCCCTCAGTCAGACTTAACAAGAAATATTCACATACTTTTTGTTTCCCAGAGATCTCTTGACCTTCTGCTGTCTGTGATGTTCAGGCCTGGTATCCTAACAAAGTAGAACAATCCAGATTAGCAGTATTTTTTTTCTTCTTGCATATTTCGTTCTTCAGGTAAACAAAACAAACTGCACTTTTGAGATCTGTGTGCTATTCTCTGAAAGGGAAACTACTGTCTTCTGCAACAAGGAATTGTTTATCCCCTTCAACTCTAGCTGAATTAGAATAGGAATCAAAATAGGGACAAGGCCCTCCCCAAACCTCTCCCTGTATAAAATTCAATTGCTCCCCTTGCACTTAAGTACGATGGAAGATGCTCTGTCTCCAACTTACTCAGTGGTACCTGCTTTCTGCCTAGACTTTATCACATGATGAAAAGTATTTGAGATCCTAACCTACTAGATTTTCCATAGTACTTCTTTTTTCCTTAACGAAAGCAGTCTTGCTTTTTCCATGTCAAGAATGTTGCCTCTAGCCTCTTCTAAGTTTTCTTTTCATATTTTATCTCAATTACCTTGTCATACTTCATCGGCTGCCTGGATGTTTACTTTATCCATGTCTCAAAATCTTTCTTCCTTTTTAATAAAGGATTTTTGTCCTTTATTGCTCTCTACTTCTTATATTCTTATTAAGACACATAATGTAACAGATACTATC
This sequence comes from Rhea pennata, assembly GCF_028389875.1. Classification (NCBI taxonomy): domain Eukaryota; kingdom Metazoa; phylum Chordata; class Aves; order Rheiformes; family Rheidae; genus Rhea; species Rhea pennata. Next base: position 130,157,866 of record NC_084665.1, read on the forward strand.
GACAATCCTAAATCAACATAAAGGACCTGTCTCTTGTACAGTCCTCCCAGCGTATGGAGAATCATTTATCACCTTCTTCAAATACTAAGTGATTCAATCTCACGCTTCATTGGGAAACATAATACATAGATTTTACTGACTAGAAAACAAAATCAATGCATGGCAGAAATATGACATACACAAACTATGACCTAGAAACAGAGATAAAATTCTGTCACATATAAGAACAGGCTAAGGGACTGAAAATAAGGAATATGCATAAATGACCTACCTTCTTTACAGAAAGATGTAATACGCATGTCAATTGGACCCATGCTATAAAGTGTTTTAGTTATTAGAAATAAATGTTATAAATTATCTAGGGAAAACAATGAACAAAGATGTGACAGATTATGAGGAAATCATAAAAATGTAATAACTTGTCAGGAGATGCTGAGAAATTTTAGATGTTGTAGTAAGACTAGAGAATAGGCAGCTTCAAGACAAGTGGAATTCACCACTAAAAATACATGGAAATGCACATTGGAAAGATTAACTTGAAACTGTCTTATATGTTCCTGCCTTCTTGTTTATATATGATCCTATACATAAACTATCTAAAAAGATTTGGATATCACTGTGTGCTGTTTAATTAAATCCCTGCTTATATTGTGGCAAAAAAAAATCAAACATGAAGATCAGTAAAATTAGTTTTATTGTATGTGTACACATATAGATACACATACACATGTATAAAAATACAGTCTTGCTATAAGCTAGTAGGTTACTCTTCCTAGCAACACAGTCAGTGAGAAGCCCCTAACCCCTGGTACACACCAGGGAAGAGATTCAGAAATGAGCACTGCAACAAGTAGATAATTTCTTAAACTGCAATCAGGGCCTGTCAGACTCTCCTTGGGCCTCCACCCCAGCACCTCCTCCCAAGGAGAGGTTAGGAAAATAGCTGGAGAGAAGTTAACAACTGCTTGACCAATACTTTGACAATCGCTTCTTGTCTTCTTCGGAAGAAAAGTGAATTGAATTACTTACACGCCACGAGTAGTACTAACAGCAGTGTCTAGGAAACCCTACATCAGAAATCTGGAGAAAATGCAATGTGTTGAGAAGCTGGAAAAGATTAGGCCTGTGATGTTGTAATGAGGAGGGGAAAAAAATAACATGAGACAAAGAAAAAAAAAAGAATATGCATAGCCTGCCATTATTGGCAGGCCTAATTCCCCATTGGAAGAATGTGGACTATTGACAAACATGGCACATTTTAAGATTTTTTTAAATCTTGAGAATTAGCATGAAGAATTTAAGGGATAGTTAAAGATCTGCAACAAAAAGGAGGAGAGTAGAACTAAGCTGTCTTGCCTTACTTTGGAGACATAATAGCAGCAAGAACAAAGGAAACATCTAGGGAAGCTGATGTTTAAAGCTTTGCGTGGTTTGTATTTATACAGTGTACTTCCCACTCGGAAATCACAGAAGTCATTAGAAAAAGCTGAAGCAAAAAGTATGCAGGAGTGCCAAGGACTGGCTATGTAAGTATCAAATATAAGTAGCAAATAAAAGTAGCACCTTACAACCTGAAAGGATGAAGGAGAGACTTCCTTCTGAGGTGTGCTATTCCTGCCTCCCTAAGGATTTGGAGGATGTTCCAGAGGCTGGAATATGGCCTTTTGCTGGGTACTGACTGCCCTATTCCGAAAAAATGGTGTTTAAACGAAGGACACAAACTCCAATGGAGATCAGGAGATCGATGTGGCAGCTAATTAGACCTGCAGCCAGGGAGAAGAGGTGTCAGCAGACACGAAGCCCTCCACACTCCTGTGACTGTCCCTACCCCACCAGGTCAGCTAAATCCCTGAGACCCGGGGCAAGCAGGACTGGCTGAGCAACTTTGGGGAAACTGCCAGTTTTACCTGCGTGCTTCAGGGACTAATGTTTCCTGAAACAAAGACTTCTAGCACAAAACGGTCAGCCCTCACCGGGCCCGGGAGCCAGCGGCACACTGCTCCGGACCCCTTCCCGCGGCTGCTGACGGTTGCCCGTCAGAGCTGCTCCCGTGGCCTGCCCCGCGGTTCCTTCCTACTCTCGGGCCGCGGCATCGGCCGATGTCCGGGGTTTCCAACGGAAACCCGCCGCTCCCGTGGCGGCTGCCGGCGCTGCGGGCACGCCGGAACCCCCAGAGGCCCTCTGCCGCCCGCCCGCTCGTAGATGGTGACCTAGCCGACGGGCGGTGATAAACAGGGCCCTGCCTCTGGCCCCAGCCCGCAGCCCGGAAGGACCCTGGGGGCCAGGCGGAGGTCCTCGCCGCGCGGGGAGCAGCGTGCGCCCCCGCCGCGGCTGCCTCAGTGAGGCCGGCCCGCCCCCGCCGTGCTGATGGCGGCACCCATCTCGCTACGGCTTCCGGCCCCATATGCTTCCACCCCGGGACCGGGACCGCGGCCTGGAGCAGTAGCCGACGGCGCCAGTCGCGAAGACCGCGGGCACTCACCAAGCCGCCGCCGCCACCCCGCATGGTGCCGCCGCCACGTCAGCACGCGCCCGCCGCACTGGTCACTTCCGGGCGCCTCCTCGCGGCGGCCAGCTCGGCCCTGAGCCCTGCGCGACGGCGCCGCCAGCCGCCCAGGCCTCGGCCGCGCAGCTCGGTGAGGGCGGCCGCGTGAGCCCGCGGTGCTTACCCGGCCGCCGAAGAGGGAGCGGCGGCCCGCGGCCGCGCGCGCGCGCCATGGCCCTGGGGCGCGGCGTCCTCCGCTTCCCCTCGCACCCCGGAAGCACAAGTCAGCGCTGGGAAGATGGCGGCAGGCGCGGCGGCGGCGCCTCCCGTGTGCGTGCTGGTGCTGGGCATGGCCGGCTCCGGGAAGACCACCTTCGTGCAGGTGAGGAGCAGGGATGCGGGCGATGTGCCGTTCTCCCCCGCCGGCAGCGGGGCCTGACGCCTCCTCGTGTCCCCGTAGCGGCTCGCGGCCCACCTGCATGGTCAGCGCTGCCCGCCGTACGTGATCAACTTGGACCCCGCGGTGCACGACCTGCCGTTTCCCGCCAACATCGGTGAGGCCAGCCGTGCTGTGAGCGGCCGGGGGGGGCTCGCGTCAGGGGTCTAGTGTGTATGCGAAGTCCGCGAGAGCAAAGCAAGTGTGTTTTTCCACAAATAAATGAAGGCATTTATGGTATGCTGCTTTTCTTATGTTTCACTGAAATGCACATCTTTTATGAGGCATTTGGCTACGTTGTTTATACACACTTTTAAAAGATGGCAAATGCTAACACGAGAAAAATCTTCCATTTAAGACTTTTTCTGTGACTTTTGATTCTTTTATACTAGCAGAACTTTTTCTAAAAATGCATTTTTGAAACCGATGCCATCTTACCATCCTGTTTGTACATCCTTATATTGCCTTGTGTGATTTCATGGTACTGTGGTTGATTTCTTGTAGATTTGTTTGTTTGTTTGCTTCCCTCCCTTTATGACTGCTGAACATGGTAACAAGTTTGACCTGTTCAGACCCTCCAGGTCTTTTCTCTCCAGAGCATTGGTAGCCATATGTGCTACCAAGGAACTTCCTTAAAGTTCTTTAAAAGACATTATTTTTAAAGAAAAGGTCTTAATAATAAAACGGACCTTATGACTAGTCATTCCTAAAGGCTTGTCGTACCTTACTGTTCCATGAATTTCTGGAGGTCCCATCTTTTATACTTTCTAGAGCTCATCAGCCTGGTTTTCTAGAATATAGTAAGGATGGTATGGATACTTGAGGTATTTTAATTGGTGTCAAATGAAGAACTGGAGGAAGTATTCCAATGCTGGCTCTTTCATAATGCAATTAAGTGCATGTAGTTTGTTTACTGTTAGCTAGCTGAGAAAAAAATTCAGTGTAAGCAGTTACAACTCAGTGCTTACACTGGAGATGTTTCAAATGAATTGCCTCGGGTTTTAAAGATATGCCGACAGCAGAGCAAGTCCATTATATTTTATATGTTTTTGTCTGTGAGACTTCTGTTGTTGCTAGATTTATTATTGAGGCAAAAGGAAAACTGCTGGACAAGGAAAGGCTTTCTCTTCATCAGCATGATGATAAAGGAATTTTTAAAGTAATACACTAAAACTATTTATACTTCTTTTCTCCTTAGATATCCGGGACACCGTGAAATACAAAGAAGTCATGAAACAGTATCCTTTCTTTGTCTTACAACGATCTATAAAATCTCTGAATGTGTTTAAAAAAAAGGGGGGGCCATCCACTTTGCACTTTCGAATGAAAAGAGGAGTGTTTTGGGGATTGGAGTAAATCAGAATGTGTAAAGACTAGAAGTTGTTGACTGGGTATTTCTTACATTTAAGATTAGAAATGCATTTTGAACAAGATCTGACACTGCTTAGGTCATTCCCTTCTCCTGTGCTAAGAGTGATTTTTGCCTAGCAATAAAGTTTCACAAATAATAAGCACTCTGTCCACCTCTCACTATTCTGTTCTTTAGACCATCTTTCACTGTGAAAGCCAACAGCCTTTTTCCCATGCATGTACAAGCCTAATTTTGTTCGTTATAAACATGTCCAAATTCCTGCTTGCCTTTAATAGGTGGGAAATTTTTTTTTCTGTCTTCTCTCTCATTTTTTTAAGCAGCTTTCCACATGGTTTGAATATAAAGCCCTGTTGTACTTCTGAATCTCTGAGACACTGGATCATTGGCTCTGGCTGCACAATAGTTTCACTGTAGTTCAGTAACATTACACTAAAAGGCCTGCACCTCCAGTGGGATATGGAAATCCTTTGACCCCTAAGCAATGGCTTTTGCAGATGGAGATACTGTGCAGGGTTTAGATTTGGCATACTAGTGAGGCTCTCAATATTTTATAAAAGAGAAAGATGGTGATGGTTAGGATTCTGACTTTTGCTGGTGTTTGATTGGGAGTTACTAAAAAAAATCCAAGTATAAGTTTGAATTTGGTACACAGATGCATTATTTGCTCTGCTGTCTCTTGTTAGCCATTACTGGAGTTTAAACATCTCATTAAATAGTACTTAAGGAGGCTATTTGGCAGCTTGTTTGGATATTGAAAGCAATGGCACTGGAAGACTACTGATGAGTCAGTGCTGGGTTTTGTGCAATAAATAAAATATTTGATGTAATACAAGAGTCTTTCTTTCATTGAATACATATCCATATGTGTGCAAAGCATTTTAAAATCTTTAAGCTCTCTTTGATTTGCTGAGTGTCTTTACAAAGCTCATTCCCATTCTTTCTGTTTAAATTTGCTTAAAAACTAATTTGTGTAAGAAATTCTTTGATTATGTTTTGAAATATATGTTCTTAAAGTTTCAGTGCATTCAGGGTATTACCTTTCCAAAAGGTTTATAACAACATAGTCAGTATCTCAGAATTTGACGAAGATTGCGTTGATACTTTTTTCCTTTCCTTTTTTGTCCAGAATGGTAATGCTTGTATGATGATCAAGGGAAGGCCATGGTGTAGCCCCTTTTTCTTTCTTCCCCCACACCCCCCCGCCTTTTTTCCTATTCCTTCACTTTTGTTATGTTACTACATCATTTAGGGAACTACTTAATTAAGTGCCCTTTTGTGCGTTGTCTTTAGCTGCAAGGTATCCAACATACATTGTAAATGGTGAACTATTGTCAGATTTGGAAAAGAAGTACTCTGAGGTCTGCATAATCACCTGCTTTCCTAAATAAAGTGTCCAGATATGGGCTGGGCCCAAATGGTGGAATAGTGACCTCTCTCAATCTCTTTGCTACAAGATTTGACCAGGTACGAGGTTGTTTTCATGTGATACTGTGCTATGCATTTGTGGGAAAGTGTAATTTATTTCTTGATTTTTAGTTTCAGAGAGCATTGTTTTGTTTCGCCATCTAATTTTTCTTCTGAGTTATTCTCCCCGCTGAACCATGTATCTTGTAAAGTAGCTGAACTGCATTAGCTCTTGTTTAAGGGAGATAGTAGTTTTCCACCTTTTTTGTGTTTAAAACTCGGAAGCCATGTGTACAGAATATCAGTACTTTAGTCTTTGTACATAACTAACTGTTATATTACACTATGTTCATTATAAGATTTTCTTCATCTTTTATGTGAATGCTCTGATTCTGGAGTAGGGAGGCCTACTTCTGGAGATCAGTCAGTTATCCAATACCACTAGAAAAACCTGACTGCTCTCTTGAATCTTAATGCCTAATGCTGGGAACCTTACACAAGACATTGAAACACTGCACAGTCCCTTAGTAAAAAGGTAGGGAACCACTCGTTTTATTATACTTCTTTTTTTTTTAATACAGGTAGTAGAATATGGGCAAAATTAAGGTTGCTCTGGCATATACAATGTCCAAGCATTTTCCACTCTTCCTTAGTAAGGCATTTCCGCACACTGAGAAGCTTAAGAGCTTTGATTCTCACAGGTAGCTATGTATGTTCAAGCTGATATAGTTTCTATATACAGAACAATCCTAAACGTTTCTTGTTTTGAGCCTAAATGCAAGATACACGGCTTCCTTTTCTCTTCAATCAGGTCATGAAGTTTATTGAAAAAAGGCAAAATGCATCCAAGTGAGTACACTCTGTGAAGTCTTATTGTTCTGGAATCACTGTGGGGAAAATGATGCAAAACCCTAAAAAGGATCTTTGCATGTTTTTCAGTTACTTTTTAAATTTCAATTTAAATTTTATCTGAAAAAGGAAAATTAGAAAAGATAAACTAGACTCTTGCATGATACATATAAGTTGAAGAAAGAAATATCTACTGGTGCTAATTCTGCATTTCTTTTATCTTGCATTAGACCTTCATTCTTCTCATTCACTGTTCAAATATGCAACAATTAATTCTTATTCTGAAAAGTTTACAGTATTAACTATCCATGAAATTGGTGCTGTTGACTTTAATAGTATCTGAACAGAATAATAAGTGCCTCTTAGGTACATTGTGCGCACAGGAAATCTTCAGGCCTGTCCTTAAATCTTGTTGCTCTTTGAGAGACACTTACCTGATCCTTAACAAAATAATCATATGATCTGTTGTTCTCATGCCTCTGGTAATCTGGTCACACTAGCACCTTGTATTTGACTAATTTTCCCTTTTTATTTGTTGGGGGTGATTTCTTAACAGGTATGTTATTATTGACACACCAGGGCAAATAGAGGTATTCACTTGGTCAGCATCAGGAACTATCATAACTGAGGCACTGGTAAGTATATTCTAGAGGACTTGGCAGCAAGGCTATGTGAAGAACGTGGCAGTTGAATAGCTTCAACTTTTAACTGAGATTTCTTTTACCGTGTGTTTCTAGGCTTCCTCTTTTCCATCAGTTGTTGTTTATGTGATGGATACCTCTCGCAGCACTAACCCTATTACCTTTATGTCCAACATGCTGTATGCCTGCAGGTAGGAAATGCTGAAAATCCATTTTTGATTGCTGTATCTATTTCATACCTATTTTGGGAGGATTATTAGTTTAGATTTCATCTGAGGAGCTTTCAGATGAGGAGAATCTCAATTCTTGAGGAAGTGATTGAAAGGAAGGAGTGAAGATACTGTTTTAGGGCTTTTAGTTCATAGGAAAGGTATAGCCAGACTTTTACAGTGACTGTATCCAGTCTGTTTTCTGGCTTGAATGGTGGATTTCTGTTACTCAATTTAAGATGGGGCAATCAAATTATTTAATATGTGAATTACAATGTTTCCCTCATAGAATAATGGAATAATTTAGATAGGAAAGAACATCTTGAGGTCATCTGGTCAAAACTTCTACTGAAAACATTAAATAACTCATGATTCCTTTGCTTAATGAAGGCTAGTTGGATTAAAGTTCTGTTACCTGTTGCTTATAAAAACATAGCCTAGTCTGAACTCCTTCTGGTAAACATACAATATGATTTTATCCTTTTTTTATTATTATTGGTGACATTTTCAGTGATTCTTCAAAATTCATTCTGAGCTTGGCATGATACTGAATTGAGGTGAACAGATGCTGTCTCCTGGCTTATTATCCTCTTTCTTTTATATGGAATTCTGTACTTTCTTTCATGTCAAACTAAGGACTAAATACCTATGTAAAGATCAGATCAGCATGACTAGAGCTGTCCTAATTTATGGTAAACAATGGTAAATGTTTTTCAAAAAGATATTAATCCTTGTACCAAGTCAAAAGCTGTATCATTGGGATGGGAATATGCACAATATGCTATATCACATGCTGCATTTTCTGAAATTAGTGTTAAGCAAGAGATACTAGAATAAATATAATTAATATGAAAGCTCATGTGTCAGTGTAAGTTTTGGTTTACAGATATTTTGAGTTATTTGAATTCATTGATCAGTCCACAAATGATATATGAAAGCCTAAGGATTTAAATCAAAATAATATAAAAATGCAAAGACAGCAAAAAATTTCATTTGAAATTCATGGAAAATACTAGTCAAACTCAACCATGCACATAGAAGGAAATTTTATATCTTACAGACATATGCTTACATTTTGTGGGGATGTGGGGAAGGAATTTTGGTCAACTTTAGTATGCAGAGTCTGGGTGAAAATTACGTTCTAATTCATGCAGAGAAAAATATTTTCTGTAGAGTCACAAGTACATCTGCCTTATGTGTAACATTTTTTTTCTAATGAGCTATAAATTAGATATCTTTTTTAACGCTTCTCTTTTCCTTTCAGTATCCTGTACAAAACAAAGCTACCTTTCATTGTTGTCATGAACAAGGTAAATCAGACCCTATGGCTTGTGTCCCAGCAGAACATCATTCTGTTTATATTACTTTACAGTACTGTCTTCCTGTTATTACAATAATCAGATTTTCTTGCTGAGAGGCTGTGAGGGGCCTAGAGGCTGAAGACTGAATCTAAAACGGATCTACAATCAGACAAAGAAAGCCACAAGAAGAATAAAGGACAGACAGTTAAAGCCAAACAAATTCAAATTAGAGATGAAGAGAATTAACGTTATTAATTTAACCTTTATTGTAGAAGGTAATATTAACAATTTAAAAATGTATTGCAGGATCTGATAGAGGTTTAATTTCTTGATCTTCAAATTCTAAATCCTTTATTCTTCTGTGAATTTTATGGATAGGGTGGGAGAGGGGGAGAGCGGGACCCTGAAACAGGGAATGTCCATGTCAAGATGTAGCTCTTCCATGCTTTGAAGCTGGCCTCCTGTGGCTGGGTGGGAGTGGATGCTGGTCCTGTTCTCCTCTTAAGTCTTTTACATGTAGAATGTTGGGACCTTGTCCAAGGGGACCCCCCCCCACTGCTTCACCATCCCTTTGACTGATGCTGTTTTTCATCTACACTGTTTTTAAATGCTGTATCCACGGATGAGGATCCCTTCCTAAAACCTTAACCCTATACTGTAAGCAAACACAAACCTCCTAACATAAGGTTAGGTTCATTACTGAATCTGTTCTTACATTTGCCTACTTCCTCAAAACATTTTGTCCTAATAATCACAGCAAGCAAAATTCAATAAAAGGTGTTTAGTTCTGATCAATGACACTTCGTGTGTCACTGTCTTCCGGTATGCAGATGCTTATTAGCTTAAGGATACGCCTCCATTCTTGTATAGGTACTGGTCTGTAGCCTTAAAGAAATGCTTTTGATCTGGAAAGCTGTCCATCTCTTTAAGCAAAACAATTTCATATATTAGAAGAATCCCATTAGATTTTTGGTATGAGTACTCTTCCTTATCCCCACAGGCATTCTCTTAATCAAGGAATGCCTCTCAAGATATGTGTAATTATAGAATAAGCTGTAAAGTTTGTTTGTTTGTTTGTTTGTTTTTGCAAAAAAATGCATGAGGAAAATGTTTATGTCCTAAAGAAAATGCATTTTTGGAAAGACTGAAAGAAATGTGACTTAACATGTATAGGGAAAGGTAGGCCCAAAGTTTAGGCTTCATAACTTTAAACTTCATTATGATCTGATTTGATTTTCAGCCTTCAGGAGAAAGTAAAGCCAGTAATGTTTGAAGAATTTTTGTCAAGCATTTTAAAATTAAGTGTTGATAAATATGGAAACATCCCAAGGAACTGAAATATATAGGGTGATAGACAAATTTAAGGAATATTAGATTTGAAGAGGAATAAAATTAATAGAATGTGTAGAGTTGTTTTTATTTACAGAATTTAATCAAGCTAACTGTAAATGTGTCTTAGGACACTTGAAAAAATGTTTCAGTACTCTCACAAATCTCTTCAGTAATGGCAGGCAGTATTTATTTATTTTCCTCCTTCTTATTGGTGCTGAAAAATGAAATATATTAGAGTTTTAGACACTTCTGTATTGTGATAATAGGAATCCATGTAAAAATTATGGAACCATCTCACCAGTTTGCATCCACAATCTTATACTGGGTTTAGATTATGATTTCCTTAATCTGAGCACAGCTCACAATGTAAAGTTCCTATAGGCTGTTCCCCAGCATGGGTCATGTCTGTCCCTCATATGTGAATAGTAATTTTCAGTCGTTAATTAAAAAGGTGGGAAGGGAGCAGGACTTTTTTTTCCCTCTCCAAGCCAATCAAGGAAGATAGGGATCTTCAGTACAGACTACCCCCCCCCCCCCCCCCCCCCCCCCCCGGGGAGTGGCCTCAATCATACGATCTAATACTTCGGAACAAATTTTTTTTGTAGAGTGCAGAACTATTGGATGCCCCATTCCCGTAAAATCATAGAAATTTTTGTAGCCAACCTTTGTTTTGTTTCCTTAAAAACACTTTCTTAAAACTGGAATAGTGTTTGTTTACTGTTCCTGTAAATGCTAAACAGTTTTTTACCTAGTGTTTTACCTGGTCTGGTAAGACAGAACTTGGAAACCTTTAGACCAGGGCTGAACATTTTGAAAAGATAAACATTTTCAAAGTAAGTTTAAAATGGAAATTGTAAATAAGACTTAAGTTGTTAAATAAGCAGAGTTCATCATTATTGCCTCTGAAAAAGCTCTCTGCTCCTTTCAGACTGACATAATTGATCACAGTTTTGCAGTAGAATGGATGCAGGACTTTGAGACATTTCAGGATGCCCTGAATCAAGAGACATCCTATGTCAGTAACCTGACTCGTTCCATGAGTTTAGTGTTGGATGAGTTTTACAGTTCACTCAAGGTAAGAATCTTCCTTTGTTTACTGCCTCTTGTAAAAGCTTGGAAATGAGAAAACTCCAGGAGACTCTTTTGAATGTGGACAAACACATCGTGGAAGTAAGTGAAGAAGAAAGAGATAGACTCTTCTTAGTCATACCCACTGAAAGGGCAAGAGGCACAAATTGAAATACAAGAAATTTGGTTTAAATGTAAGAAAAAAAATGTTTAAGGGTGATTGAACACTAGAATAGATTGTCCAGAGAGGTTGTGGAATCACCATCCTTGGAGATATTCAAAACGTGACTAGACAGTGTCCTGAACAACCTGCTCTAGTTGACCCTGCTTTAAGAAGAGGGGGTGTTGGACTAGGTGATTTCCAGAGATCCCTTGCAATATCAACTGTTCTGTGATTCATTAAAAGAACTTTTCCCATGCTTTTGAACTGGAACCTGTTGCTCAGCCTTGCATTAGGAGAAAGGATTCTCTGTTTGGAGTGTAAAGTAACTTTAATTCCTTGTTAAGCTGAGTGACAGACTAAATTAGTTAAGAATATACTGTGAATGATAATCAGAAGAAAGCTAAGATAGGCAACTAAGAAATGTCCTGTTTTGAAGCGTCTTCTGTGTGAGGTAATCATTCCTTGTTTTGAAAGTGTCAAGTATAGCTGGTCAATTACCATGAGGGAAGAAGTGGAAGAATCTCAAAACAAACAAAAAAAAATCCTGCATATCTGCTGAGGCAAGGAAAAGTGTCCATTCAGTTTCTTTGAAAATGCTATGTAGTGGGGGATGTTAATGATCCATAATTTATGTCAAAAGAGTTTGGCTAATTTTGTTCTGCATCAGCTTTTACTTAAGAAAAATCAAAAAAAAAAAGAAAAAAAACTCTTACAGATATTAGGCAGTGGAGGTAAAATGCTTTTATTTTGGCTAAATTATAACCGTTTATGTGAATGATTTAGTTTAGAATCATAGAATCGGTAGGGTTGGAAGGGACCCCTGGAGATCATCTAGTCCAACCCCCCTGCTCAAACAGGGTCACCCCTTTAAATAGGGGTTTAAATAGGAAACAGTATGCAGTATTTCAAAACTGGTTGGAATAGTGCCATAGAGAGGACTGAAATTACTTCCCAATCCTTATTTGCTAATCCATTGTTTGTGTGCAAGGCGTATCTATTGATCAGCAGACTGAAGAGCAAGACATGAAAAAGATCATAGTAGACAGCATTAAGTACCATAATATGTCAAGAAAGGCAATTTTTAAAAACTTATTTTTATTTATTAATATGTATTTGCATATTGGCACATTGTCCAGACTAATGGTGAAATGTTTGGAATGCTTGGTTGCCTCCATATTTACTGAAATATTGATAAAACTCAAGACTGTGTTGGAAAAAGTCTTAAAGTTGAAAGTGAGTCGCTAAAGCTGTCTTGCTTATGAAGGAGTTAGGGTTAGTTAGGATGTAAGAATCCTAAGGGTCACTAAATACTGGCTAGTAACAGACTTAATTAAAGGTATTTTTAGGTAGTAGACTTAATAAAAGGAGAACAAATGGCCAAAAGTGTAACGATGGACAAATTTACATTAGAAGGGAGATGCATGTTTTTAACAGGGAATATATTGCCATAGTAAGTAATGAATTCTCCATCTCTTGCTGTTCTTGGTGTTGGGTTTGGCATCTCCTTTAATATACTTCAGCTAAATGCAAGTAATTGGACAAAATTTCAGAGGGGAAAAATCAGGTCTTGCGATCTGATCTGTTCAGAATGAGAATTTTTAGGCATTATATTATCTTGCCTACATTTTTGTGGTGTTTTGAGATGGAGGCACAAGGATGAGATCTAGTGGGGGGAGGGGTTTGCCTGCTGAATTGTTTTTATTTATTTATTCTGTTAACATTATAAGGAAAATGCAGCTGCCTGTGTTAAACAGGAGCTTAGTTAAAAGAGGAAAAAAAAGATCTGGAGGTAGCAAACATTAAGAACAAATGGAAAAAGACGTTGAAAGTAGGAATAACAGAAACATAGTTTTACTGCTTACTCTGATATCACTACGGTATGTAAATAGGTATTGCCAGATGCCCCTAATTATTTTTTTGAATATGCTCTTCAGTCTTTCCAGCTCTCATCTCCTATTAGTTATCTAAGAACTTGTTTCAGTTTTTCTTCAGTTCTGGCATGTGGTTTTCTTTTGCAGGTGGTTGGTGTTTCTGCTGTGCTTGGCACAGGACTAGAAGACTTTTTTGTTCAGCTTTCTAAAGCTGTAGATCAATATGAGAGGTAAGGTAATACTTTGGACCCTGAACCAGTGAATACTTGCTTAAGTCTTCTTCTCTGGAGATATTCAAGGCCTGCCTGGATGCAACCCTGTCTAACATGCTCTAGGTGACCCTGCTGAGCAGGGAGGTTGGACTAGATGATCTCCAGAAGTCCCTTCCAACCTTACTGATTCTATGATTCTATGAAGTTACTTATTCATGAGTCTACTCCTTTGATTTGAAGGAGCAGTCACTTTTCACAGCCAGAGTAATATAGGGTGTTTAATAAATTTAGATACAAGACTCAGGACAAAAACGAGCAGTTGAAACAAACTATTCAGTGGTGAATTTTTAAGCTAACTGTTAAGAAAAAGAAAAAAAAAAAAGCAAGCTGTCTGTGCCAGCAAATCTGAAGTCAATTTCGTCCTCTGATTCCATAGGATAATTAAGCTCTGAATTATCCTCAGAAAGCAACAGATCAGTTTGGTAGATTGAATAGATAAGCAAGTTGAAAGTGAAGAATTCTTTGAGAAGTTGCTGCTTACTGGATTTGTCCTCATGATATACTGCACCTATATATGTATGAGGCTGATGAATAGCACTGTAAAGCAAAACCAGAAACTCATATTACATAGAAGTAGCCAAGGCATGCTATGGATTATTACCAGATACACTGCCTACACAGTGATCACCTAATTATTAAAGGAGTATCCATACCCCCTTTTTTCCTTCAGTAAATAAAGATTTTGTAGGTACCAGAGTGGTATAATATAATGAAAGTCTTTGTAATGTATTCCTGTATGAGATCCCATTGAACCCTCTCTAGAGGCGTAGGTACCAGCAGAGAAAACCCTGTCTCTGATTAAAGGAGACTACTATATCTACTATTTTAATATGGTAATGAAATGACTACCTCTGTCTAGCTGGCTTAACTTCTTATCCAGGAAGATTGTGCGAAAAGGGTTTTTTTTTTTTTATTTTAATTAGGTATTTTTACTTATTTTGCATCCTTTAGTTTCAAAATACAAATTTACATAAAAGTGCCGTTAAACTTCTTGAAACCTCTCTCAATTATGAGAACCTGAAAGAACTTTTTAGTTTGGGGGTTAACCTGGGTGATTAAAAATTTGAGGGCGTGTTCTGGTTGCAGTCAAAATTTTCACTTTGTGGCACTTTAAAAACAAGTCTCCAAGATGGCTTGTATTGAATATAAAGCATCTATTACTTTAGAATGAATCGATTCTGTGTATTTATTTTTACAGGGAATATCGTCCAGAATATGAGCGTCTGAGGAAAACACTGGTAAGTATTTCTACCATTGTATGCATATATAGTATATCATGGGATCACTTTTATGCACACAACTGCCTATGTGTGTGTGTGCTGGGGGGTCCTAGTATTTCATTAATAATCATATTCAGTATGAAAAATTCTCTCCTGAAATTCAGTTTCTCTCTCTTTTATCCTTTAGATTTGGTGGAGCATATCTTAAAAAAAAAATGATGATTTGCAAAGCAAATGTTCAGTGTTTTAGTGCTAATAATTTAAATTTATTTGGGCAGGTTATGAGAAAATGGTTGGAAAAGATTTCAGTATCTTTCTTTCAGAAGGAGGGAGACTTTTTTTTTTTTTTGAAAATAATGTTCCAAAATGATTTGCTGAGAATAACACTAACTTTCCATGACAGTTAAGTGTACTGTTTTGACTTAGACAGTGAATTGCAGTATAAAGATCAGTAGTTTTTATCACAGTCTTTTTTAAAACTTCAGTCTGCAATGTTTCATAACATTTTGTTCTTTTTGTGTTCCCTCTGCCTTTCTAAACTTTTCTTTAGTTCAGTGCATGTTTGTCAAACTTGAGCAAGCATTTGATTCCATAGAGGCGTTTCTTAAGATTGAATAGGTTCCCTTTTCACATCAAGACACTTTCAGACACTGAAAAAAATGACAAACATTGAAGGCAGCAGGTGCTATTTAAAGAAATTAATTGCTCTGCTCGCTTTGAGTTCTGACTGTCCAGGAGGTGGTTCTCTGAAGGTACAGCTTCGCTGAGTTTGGCTTGCTGATGCTGCTGAAATTTTCTTCAAAGTCCATCATCCTGGAGATTGTTCTCCATGCTTATCCAAAAGTTGTCTAAAAAATAGATTGTAATATAAGACCTGTTTGACTACTGCTTTTTGCCAAAGGGATAGACTATGAGTATTAGGTGCGAGCTCTGTTTCAGTAATATTTTAAATGTGTTCAGAATCCACATGTTATTTTATACCCACAGGAAAAAGCTCAAAATAAACAAAAGAGAGAACAGCTGGAACACTTGTGGAAGGACATGGGCGCAGTGTGTGTGCAGAGCAACACACTTGCAGGTACTTTCCTAAGAAGATTAACCTTACTGGGAGAAGATTAACTTTACCTGGGAATCCTTATGGACACCAAGTTGACCGTGAGCCAGCAGTATGTCCTTATGTCCATCTATTCAGCCCTCATGAGGGTCCCCCACAGTACTGGAGTACTGTGTCCAGTTCTGTGCTCTCCAGTATAAGAGAGATATGGAGCTACTGGAGCGAGTGCAGTAATGGGCTACTAAAATGATTGAGACTGCAGCATCTCTCATTTGAGGAAAGGCTGCAAGAGCTGGGCCTGTTCAGCCTGGAGAAGAGAAGGCTGAGAGGGGATATTATTAATGTGTACAAATATCTGAAAGGTGGGTGTAAAGAGGATGGGGCCAAACTCTTCAGTGGTGCCTAGTGATAATACAAGAGGCCACAGGTGCAACCTGAAACACAGGAAGTTCTGTCTGAGCAGCTGAGGGAGCTGGTAGATGTTATTGATAAGCCACTCTCACAGAATCACAGAATGGTTGAGGTTGGAAGGGACCTCTGGAGATCATCTAGTCCAGTCCCTCTGCTCAAGCAGGGTCACTTACAGCATGTTAGACAAGGTTGCATCCAGATGGGTTTTGAATATCTCCAGAGACGGAGACTCCATAACTTCTCTGGGCAACCTCTTCCAGGGCTCTGTCACTCTCACAGTGAAGAAGTTATTTCTCCTATTCAGGCAGAACTGCCTGTGTTTCAGTTTGTGTCCAAACATCCATCTCCATCATCTTTGAAAGGTCATGGAGAACAGGAAGATGTCTGAGGACTGGAAGAAAGCCAATGTCACTCCAGTCTTCAAAAAGGGCAAGAAGTAGAACCTAGGAAACTAAGGGCCAGTCAGCCTCACCACTGTTTGTGGTGAATGATCGGTCAGCCTTACCTCCATCCCTGGGAAGGTGATGGAACAGCTCATCCTGGATGTCATCTCTAAGCTTATGGAGGAAAAGAAGGTCATCAGGAGTAGTCAGCAGAGATTCATCAAGGGGAAATCCTGCTTAACCAATCTGATAGCCTTCTATGATGGAATGACTGGCTGGGTAGATGAGGGGAGAGCAATGGATGTTGTCTCCCTTGTCTTCAGCAAGGCTTTGGACACACTCTCCCATAACATCCTCGTAGATAAGCTTAGGAAGTGTGGGCTAGATGAGCAGACAGTGAGTTGGCTTAAGAAGTGGCAGAAAGGCAGAGCTCTGAGGATTGTGATCAGCAGTGCAGAATCTAGTTGGAGGCCTGTAGCTTGCAGTGTCTCCTAGGGGTCAGTACTGGTCCAACCTTCTTCAACTTATCCATGAATTATTTGGATGAAGGGGCAGATGCCTTAGGAAGTTTGCAGATGATACCAAACTGGGAGGGGTGGCTGATACATCAGAAGGTTGTGCTGCCACTCAGAGAGAAGTAGATAGACTGGAGAATTGGGTGGAGAGGAACCGCATGAATTTCAACAAAGGCAAGTGCAGGGTCTCACATCTGGGGAAGAATAGCCCCATGCAGCAGTACTGGTTGGATGTTGACCTACTGGAAGGCAGCTCTGTGGAGAAGGATCTAGGAGTCCTGATGGACAGCAAGTTGACCATGAGCCAGCAGTGTGCCTTTGTGGCCAAGAAGGCCAACGGTGTCCTTAGTTACATCAGGAAGAGTCAGCAGGTCAAGAGAGGTAGTCCCCCCTCGACTCAGCGCTGGTGAGGCCACATCTGGAGTACTATGTCCAATTCTGTATTCCAGTACAAGAGAGATGGAACAACTGAAGAGAGCCCAATGTAGGGCTACAAAGATGATTAGGGGACTGGAGCCTCTCTCATTTGCCAGCAGGTTGGCCAGCCTAGTAAAGAGGGCTTTAAACTAGGTAGGAAGGGGGGGGTGTCATACAGACAGGGAAGACAACAAAACACAATTGGGTTGGGGGGCCTCCAACGGATGCATGCAGCTGAGGATGTGCGTTCGGGACATGGCTATGGGTGGCTACTGTACACCCTGGGAAACCTGTAGGCATGACCACCTCTTTAAAATGCATGTATACTAATAAACGCAGAATGGGGAACAAACAGGATGAGCTGGAGATCTGTGTGCGATCACAGGACCGTGATCTCATTGCAGTCACGGAGACATGGTGGGATAGCTCTCATGACTGGAATGCTGCCATGGGTGGATACATGCTTTTTAGGAGAGAGAGGCCAGGAAGGCGAGACAGTGGAGTTGCTCTTTATGTGAGAGAGCCACTGGAATGCATCGAGCTCTGCCTAGGCGGGGAGGAGGAGGCAGTTGAGAGCTTATGGGTAAAGATCAAAGGGCAGGCTAGCGTGGGGGACACTGTTGTGGGTGTCTACTACAGGCCACCTGACCAGGAAGAGAAAGTTGATGAGGCCTTCTATAGACAGCTGGAGGTAGCCTCACCGTCACAGGCCCTGGTTCTCATGGGGGATTTCAGCCACCCTGACATTTGCTGGAGGGACTACACAGCAAGGCACAAACAGTCCAGGAGGCTCCTGCAATGCATTGATGATAACTTCTTGTCACAAATGGTGGAGGAGCCTACAAGGAAGGGTGTCCTGCTGGACATCATCCTTACCAACAGAGAGGGACTGGTGAGAGATGTGAAGGTTGGGGGCAGCCTTGGCTGCAGTGACCATGAGATGGTGGAGTTCAGGATCCTGCAGAAAAGAAGTAAGGCAACAAGCAAGATTGCAACCCCGGACTTCAGGAGAGCAGACTTTGGGCTCTTCAGAGGCCTAATTGGAGGAGTCTCATGGGTTAAGACCCTAGAAGGAAGCGGGGTCCAGGAGGGCTGGCTAGTATTCAAACATCACTTCCTCCAAGCTCAAGAGTGGTGCATCCCTATGAGTAAGAAGTGCAGCAAAAGCGGCAGGAGACCTGCATGGGTGAGCAAGGAGCTCTTGGCCAAATTCAAACAGAAGAAGAAAATACACAGAATGTGAAAGAGTGGACAGGCTACTTGGGAGAATTATAGGAATGCAGTCAGAGTATGTAGAGATGCTGCGAGGAAGGCTAAGGCCCAATTGGAATTGAGTCTTGCAAGGAATGTCAAGGACAACAGGAAGGGCTTCTTCAAATACAGCAGCAGCAAGAGGAGGACTAGGGAAAATGTGGGCCTGCTACTGAATGGAGCGGGGGCCCTGGTGACAAGGGATACAGAGAAGGCAGATTTACTGAATGCCTTCTTTGCTTCAGTCTTCACTGCTAAGGGCAGCCCTCAGGGATCCCATAGCCTGGACGTGAGGGAGAAAGTCTGGAGAAGGGAAGACTTTCCTTTGGTTGAGGAGGAGAGGATTAGAGACCTTCTGGGCAGGCTAGACATCTACAAATCCGTGGGCCCGGATGGGATGCACCCACGGGTACTGAGGGAGCTGGCGGATGTTGTTGCCAGGCTGCTCTCCATCATCTTTGAAAGGTCCTAGAGAACTGACGAGGTGCCTGAGGACTGGAAGAAAGCCAGTGTCACTCCAGTCTTCAAGAAGGGCAAGAAGGAGGACCTCCATCCCTGGAAAGGTGATGGAACAGCTCATTCTGGATGTCATCTCCAGACATGTGGAGGAGAAGAAGGTGATCGGGAGTAGTCAGCATGGATTCACCAAGGGGAAATCCTGCTTAACCAATCTGATAACCTTCTATGATGGAATGACTGGCTGGGTAGATGAGGGGAGAGCAGTGGACGTTGTGTACCTTGTCTTCAGCAAGGCTTTGGACACACTCTCCCATAACATCCTCCTAGAGAAGCTCAGCAAGTATGGGTTAGATGAGTGGACAGTGAGATGGATTGAGAACTGGCTGAAAGGCAGAGCTTGGAGGGTTGTCATCAGTGGCGTGGAGTCTAGTTGGAGGTCTGTGGCTAGTGGTGTCCCCCAGGGCTCAGTACTGGGTCCCATCCTGTTCAATTTTTTCATCCATGACCTGGATGAGAGGACAGAGTGCCTCCTCAGCACGTTTGCTGATGCTACCAAGCTGGGAGGAGCAGATGACACATGTGAGGGCTGTGCTGCCATTCAGAGAGACCTGGACAGGCTGGAGAGTTGGGCGGAGAGGAACCTCCTGAGGTGCAACAACGGCGTGTGCAGATTCCTGCACCTAGGGAGAAATAACCCTAGGCACCAGTACAAGCTGGGGGCTGACCTTCTGGAGAGCAGCTCTGCAGAGGAGGACCTGGGAGTGCTGGTGGATGACAAGTTGACCATGAGCCAGCAATGTGCCCTTGTGGCCAAGAAGACCAATGGTCTGCTGGGGTGCATTAGGAAGACTGTTGCCAGCAGGTCGAGGCAGGTGATCCTGCCCCTCTACTCAGCCCTAGTGAGGCCTCATCTCGAGTCCTGCATCCAGTTCTGGGCTCCCCAGTCCAAGAGTGACATGGAGTTACTGGGGAGATTCCAGTATAGGGCTACAAAGATGATCAGAGGTCTGGAACATCTGCCCTATGAGGAACAGCTTTGAGAGCTGGGCCTCTTCAGCCTGGGGAAGAGAAGACTGAGGGGGGATCTTATCAATGTGTACAAGTACGTGAAGGGAGGGTGTCAAGGGGACAGGGACAAGCTAGCTCTTTTCAGTTGTCCCGTGTGACAGGACAAGAGGCAATGGGCAGAAGTCGAAGCACAGGAAGTTCTGTCTGAACATGAGGGGGAATTTCTTCCCTGTGAGAGTGACAGAGTACTGGAAGAGGTTGCCCAGGGAGGCTGTGGAGTCTCCTTCTCTGGAGATCTTCAAGGCCCGCCTGTATGCAACCCTCTCTACGATGCTCTAGGTGACCCTGCTGAGCAGGGAGGTTGGACTAGATGATCTCCAGAGGTCCCTTCACGGATTCTATGATTTGAGGAAAGGCTGTGAGAGCTGGGCCTGTTTAGCCTGCAGAAGACTGAGAGGGGATCTTACCAATGTCTGCAAATATCTGAAGGATATTTTACTGTGAGGGTGACAGAGTACTGGAAGAGACAGAGCTCTGAAACCAGTGAGGTTGTGGAGTCTTTCTCTGGAGATACTCAAAACCCACATGGATGCGATCCTGTCAACATGCTCTAGGTGACCTTCCTTGAGCAGAGGGGTTGGACTAGGTGGTCTCCAGAGGTCCCTTCCAACTTCAACCATTCTGTGATTCTGTGAACATAAGGAAAAACTTCTTTACTGTGAGAGAGACAAGGCACCAGAGCAGGTTGCCCGGAGAGTTCATGGTGTTATAGAAAGTTAGGCTCACTGGCCATTATAACAGGGTCTGATCCTAGGTCCCTATTGAGACAGGTTTGAAACCAAATTAAAGTGAAGTAAGTTTTAATGGCATATGTGCAGTAATTACAACTTGAGCTGACTGCCTCTGAAGATGAACCCCGAGACAAGAAATTCCTAAGCTATTATACTCTTACGATCTAAATCTTCCCCCACTTCATGTGATAGTTTGGAACCAATAGCAATGTTAGAATTTGGGATCTTCCAGCTCAGTTGGTCCTTTCTGTAGTTTGCATGTGTATTCTTTACTTCTTATCTCACTTATGCATAGTTGTGGATGGCTCTTATACTCCCTGGATGGCTCTTTTACTCCCTGGATGCTTCTCAGAACCAGTCTTTGTGACTACTTCTTTCTTGCATTGTTGTCTATGTCTTCTACTTTCTTATCTTGTCCTTGTTTATCCTTGTCCAGGAATCAGTCTTGTGGTTCTCTTGATTCGTTGTCCTTTATTAAAGTCCATCTCCCTGCTTGTGCTCGTTAATGATAGACTGCTTATTGAACCAGCTTTGGGGCCTTCTTTTACTTAAGAAAGTTCACTGATCAGGCCTAAGTCTTCAGCAAATTTAGCTACTAATGCTAAGCAAGTTATGATAAGTGACTAACCCTAGACAGCTTCAGTCCAATATTCTTTAACAGTGGAGTCTCCATCCTTGGAGATGTCGGATGCTGTTGGGAGAGAGTCCTGGGCAATGTGCTCTCAGGGACCCTGTTTGAACCTGGGAATTAGCCTAGATGATTTCCAGAGGTGTCTTCCACCTTCTACCATTCTGTGATTCTGTGATGTTGTGGAGTCTCCTCTGGAGATCTTCAACCCTGCCTAACATGCTCTAGGTGACCCTGCTGAGTGGGGAGGTTGGACTAGATGGTCTCCAGAGGTCCCTTCCAACCTTACTGATTCTATGATTCTATGATGATTCTGTGATACTGCAGAAGCTCTCTGAAGCATTTGCCTTAAGTCATATAAATCTTTTTTCTCTTCGCAGCAAAATCATGAAAGCAACTTCATGTTAGTGAGAAGGAACGGGACTTTAATCCCTATGGGATGGGTCAGACTTGGCTCTTCTATGTGTTAGTCATAGGACTAACAGAGACATGAAGAGAGGAAACCTTGGTGTGTAGATAAAGCAGTGGTTGTACTAGAAGTAATGAAATATTTCAGGAAAGGTGAAGCAGTTCAGTTGGAATATGAGAAATCTTGGCAACTGTTTGAGCTACTGCCTTATATGAGGTTCGGTATGGTGTTGTTACAGTCTGTCCTGTATCTTTGAAGTCCAGAAGCAGCTTTCCATCCCTTTAGAATAATATTAATTACTGTGGTCATTGTGTGCAAATAGTAACTGTAAGAGCACGAGCTAGCCCTGCTTGTTAGCATGAGGTTTTGGATATAGCCGTCTCTGTTCCTTTCAAGGTTCTGCTGATGCTTCTGCAATGGGTCCCTCTGATCTGATCCTAACACGAGGAACTCTTGATGAGGAAGATGAAGAGAGGGAGAGTGATACTGATGACATTGACCATGATGGTAAGGATATGTGGGGATCTGATTTGGTGTAAAAGCTGCTGGTCTGGTCTGGGAGTGCCCTCTGTATTTCATTAACTGTATCAAATATGAGAGCCTAGAAAACAAGCAGACACCTAGATCGGGAATCTAGAGCAGAAGGCCTACCTCAGTGCTTAGTCCTGTGAGTTCACCCTCTAATCACTGTGAAAGTTTAATTTAAAATTTTGTATTCAAGTGATTATTTTTAATAGCTGGTATATAACATGCATAAACCAGACAACTTATATAGTGGTTGGATCATGCAGTGACTGCTGAACCTGATCGCTTCTCTTTTCCTTAAACTCTTGGACTTGGAGCAATCTTTTAAGCCCTTGAAATGTCTTATTTTCTTTTAGCTAGTTTGCAGACCTGTATCTTCATTCTTTAGCAAATAGCCTGATTCTGGCTTTTTTTGGAATACAAGCAAGACAGGTGCTGATATAGTATTGAATTGTGGCTTTTTTCTCTCCCTCCATTTCCCTCTCCCCTGCCTCCCATAGTTACTGAGCAGAGCCATGAAGAACCAGCCTTCAGAAATTTTATGGAAGAGACACGGATGAAATACCAGAGAAGAAGCAATCAGTATGAATGAGACTCTTGGAAACAGAGTTTGGAATCCCTTGTAATGGAGTGAACAATAAAGGAAGGGCATAATGAAACTCGTATGCAACCACACATGAAGTCTTAGGTCTGTGAATACCTTCCTCTTACGTATTTATATCTTTCTTCCTGTAGTAACTATTGGTCATGAGGTCTCATATCCAAATGACTGCATGTTTGGCCATCTGCCACTGTGACTTCCTAAAGCCAAAAGAACCAGATAGCACTTTCTTTTGCTCCAAACTCTTCAGATGTGCATACTGAGACCTTAGATTTTGAGCTCTGACAGCATTATCCTCTAGAGAACTTAAGACAGATCTTTCAGAGTGGAGTCTTTTCACCTCATGCAGAGAGGTGTGTCTTCTGCATGCAGGTGTCTCTTTGCTGTAGTACACTCCTGAGAGGCATGCATTCCTTTTTCTGATAATGACCTAAAGAGAGTCAGTGTCTTTCCCCCACCTTTTTATTTTGTTTTAATGTTTTTTTTTCAGATAAAATGTGAGATCTTTATAGAGTAAATTAAGCTTGACCACTTCTCTAAGTGATTGAAAGCTAGATATTTCATCCATTTTGTATTTGATATTTTGTCTGTGCTAACAAATCCTTGGTGGTTAATAGCAAGACATTTGAATTCACTTTTCTAATGTGAATTTTTTTCCATGCTTCTAGCCCATCCATCTAGACACATCTAGAAGCTGCATCTCACAGACATTACATGGTCAGAAGAAAATTCTAAGAAAATTTTGAGTAAAGAAAGTTTGCAGTAGGAAAATCAATAAAAGGAGTCCAGCTTGGTCCTCAGCAGGTTAAGAACAGAAGCATATGTTGCTGTATATACCAGCTGCATGTCTCTATATGGAGCACAAAGGGGTATAGGGCAGGCAACTCAAAAGCAAGGAGTTTCTGTAGATGAGTACTACCAGGCATGTAGACAAGGACATGGAGATGGGCTAGTATTTATTTTCCTGACAGGAAACACTGGGACACAGATGTTCTTCTGCTGTTTACTGTGGCTTTATTAGTGAGATTTCTTCTTACTAGGCTCCATGCAGATTATTTTATCAGAAGCAAAGCTGAAATAAAGATTTCATAGCATACTGGTAAGGTTAAAATAATGTTTTTATTACTATGTTGTGTTGATTGTTTCTAGCTCTCTGTTCAGGAGTTCTCTCAGAAGTTTTGCACTGCTATATAGCAATCAAAGAAGCAAATAGTGCTGCTAAAAGACTAGAGCTTCTGGGGGATACTGCTACGTGTTTTGGCTGAAGACCCCTGCTTATCCCTTTGTTATGTTGGAGCCAGTATAGAGTGTAAACGGTGTCAAGTAATTCTTGATGACTTTGTTGTCCCTCAAGGTTGAGTTTATTGCTTGAGACCCACTTGAATTTCCCTAATTTAGGGAATCTTCAGGCTGTTTGGCATACAAGAGAACCTAGTGGAATACCTCTTTCGTTTGAGACTATGATTAAACTGTGTATATTGAGCCCTTGAAGTCCCGTAATCAGAGCTATGTAAAGAGCCTTCACACAACATGCTGACAAACAAGCAGCTGAGCATGTATGGTGCTTCAGTTTTAGTCCTCTTTTCAAATTTAAAGGCCTGGATGTTATATATTGGACAACTGCATGTGTAGTTGAATGATTTTTACCATCTAAATACTCTCTCTCTACTATCTAGGTGTCAGAGGTGTTAGGACCTGTTATCTTTAATTTCATAATGGTCATTATCCCTGGATACTACAGGATATCTCAAGTTCTTATCACTAACCTCTTTTCATGATGTGACCTTGCTATCAAGGAACTCACCTGCCTCCAGCTAAACTCTCATAAGCTGAGATTCTTTATTCCATTGCACCTCCTATTCATCTTAACAGAACCAGACTCTACTCATCTTCCCTGGAGTATGTTCAGAAAACTATTGCACAGGAATTATTTTCAGCACCTTCTCCAGTAGCTTTTCATTATTCATGTTCACAGTGCACAGGGTAGGGTCTGCCTGAAATGCATCTTTGACTTCCTTTAAAAAAAAATCTTGCCTTTAGGACTGAGGTTCCTCCCCAAAGCAGGCTTTACTATGCACCCCTGCACCCCTGCTGTGGTGGATGCAGATGGCCTGGTGGTGGGAGGAGGCAGGTGAGACCTTGAGCAGGATTTTTTGTGGTGTCCCTAGGAAGATAGGAGCTATGTACCTCATGTGCCTAAGGGTGTTGGTAAATGACAAGATGTAACAAGTGGCTGTCAGTTAAAGAGCTAACTGTTTCTTTGCCATTCCTCTTACTAAAGAAAAATTGATGGGTTTTCAAAGGTAGAGACAATGTATCTTTCCTCTGGTTGGGTGGGGGTTTAACAGTGCACCTGCAGTAACACGTGGTTGTTGTCAGAGAAGTGTTAGGACAGCTGCCTGCAGAGAATATAGAAAAGGTGTTACCATACATTGACAATGCTGTCATAGACGGCTACAAAAGAAGATGGGCATAAGCAAAATATCTGAGCCTTAAAAAATCGCTGGACAGGACAGGATTTAAGGTTACTTTGAGTATAGTGCAAAATTAGTGCAACCCCATGATATGGGTACTGTAATTGGGGAAACTGAAAGTTGATAGAAGAAAGGGTAAAGCTTTGTGTGGAATAAAAGGTCCGTCCCCTGAATTTTGACTAAGAGGGTTACATTTCTTTTAGCAGCATATCTATGACTTTTCAGGTAGCAGCAGACTGCAATGGGAGTTACTGAAAAGGAGTTAGGAGTAGAGCTTGAACAAGGGACATGATGTTCTTTTCCCTAACCAGACTGTAAGCTGTAAGCACACTTGTGATAAAACTATGAGGATCAGGCAGGTCTTGGCTGGGGAGCTTCCCCTGGGCCCTGACTGCAGGTGGCAGTCACCCCTCTGTCCCCACGTGCTGCCAGCACCCCTTGTCATTGCTGTGCCCGGTGCTGCCACCGGCTCCAGGGCAGGGGATGCTTGTGAGGTCCCCACCATCGTCTTTTGCAGGAGAGAGGAGCCCAGCGGGGAGGCATCAAAGTTTGGGGATGCAGAAACGGATGACTCGGGCGTGCGAGGAGCCCCTGTAGCTACAGAGACTCCAGCTCCGCCGCGAGCGGGCTGACGCATGCGCATGGGGGGCGGCGTCCTTATTGCGGCCCTCGGGCGGTGGCTCTCCCGGACTTCAACCAGCGGGGCGCGAATGCGTAATAGAGGGGACCTGCTCACTATTGCCCTCCGGTGATAAGAGTCCAGAACAGCAGCCAACGGCCCCACGCATGCGCACGGAGGACCACTCCTCGCTGCCCTCGTGTGATGACACACCAGTACTGCAGCCAACCCGCTCATGCAGTCGCAGAACTACCGGTCTGCTCGCAAGTGACTAAAAACCAGTACTGCAGCAAAGTGTCAGACTTATGAGCAGAGCCCCAGCTATGCTTAATGATGCCATCGGGTGATGACAGCCCAATACTGCAGCCAGCCGAGGAACGCGTGTGTGTTGGGTCGTATCTGCTCAGAGCTGACCTCGGGTGACAAAATTCCAGGATTACAGCCAGTCGGCTCACGCATGCACAACGCCGCCGCACCGTGGCCCTCGCCTGATTCCAAATCAGTACTGCAACCAGGCGGATAACAGTTCCGCAGCGTCCCTGCCCTGCTTTCTGCTGCGCCCGGGTGATTTTTTTAAAAAAGAGAGAGTACTGCACATAGGGAGTGCACGCATGCGCGGTGGAGTCACTGCTGCCGCCGAGTGATAAAAGCCGTATTGCAGCCAGCGCAATCACGCATGCCCAGCGCCCCGCCGTGCTCCCTGCTGCCCTCGGGTGACGAGAGCCCAGCAGTGCAGCCTGCGGGCGCACGCCGGAGCAGCGGGTTTGCGCATGTACAGTGTGCTCACTGCTGCCCTCAGGTGGTAACATGCAGTGACGCCGGCGCGTGCGCTGCTGCCTCGCCTCAGCAGCCGTCGGTAACACAGGCAGCCGAGGACCGCATGAGCAGGGCCGCCAGGCGGCCTGTTGCGGTCCGTGCATGACTGAAGCATCGCAGCCGGCCGGCGTGCTCATCGTCAGAACACTGGTGGGCCCTGGGATGCCTCAGCGATGCTACAGAAAACAGCAGGGCTTTCAGGCACCTCTGCAGAGCAGGAGAAATGCAGGGGTGGGGGAAGCGGTATCTGTGGGTTGTGCGTTCTTGTTTATCTTGCTTGTGTGTGTGTTAGAGCTGCTTTTGTGCTTAGAAGCACCTTTGGATTCTTATGATTTTCTGCAGAACTTCGCTTTGCTTTGCTTCATACTTTTGTAGGGTGATGGATTTTACTGTGCCTGCATCTACAGCGCTGGCTAAATTATAATGTCCCAGTGGAGACCCTTAGGCAAGACAGAGGTGCTCAGATAGAGAGCCTGACAGAAGAACGTCACTGGAGAGGGGTTGCTGTCCTTGAGCCGTAGGCACTGATGCACGTGGCTCATTCTGTCAGACACAAAGAGGTTGCAGAAATTTTAGCTTGGCTTTACACTGTACAGTGGTAGTATTTTTGTGTTTATAAATTGTGTTAATCCTCGGCATTCTGAACAGTGAGGAACGATGATGAGCTGCCATGAAGAGCTACAGGCTACCGCCCTCAGACCTTTATAGGTTATGTGTCAAGAGCAGCCAGGAGAATCCTAATGCCAGTTTTGGCAGGTTCTCTGCCTGGTGCTGACAAGGAGCCTTTGACGGTAGGAAGGCTGACAGCATCCTTACCTGAACTGTAAGTAATAAGCTACAATTCACAGAACAGCAAAGGAGGGGAGGAATAGCGACCGATAGCCCAGTCTCTATGGCACTGCTGTTGCTAGCAGAGCCACCAGGTCTGCGTGAAGCCTTAGGTGCCTGCTTGGAGCAGTATTTTGGTCTGTTTACCTGGAAGAAGCAGTAAGGCCTAAAATAAGATTTTTTTGTAGCTACATGAGTAAGCTGTGACCCCACGTGTCTTCGCCTTGCTTTGCTGTTTCATGTCATAAGAGCAACTTGGGAATAAAAACTGTTACAGTGCTTAAGGGAGGATCTGCATTTGCCCAGCTTAGGGAGCCATAGCAAAAGCTTTGGGGGGGGGAAAGGAGGGCAGCATTAAACCGAGAATCTCCCAGTGACCTTGGTGATTTGATCTGTGTGCAGGATAATGCTCTGAGGGCTGGTAACTTGACATGGAGCAGCTCAGCCCATGTTGTTGAGTTTGGTGATACTGTTTTAAGGACAAACCGGGGTGTGAGGGTGGTCTGGAAGAGTTTCAAACAGGATGGGAAAGAGCAAGGAGGATTTGAGAGTGCAGACAAACTAGGTGCCAAGGGTACTGAAGTTGTTAAGGGCTGAGAGCATCTGAGGTTAAGCATCTGAAAGGGGTTAATGCACAGGGAATAGTAAAATACCGTGACAAGGTTCCTCTCCAGACTGGGCCTGTGTGTGTACCCTGACTCTTGGAGATGCCCCGGAGCTGTAGGGAAACAGGTGAGTGGGCACAGGCCATGAGTGGAGCAGCATTTGGGGCTAGCTGGCGCCAGGGCCGGTCCGGGAGCTGGGAACTGGGGCGCAAAGCAGCGCCTGCTGGAAGCAGCAGGGCAGCTGCAGCATGGAGGAGGTTAGAGGGGTCAGATGGGTCCGTGCTGAGGGTCTGGCACATGACCCGCAGATGGGAATGTCCTGGGCAAGGCGGCACAAGCGGGGTGCGCCAGGGTAGGTGGTGGGGAAGAGCTGCGCTTCAGGGCTGAAGGAGGGCGGGGGAGTAGGGGGTGCGCTGGGGGAGTAGGGGGTGCGCTGGGGCTGTGCAGGGCTGGGAGAAAGAGGGTGCACGGAGGGAGGAGGGGGGGGCATCTTGGGCCAACTGGGGATTGCGTCTGGGAGGGGGGGAGGAGGGACCCCAGGGGAAGCCCTAGGCAGAATTACGGGGAGGGGGCAGAGGCAGTGTCGGAACTGCCGTGGGTCTGGTCCCCGGAGCGCCGGAAAGTATTGGAGTATGGGACGGGACGGAACATCCATAGGGTCAAAGTTGTTTGAGCGTTGCGTGGAAGCTACGCGGCACACCGGAAGTGGTAGGCCTCCGACACTGGGCTTCCAGGTGGCCATCTTCGTGCCGCGCGGCATGCCGGGAGCGGTAGTTCCCTGTGTGAGGTGGCCAGACTGATTCCGGATTTGCTTTCTGCACTCTGCAACATCCTTTGTGTGCCTGGGGCTAGGGCTTGTGTGTTTCTTGCTGGGAGGTAGTTTCCATGTGGATGGGGGGAGCCTGCAGGCACTGTCCAGTCAGCTGCATTGAGCTCTGTGACATGCTAATGGCCCCTTTAGTGTGCACCAAGGCCTTTCATTTGTACTTTTTGGTTTGCCTCAGAGTCTTGCATTTATCCTCTGATGCCCTTAGGACCTCTCCATTCATGTTTTAGCTTGCCCCCAAGCCACCCATGTACCTTTTGGTGTGCCCCCAGGCCCTGTGTTTTCTTTGCAGCACACCACACCATTCTGTTTAGCTTTCTCCTCTGTCCTGGCGTTTTCTGGATGCTACTGGGTGTGCCCCAGGACCCTCCCTTTGCCTTTTGGTGCCCACAAGCTCACACTGTTTGCTTTATATATATATTAAAAAAAAAAAAAAAAAGTTGCACCTACAGCTCTCTCTTTGTTCTCTTGTCCCTTGAATACTCCCCTGTTCCTCTCTGAGCACCCCAGGGCTCTCCCTTGAGCTTTCAGGAAGCTGCTCTCAGGAGCCATGGTGCCTCTGGTGCCTTGGCGGCCCCAGCTGACCCTGATGGGCTGTAGCTGTGGGCCCTGGGCCTCGGACGAGTTCCAAGTGGAGCCTGTTGGGTTGATTGTGAGGGCAGGAAGTGGGCATGTGCTGGGACCAGGGTCAGCATTTGGGAGAAGCTCATGCCAGGGCTGATCTAGGACAACCAAGCTGCTGCAGAGCACTACCTGCTCAGACCACAGGGACCAGAATGGTGGCTGCACCATGGAGGTGGTGAGTGGGGCCAGGGTCAGGGGTTCGGGCTGCAGGTCCTGCACGTGCCGGGGATTTTGGTGGATGGGAGCATCCTGCACAATGCCGCACAACCGAGGCACACTGGGCTGGGGAAAACTGCCCCGGGCCAAGGGGTGGGCAGGCAGCATGGGCTGAGGACACAGAGGGGGAAGAGCAGTGCACTAGGGCTGGGAGGGAGAGGTGGTGTGCTGGGGCTGGAGAGGGGAAGATGAAGGGCTTGCGCTGGGGCAGTGGTAGAGTTTATTCTGTGGTTGTATTAGCGTGGGGGGTCCTGGGTCAGATTAGGACCATGTCAGGGATGGGCAGGAGGGATCTCAGGGGAAGCCCTGGGGAGGGTCACATGGGCCAGGGGCAGTGTCGCAGCTGACCCGAGGCGGGCCACGGCAGTGTCGGGGAGCCCTGGGCCGGTGCTGGGGATCACGGAGCCTCGGTCTGGGCTCTGCAGTGGTTTCGGGTCCCGAGTGCGTGGGGGGAAGAGGGGCGGCACGGAACAGAATTGCAGCAGGGTCAAGCGTCACCGAACGCTACGGCCCTCAGGCATGCCGGGAGGAGTATCTTCTAGCACCGCGTTTCTAGGAGACCATTTTAGTCTGCCGTGCATGCCAGGAGGCGTAGTGCTCCGGCACTGGGCTTCCGGGTGGCTAGTTTATTCTGCAGCGCATGCTGGGAGATGTAGTCTTCCTTTTGGAACACTGCTCCGCAAATCGGTAACAAGACTCAAGGAGAAGGGAGAGAGGATATGGTAACACCGCCATGTCAAAGACAGCTGGTTCCAGCCGAATAACCTCAAGGAAACCACAACACTTAGAACAGTGTGAGGAGTCAACAAGACAAAACCAGCAGAATAAACCCAGAGTAACCTATAAGTTCATTATGGCTTATTAACATAGTAAATTACACTCCCCTAACTGAATAATGAGATGATAATGGCATTATAATGATATTACTGCCACCTTCTCAGCTTCTTATGCTAATTAACAGGAATGTGACAGTGCAAGCATGGAGTGAATAGGTGATGCAATAAAATTGTAACAGATAGAACAATTTGTATAAAGTACTCCCTGAGAAGTGTGCGTATAAATAAAGAACAAGAAAATGAGAATGTGGGCTGGCTTTGTGATCTACCACTTAGTACCCATCTCTGTGCAGAAATGAAATAAACAAATATCTTGACCCTGTGTGTCTATTGGTCGCTTGCACACCAAGTAACTGAACCTAATTTTGGGACAACGTTCCCCTAGTGGGCTTCTGGGAGATCGTGTTGTGCCTCTCAAGGCACTGGGAGGTGCAGTTTTGTCAGTGAGGCTCCCACCACTGGGCTGCCTTGTGCACAGTGGCAACCAGGAGCTGTAGCTCCAGGTGCCTCTGCCTTCTCAACCCTGCAGCAGCAGCCTGCTGTGTCTGTTCTTTATTGAACATGTGTTGCTCATATGAGAGTCCCTGTAGGTCATCAGGGACAGTGGAATTTTCCTGTTTTTCCCTGGTACAGGGCAGGAAGTATTTTCCATCTCTGGTTGACCAGGCAGGGTTGTCCCAGGGGCTGTGGCCCTCCTTCTTGGCAATGGGAGAGGCAAGCAGAAGTGTAAGGGGTGGTGCAGGCTCCTGGTAGTCGTAGTTTCCTCAGGATTGGGGCTTGCTGGGCAGCATTGGTGCTGGGAAGGTTTGGTGTGGAGCTGTCTTGTAATGCAGCACAAGGGAAAGTCCTCAAGGAAACGTGACCAGCACTATTTCTGTCCAAGGGCCCTAGAACAGCCTGGGAGACCCTGGAACAGCCACATTTAGGTACTTTTAACTGTGTGGAAAGAGCCTGCAGGAGCCCTGGGCACAGATAGAGGGAATCCCCAGTTACATGGAGCCATAAAAAAAAAAAAAAAAAAAAGTGATCTCTTGGATGCCTTGCTGCTGCTTCTGTGTTGCTTGGTGCCCATATTTACTATGCTCAAATCCACTCTTCTTGCTGCCCTGTGCTCTATCAGAGCTGCTGGCCAGATCAAAAGGGACCACAGCTAAAAACTAGGCCACGGTGCCTTAGCTGCCTGCTATAGGACAAACAGGAGGAGAAATTGGCAGTGACAGGACATGAAAGTATGTGTGGCTGAAAAAACAGCTGCTTTAGAGGACTAAGATGCGGTGCAACTGAGAGCAGTGGAAGTAGCAGCAGAAAATGGTGATGAGGAAGGTGTGTTGTTAGAGGCAGTACAGTGGAGAAAAGAGGGGAAAATTGCTCCTACGATAAAATAAAAATTATCCTTAAGAGATATTTGCTTCTTAACCTTCAGGTTATGAATCTGCATGACTTCTTAAGAACTGTTCTCAGCACATGGTGTTGCAGGTCACTATTACCTGGGCAGCGATCCCCAACTTGTCTGCCAAGACTGCACGACAGCTGACAGCTGCCTGTGGAATGAAAGTAAAGGCCACCTTCTCAGAGGTAAGAGGCAGGGTCCAAGTAGGAAGATTACAGCAGGTGACTTAATGTCCCAGAATCTTCAGTTTTCCCCCTTGTCTCCCCAGTGCTCACCTACTTGCTCCCTAGCTCCCTCAAGACCTATCCATTTGCTTTTAGGTGTGCTCTAAGGCACTCTATTAGTTCTCTTGCCCCTTCAAAATTCTTTGTTTCTTTCTAGTTCCTGCAAGATTACTCTGCTGTTCGGTGTCTATGGACGCTCTGGTAGCATCAAGACTGCTATATTTGTCCTTCTGTTCTATTAAGTCCCCTTTCTTTTCTCTTTTGTCCCTTCAAAACCTCTCTGTTTGCTATTGGTGCAGCCCAGAGCCTTTGTTTTTCCCTCTAATCCTCTCAGGATGCCTGTTTGCTCTCTGAGCTTCTTAGGGCCCATCTCACTGCCCTTTAGTCCCATCAGAACCCCTCCCATTGACACACACTCCCATTGACACACCTTGGGACACCTGGGTTTGCATTAGGGACACCCCCAAAATCCTATCCATTCATTGCACCCTTCCAGCATGTCCTAGAGCTCTCCTTTTCCATTGGCTGCACCATAGAGTTCTCTCCACGACTTATTCTTAGGACCATTTTGGTCACTTATGGCTATCCTGGCCCCTCTTTTGGCCTTTTATTTCCTGCACAGACCATTGTTGGCTCTCTAGACCCCTCAGCACTCCTCTAGACTAGCTTTGGTCCCCTCTTTCAGCCAAAATTGAGCCCCCACTGTTCTTGGTTTGCCCTCTAGAACCCTTAGACCCTTCTAGTGCACTCTGGACTCCTCTTTTGGCCTGCCTTTTGCCCCAGAGCTGTCTTCTGGTCCCTCCAGCCCCCTTAGGAATTCCAGCCCCCTTAGTCTAGTCTCCTCAGAACCTTTCCACATTTCTTCCTTGTTCCCAAGTATTTGGGCCATCTCGTCCCAACAGGAGCCCTCTAGTGCACTCTAGACCACTCTTTTGGCCTTCCTTGTGCCCCAAAGCTGTATCTTGGCCCTCTATACTCCTTAGACTCCTCTTTTGTCCGGAGTTGTTCTCGGGGAACCTTGCTTATGCCCCAGAGCTATCTTCCAGCCCTTCAGCCCCCTTAGGACCTCTGACATTCTCTAAGAAACCATCTAGAGCCCTCTGTTATGTGCTGCAGCACTCTGTTGCCCTGCCCTCTCCTTTAGGAGCCATTTCTTCTGCTTTTGCCCCTCCTTTGGCCTTATAATTCTCTTTGCAGACTTCTGTTGGCCCTCTAGACCCCTAAGCGCCCCTCCGGTGCACTCTGGACTGTTCTTTCATCCCTCTTCAGCCCCAGAGCTGTCTTTGGCTCTCCAGACACTTTAGTGGCCCTCTAGTCTGCTCTGGACACCTATTTTGACTGAAATAGTGCCCCAGAGCTGTCTTCTGGCCTTTTGCCCACCTTGGGAACCATATGGTCTCTTCAGAACCCCTCCAGATTTCTTCCTTGTTTCCCAGAGTGATTTCTTTGGCCACGTAGACCCTTAGGACCTCTCTAGCATGTTCTGGACTACCCTTTTGCCCTTCCTTGTTTACCAGAGCTCTCTTCTGGCCCTCCAGCCCCATTCAGAATGGCCTACTTGTCTCTGAATTCCTCCAGATATCTTCATTGTTCTGCACAGCGATATCTTGGCCACGTGGGCCCCTTGGAATCCCTCTAGTGCACTGTAGACTATTCTTTTGGCCTTCCTCATTTCCCAGAGCTGTCTTTTGGAACTCTAGACCCCTTAGCACCTCTCTAGTGCACTACTCTATCAGTCTTCTTTTTACCCCAGAGTTCTGTCTTAGCCCTCAAGACCCCTTAGGACACATTTGTTTTCCTCAGAAGCCCTCTGGAGACCTTGGCTGTGCCCCAGAACTGTCTTCTGGCGCTCTAGACCTTATAGAGACTCTGTTGTCCCCTCAGACCACTTCCAGTTTTTGTTTTAGTTTTGGTCATCTAGTCCCCATAGGATCCCTCTAGAGTGTTCTGAAGTACTCATTGAGCCTTCTATGTGCCCCAGAGCTGTCTTTTAGACCTCTAGACATCTTAGGATCTCTGTAGTACTCTCAGATTCCCTCTGGAGATATTCTTTATGCCCTGGAGCGTTCTGTTGGTGCATCAGCCCCTTTAGCAGCAGTCTGTTCTGCTTTGGTCCCTCCTTTGGCCTTTTATTTCTCCCCTGCAGACCTCTGTTGGCCCTCTAGACCCCTTAGTCCAGAGTACACTGAAGGAGTGCTACTCTTTAAGCCTTATCCTTTGAGTACATTCTGCATTATTCTTTCAAGCTTCTTTATACTCAAGAGATGACTTATGGTCCACCAGCTCCCTTAGGATCTCTGTGGTCCCCTCAGAATCCCTCCAAGGTCCCCCATTCTGCCCTGGAGCCCTCTGGCATGCCAGACCTTTTAGCAGCCCTCTGTTCTGATTTGGCCTCCTCTTCTGGCCTTTTCAACCTGCAGGCCTCTGTTAGCCCTCTAGACCCCTTAGCGCCCCTCTAATGCACCATGGATGATTCTTGCAGCCTTCCTTGTTCCCCAGAGCTGTCTTCTGGCCACCCAGCTCCCTTAGGAACCTTCCAGTCTTCTCATAATCATTCCAGCTGTTCCTTGTTCCCCAGAGTCATTTTTCTGACCCTCTAGGCTCCTTAGCACCTCTCTAGTGCACTCTGGACAACTCTTTAAACCTACTTTGTGCCCCAGAGCTCTGTCTTGGTCCTCTAGACCCTTTAGGACCTACCTAGTCTGGTCGAAAGTCCTCTCAAAGCCTTTGTGCCCTGGCTTCCTCTTTTGGCCATCCACATCTCATAGGATCCCCTCCTATCCCCTCAGAGCACCTCCAGACTTCTGTCTTGTTATTCAGTTTTTATTCTTTGGCCACCTAGTCCCCTTAGGAGCCCTCTGGTCTGCTCAGAACACCTCCTGGATGTTTGTAGTACTCCAAGGCTGTCCTGTGACCTCCCCACCCCCACCTCACCAGCCCTGTTAGGAATCATCTAGTCTCCTCAAAATTCCACCTAGATTTCTTGCTTGTGCCCTAGAGTTCTTTTTTGCACCTTGTAGACACATTTTCACCCCTCTAGTGAGGTCTCAACTATGGTTTTAGGTTTTCTTATACCTTAGAGATGCCTTTTGCATCTCTAGACCCCTTTGCACCCCTCTAGTGTGCTCTCAACTACTCTTTTAGGCTTCTTTGTGCCCCAGAACTGCCTTCAGGTCTTCTAGCCCGATTATGACTCCTGTAGTGACCTCAGAATCCCTCTAGAGCCACTCTTCCTGCCCTGGAGCCCTCAGCTGGTGCACCAGACCCTTTAGCAGCCCTCTCTTCTGCTTTGGCCTCCTCATTTGGCCTTTTATTTTTCACCTGGAGATCTCTGTTGGCCCTCTAGACCCCTTAGCACCATGCTACTACCCTGGAAACCTTTCCAAAGGCCTTTTTCATGGCCCAGAACTGTCGTTTGGCCTTCAAGGTTCTTTAAGACCTCTCTAGTTGCTCGAATGGCCTCCTGAGGCCTTTGGCCATACACATCCTATAGAACCTCTCCTATCCCCTCAGAGCATCTCCAGAGGACTTTCTTGTTAGCCAGTTGTTAGTTTTTGGCCACCTAGTCCCCTCAGGAGCCCTCTAGTCTGCTCTGAACATTTTCTGGGGTGCTTACAGTGCCTCAGAGCTGTCCTCTGGCCCTCCAGCTTAGGAGCCATTAGGACCCTTAGGAGCCATTTAATCTTCTCAGTAGCCCTCCAGATTTCTTCCTTACACCCCAGAGTCATTTTTTTAGCCATGTAGGTCCTTTAGGTCCCCTCTAGTGAGGGGACCAGGGACTCTGGACTTTTCTGGCCTTCCTTTCTCCCTCCCTAGAGCTGTCTTTTGGCTCTCTAGCTTTTTTAGGACTTCTGCGGTGTTCCCAAAACTGTTCTTGAGAGTTTTTATGCCCTAGAGCGATCTTTTTATCATTCAGCTGCCTGAGCCACCTTTTTTTGGTCTGAATCCTTTGGGAGGCCTTGGTTGGTTTCTTCTTGCTTCTTTTAGTTGTTCTCTACTACCTATAAGAGATGTCTAATGTGCTCTGGATTCCTCTTCAGAGCTTTACTGTGCTGCGTGCATATCTGTTGGCCCTACAGAGCCTTTAGGAACCTTTTTATTTTAGTCTGGACTACTATTTCAGCCTTCTTTTTGTACCCAAACTCTGTTTTGGCCCTTTAGTCCTTGTAGGACTCCTCTAGTTCCTTCAGAACCTCCCTTTGAAGCTTTTGTTGTGCCCCAGAGCCCTGTGCTGGTTTTCCAGCCATTTCAGTACCTCTCTTGTCTCCTTGTGCAAGTCCTCCACTTAGAGATATAGAGCTAGTATCGCTCTGGGGAACTACACATTCCTCTCAGCAACTGCATTTTCCTAATTACTCTCAGTACTACACAGGAAACACCTGTCTTAGGAAGTACTCACATTACAGAAGCAGGCTTGTTCCAGAAGTTTATTTTGGTATCTTGGTTTGCTGTACAGGAAATGCTGTCCTGTCAGAAGAGCTGTATTATATGCAGGCCTGAACTAATTAGAGAACTGTGGTATAGTATCCCCTTTAAAGGTTATGCACAGTATTTTAGTTTTCTTCCTAAGCATAAGCAGAACTGCTTTCTAGCTTTCAATGCAAAGGCTAGTACTAGTTACAGTAAAAAGAAGTTTAGTAACATACCTCCTGGTATCATGAATATAGTATATGAAGTCTCAGGAACAAAATAGAAGGCTTGTTTCATCAAAAATGTCTGTTGATTGTTTTTGTACTCTGCATTCTAGATACTGAGCAGAAGCAAAAGACTCACTTTTGCCCAGCCTTATGTATTTATGGCCACCATTGCTTTGCTCCTCCCCTTCCAAAAGCTTGTGGGTAGGGCAGTGGGTGGGCCTAGGGTTACATAAATGCAGGCTCTCAGCCCAGGGAGTTCATTCTGGCTTTGCTCTCCTGTGGGAGTAGTGCTCTGGAATTGCCTTAAAATAACAAATGCTGCAAACAGCATTTGAGGAAATAAACCTACCTGGGAACATTTATTGCTGCATTTGGAGAAGCAAAGGCCATTCCTTAATGTAAGATGAATGAGATGGCCGAGTATGGAATTGTGAGTATAACAGAAAACTGCTCATACCAGGTAGTTTTTCTCTTGTGTCGGTATTTCAGTGTGGCATGATCAGCAGTAGAAGAAGCCTTCTGAATCTCCAGGTGTATCTTCTGTTAACTGTCAGTATTGTGTTCTGGTGTTTCTGTGTTTATTATGGAAGGGTCCTAGCTTTATCACTGGGTTCTTCCATGATGATGATACCTGAGGAATTGTTTGTTTCTCTCTTGGACTATAGATAAAAGGAGACAGCAGAGGTTCTCAGAAAGCATTTCCTCCTACTTTCACAGCCTAGGTGTTTTTTAATTATGTTTTGGTTTTTTTGTAGCATTTCCAGTAATTTGGATACGTGTAAGATTGCTCTCATCAGCTAGTCTGATGGCTCACTTGCTGGATGTTTTGCTGCTCCTCAGAAATATTATCTGCCCTGTTCAGGGAGATGTTCTTTGAAGTTTTTTTGGTATGTAAACTTGTAAAAGAGTCTGGACTTTATATGAAGAGAGAAGGAAGCATCCTCCCTCTCTGCAACTGCAGTATAAGAAAGGAAGTTATCTTATTGGAAACCCAGCCCAACTGTGAGTAAGCCCCTGTGTCTCAAGAGCTCAAAACCCAACCTACACATAGGTAATAAACTCTCCGCTATTCCTGCCCAAGCATTAGCACTGAGTGGGAAGAAATTGCTGGACTTTTC